>NC_044555.1:141151728-141751728 GCF_007565055.1 Rhinopithecus roxellana
AGAGAATAAAATACATAGGAATAGAACTTACAAGGGATGTGAAGGACCTGTTCAAGGAAAACTACAAACCACTGCTCAAGGAAATAAGAGAGGATGAAAACAAATGGAAAAATATTCCACACTCATGGATAGGAAGAATCAATATTGTGAAAATGGCCATAGCACCCAAAGTAATTTATAGACTCAATAGTATTCCCATCAAGCTGCCATTGACTTTCTTCACAGAATTAGAAAAAACTACTTTAAATTGTATATGGAAGCAAAAAAGAGCCCATATAGCCAAGAAAATCCTAAGCAAAAAGAACAAAACTGGAGGCATAATGCTACCTGACTTCAAACTATACTACAAGGCTACAGTAAGCAAAATGGCATGGTACTGGTACCAAAACAAACATATAGACCAATGGAACAGAAAAGAGGCCTCATAAATAATACCACACATCTACAACCATCTGGTCTTTGACAAACCTGACAAAAACAAGCTATGGGGAAATGATGCCCTATAGTTTTTTTTTTTTTTTTTTTTTTTTTTTTTTTTTTTTTTGAGATGGAGTCTCACTCTGTCGCCCAGGCTGGAGTGCAGTGGCCGAATCTCAGCTCACTGCAAGCTCCGCCTCCCAGGTACACGCCATTCTCCTGCCTCAGCCTCCCGAGTAGCTGGGACTATACGCGCCCGCCACCTCGCCCGGCTAGTTTTTTTGTAGTTTTTTAGTAGAGACGGGGTTTCACCGTGTTAGCCAGGATGGTCTCGATCTCTTGACCTCGTGATCCACCCATCTCAGCCTCCCAAAGTGCTGGGATTACAGGCTGGAGCTACCGCACCCGGCCGATGTCCTATATAATAGATGGTGTTGGGAAAACTTGCTAGCCATATGCAGAAAACTGAAACTGGATCCCTTCCTTACACCTTATACAAAAATTAACCCAAGATGGATTAAAGACTTACACTTAAGACCTAAAACCATAAAAACCCTACAAGAAAACCTAGGCAATACCATTCAGGACTTGAGCATGGGCAAAGACTTCATGACTAAAACACCAAAAGCAATGGCAACAAAAGCCAAAATTGACAAATGGAATCTAATTAAACTAAAGAGCTTCTGCACAGCAAAAGAAACTGTCCTCAAAGTGAACAGGCAACCTACAGAATGGGAGAAAATTTTTGCAATCTATCCATCTGACAAAGGGCTAATACCCAGAATCTACAAAGAACTTAAACAAATTTACAAGAAAAAATCAAACAACCCCATCAAAAAGTGGGTGAAGGATATAAATAAACACTTCTCAAAAGAAGACATTTATGCAGCCAACAAATATATTTTAAAAAGCTCATCATCCCTGGGCATTAGAAAAATGCAAATCAAAACCCCAATGAGATACCATCTCACACTAATTAGAATGGCGATCATTAAAAAGTCAGGAAACAGTAGATGCTGCAAAGGATGTGGAGAAATAGGAACACTTTTACACTGGTGGTGGGAGTGTAAATTAGTTCTACCATTGTGGAAGACAGTGTGGCAGTTCCTCAGGGATCTAGAAGTAGAAATAACATTTGACCCAGCAATCCCATTACTTGGTATATACCCAAAGGATTTTAAATCATTCTACTATAAAGACACATACACACTTATGTTTATTGCAGCACTGTTCACAGTAGCAAAGACTTGGAACCAACCCAAATGTCCATCAGTGATAGACTGTTAAGAAAATGTGGCACATATGCTATAGAATACTATGCAGCCATAAAAAAGATGAGTTCATGTCCTTTGCAGGGACATGGATGAAACTGGAAACCATCATTCTCAGCGAAGTAACGCAGGAACAGAAAACCAAACACTGTATGTTCTCACTCATAAATGGGAGTTGAACAATGAAAACACATGGACAGAGGGAGGGAAACATTACACACCGAGGCCTGTTGTGGGGTGGGGGGAGCAGGGAGGGATAGCATTAGGCAAAATACCCAATGTAGATGATGGGTTGATAGGTGCAGCAAACCACCATGGCATGTGTATACCTATGTAACAAATCTGCACATTCTGCACACATATCCCAGAACTTAAAGTATAATTTTAAAAATTAAATAAATATTGTCAGGCTGCCTTTGAATGAAGGCAGAAATGCATGATGGACCTTTTTTCCTCTATCTTCTTAAATATTAAGTTTTATTCTACTGTGTAATTTTTGCCAATTTAGTGAAAACATAACTTCTTATTTTGTTTTCTTGAAGCATAAGGAGGATTAATCATTTTATATACTTATTGAACACATGCATTTATTTTTATGTTAAATGCTCATTTAAAAAATCTTGGCTTTATTTCTTTTTTATTTTTAAAATTTCTATACTCCTAGTGAGAAGAACTGTACTAAACATGTGTTAAAGTGTTATCTTTTTTACACAATGATATTTTAATCACATTGAGTACATTTTTATTATTAGCAAAGTTTTACAATTTTAAATTGTGTATGTGACTTTTAGAAAATCTTATGCTCCATATATTGTTTCATTCAATTTATTTATTAACATAGTTTCTATCTCCAGTAAAATGGCTTGTTAACTCTGTGAGGTGCAATATGAGGTCCTCAAAAGTAATCCTCTTATGTAAATTTTTCTGGGAAGAAAATTAATTTGACTGATGTATTTTTCAAATTGTGGTAAAATATACATAACATTTGCCATTATAAACACTTTTCAATGTAAAGTTCAGTAGTGTTAAGTAGAGTTACACTGTTGTGCCACCCATCTCTAGAACTTTTTCATATCCATTAAACCAGTAGTCCCCAACCTTTTTGGCACTAGAGACCAATTTCATGGAAGACAATATTTCCATGGATGAGGGTGGGGTTGCCTAGGAGGATGGTTTCAGGACGAAACTGTTTTACCTCACATCAGCAGGCATTAATTAGATTCTCATAAGGAGTGCACAACCTAGATCCCTTGCATGCACAGTTCACAATAGATTATCATAGGCACTCCTATGATAATCGAGTGCCGCCACTGTTCTGTCAGGAGGCAGAGCTCAGGCATTAACGGTCATTTGCTTGCTGCTCACCTCCTGCTGTGTGGACTCATACCAGTCCGTGGCTCATGGAGTGGGAACCCCTGCAATAAACTACCCATTTCCCCTCCCCCAACCCCAAGCAATGACCTTTCTATTAAACCTTCCTTAGTTTAACTACTCTAGATAGCTCATATAAATAAAATAATGAAATATTTGTGTTTATGTAACTGGCTTATTTAACTTAGCATAATGTCCTCAAAGTTCATCTATGTCACAGCATGTGTCAGAATTTCCTTCCTTTGTAAGACTGAATAATATTTCATTGTATGCATGTACCAAATTTTTGTTCATACATTCATTCATTGATGAATATTTAGGTTATTTCCATCTTTTGGCTGCTGTGAATAATGGTATGAATATATGCATACAAATATCTTTTCAAAACCCTGTTTTTAATTCCTTGGAATATATACCCAGAAGTGGAATTGTTGGATCACAGGGTAATTCTATTTTTCATATTTTGAGAAACCTACATACTGTTTTCCCCAGCAGATATACCATCTCCCATTCCCACTAACGGTGCATAGAGGTTTTGATTTCTCTGTCTCCTCACTAATCCTTGCCATTTTCTGAACATGTGTGCATGTGTTTGTACCTGTGTGTGTTTTTACAGTAGATATCCTAATTGGTATGAGGTGAAATCTCACTGAGTCTTTGATTTGCATTTCCCTGTTGATTAGTGATGTTGAACATCTTTTTATATGCTTGTTGGCTACTTGTGTATCTTTTTTGAAGAGGTTCCCATTCAGGTCCTTTGTCCATTGTTTAAATGGGTTATTTGTTTTCGGTATTGAGTTGTAGGAGTTGTAAAAATACATTCCTGATGTTAACACCCTTCAATAAGAGAGTTATCATTTACATTCTAATAGTTTCTGATCCTTGACTTTCTGAAATATATCTTTGTGGTAGTTAATTTAATGCGTCAATTTGACTGGGCTAAACTGTGCCCAAGCATTTGGTCAAACATTATTCTGGGTGTGTCCGTGAGGATGTTTCTGAATTAGATTAACATATAAATCGGTAGATTGAGTTAAGTAGATTGCCCTTCCTAATGCGAATGGGCCTCATCTATTTAATTGAAGACTGGAACGGAACAAAAAGCCCGGGTTATGAGGGAATTCCTCTTGCCTGATTGTTGAGCTGGGACACTGGTCTTTTCTAACCTTTAGACTCAGACTGAAGCATTGGCTCTTCTTGGGTCTTGAAGCTGCTGGATTTGGGACTGGAATTTACTGGACTTGGCTTTCCTCATTCTCAGGCCTTTCGACTGAGACCAATACTACACATCATCTTTCCCTGGCCTCCAGCTTGCAGACTGAGGACTGTGAGACCTCTGCCTTCACAATAGTGTGAGACAATTCTTTATCTCCATCTAATGTATGAGTTCTGTTTCTCTGGAGATTGCTGCCTAATATAAAGCACTTATCATCACAAAATTACTTTAAATTTATTCTTGAAAAGAACTTCCTTCAATTTTACAGAATAGGGGTCTGGACAACAGTTACCTTTTGGCTTTCAGTCTCTGGAGTTCTGGCATCCAAATCCCTGACCCACTCCTTTCCAAATATACCATATGTGAGAAAGTGCTGTCATTGTCAGTTTATTTATTTTAAAAAGATCAACAGTGAATTCTAGAGTTTCAACTGACATTGCTCGGCTAACATTTTACTTGTCTTACAAGCAGTGTCAGTCACAATGCTCTGCTAGGGAAATGGCATACAAATAGAAAATGTATACTGATAAGCAGAAGTGGAACAAAACCCCCTATTATCATAGCTAAGCTTAAAAGCATTGAATGAAGTTAGCTAGACTTCTTGCGGAATTCCCTGGAAAAATTAACTAATCCTCTTTGGACAAAATTGAGTACATTATTTTTACTCTAAACCTAGCAGGCAGTATCTTTAATATAAAAGAGAAGAAGTGTTGGTAAGCCTCTGTATATAACTGCAAACTTTTCAAAAACAAAACAAAACAAAATATCACAGAACCGATGAGGTCCATCAGTTCAACATATATGTACAACACTTCTATTCTCCAGCAACAAACATTTAAAGCCAGAAATAGCATAGATTTTTATTATGATGAATACATAGCAAGGGCTTACAGTTTGTAACAAATAGAGGCTGAAAGTTTTCTCCTCAGTGCAAAACAGTAGGAATCCAGAATATCCTATGTTTGAATCTCAGTTCTGTCTCTTCCTAGTTGTGAACAGGTGACTTAATCTCTCTCTGAAGCTTATTTTCATTATATCAAAATGGGCATAATGCTACCTATCTCATAGGATTGCTAAAAAGGATTAAATGAGAAAACACATGCAAAATAAATCAGGTTCATATTCATAGGAATCTAGTAATCATCAGTCTTCTTCTGAAACCTACCCTGCATACACCCACCTGTATTCTAAATAGGAAGAAAAATACAGGTGCTATTAGGGGAGACTAACTTAACAGGAGAATCACAGGTACCTGAGAGAATAAACTGCTCTTTTAGAAAGAGCAGCAGTAGCTGAGCATGCTTGGATTTTGCTCCAGCGTCTTTGTGAAGGGCTTCTCATGCTGGCTATTGTTTTGTTCTTTTAGTTATACATTTCTGTATATTTAAAACAGGATGTCACAGCCCCCATGGAACACAGATGTCACTCACATGACAGCTAGCTTGTGGAAAAGGTCTGATTTCCTGCCTTGCTTGTATCATCATATCACCATTCAAAGTATCTTAGGTTCACATTTGATGCTTATTGCCTATTTCTGTGTGCTCTCTGAGGAGAATTATTCGTTAATAAAATTAAATGTGGGGGCCCAGTACCCTGCAGCAGAGTTCTGGAATTGAACAGCAATCTGCTGCAAGTTCCTGCAGTATGGCACCTGGTTGGCTGCCCACTTTCACCATATCTAATGTTAATTTCCTACAGTGATTAAGCACCAGTTATATGTCTCCATTGTTTAGTGATAAGAAAATTACGGAGAGTTTGGTTAAAAACTAAATCAAAATAGGAAACCCACAAGAAAATGTAATTTGAAAGAATTCTATTGTTGATACAATAGAATAAATTTGTAGATGTCTTCAAATGGCCAGATATAATAAGACAGCACAGCAGCTGTTGAGACAGAAAGAAGTGGGAGTCAAAGAATTATACAAAAAGAGGGTAGTCATAGTAATAAACTAGGTAGTTCAGCACTAAGGAAAATTTGCATAATTTTCCTTGCATAGCTCTCACAATCTTAAGCCAACATCAGAAGTTGCTGTTACATTTTAAAATATTAAGTATTTTTTGGCATCATGTATAGTCATCAGGTTACCCATATATATATTTTATATGCAATTTTAAGACATGATTAAAATGACTTTTGCATAGCCTTAAATGAAAAGAAAAATCAGTGGTAAACCTTTCACTATATAGGATCATTTTGTCAGCTGGCCATTTAACATTATTTAGTATCTACTAGGCATGTGGTACATAAGTACATAGCAAGTTTACATTTGATTTCACTAAAAGTGATGTTTGACCAAGAATTCTGTAATATAAGTTTGAAACCTGGCAGAGTTTTGCATTTTAAATTCTTTCATTTAATCTCATTGCATTGTATAAGTTCTTTTTTGTTCCTACAGTTTAAAAAAATATTTTAATCTTACAGATCTAAAGTACAACAAAGAACTAAAAAGGAAAATTGTTCTTGTAAAATGTAAACTCCCAAAGGTTTATCATACGTATGCTTTAGTTGTGTTCTTATCTGTGAATGGGAAAGCTTCTGCAATGTGTATAGAACAATTACGATCACAAAAATTCAGAACTTGACTTATAGCAGGTGAGAGACAAAGCCGTTTAAATTAATAAAATGTTTATATAGCAGAAAATTATCCTGCCATCTCTATCTCTACCACTAAATCCCCCCAGGTGCTAAAAAGTTATAATTACTTTGAAAATGTATATAAAATACTCATAGTTTTAAACTGATAGTGTTAAGATAACCCATGTCATTAAATTGTCTAAATATAGAAATATTTTCTTTGCATTAAAATATGTCATTTTTAATAACTTGTGGGTTAATTCATAAAAGCTGATGTTTTGAGAATAGATTAAAACAAAACAACAAAACACATAGTTATTTTCCAAAGAATAAGACATAGTTTAGGGAAAAGTCATGACTTAGCAAACAGGATGTACCTAACTTACTCATGTTTGAAAGAATGAAGAACAGATCTATTTGAAGAGCAGCACTTTTTATAGGAAACATTGCTCCAAATAGGCTTCTATCCATGTTTGGAAACACAAGGATCTGGTAGGGAATGTGGGTAGGCAGACATTTAGTTCAGAGTCTTGACACATTGAAAATTGTGATAAAAGAATACAGGTATTTAAAAATACGAATTGAAAAGTACATTTGAATCACTTCAAACAAAACAGTTTTGGCTTAGGAAGCAGAACAAGATGGCAGAATAGAAGGCTCGACTGATCATCCCCCAAAAAGGACACTAATTTAACAATTGGAGATTATTATTTAACAACTGGAGATCACCTGCTAGGCCCTAGCTCCCAGACATTAGTAGACATGGCCTGTGCCAGAAGGGACCTGTTGCCTTGAAGAAAAGGACCTAGTGCTGCAAGCATTCATGACCTACTAACTAGAGAGCCCTTAGGCCCCAAATAGCTGGCAGCAATATCCAGGTACTACGCCAAGGGCCTTGGGTGAGCCTCTGAGACTTTCTGGCTTCAGGTGAGACTCAGCACATGACTAGCTGTGGGGACCACAAGGTGAAGCTCCTTCTGCTTGAGAAAAGCAGAAGAAAAAGTAAAGGGAACTTTGTCTAGCATCTTAGGTACCAGCATGGCCACAACTGGGTAGAGCACAAAGAGGGCCCTTAAGGTCTCCGATTCTAGGACTTGACTCTTGGATGACATTTCTGGACTTTCCCTGAGCCAGAGGGGAGCCCACTTCCCTGAAAGTTCAGTCTCAGACCAGGCAGCATTCACCACAAACTGACTTAAGAGTGTTTTGGCCCTAAGGGAATGTTGGCAGTAGTCTGGCAGTACTTCCATGGCCTGTGGTGTTGGGGCCACAGGATGAGAGGATGAGGTTCTTTTGCCTTTGGCAAGGGTAGGGAAAAATGGAAAGGATTGCATCTTGCAGTTCTATTGCACTGTTGCCACAGTACAGTAGAACAACAGGTAAGCTTCTAAAGTTATTGACTCTAGTCCCAGACTCCTGGAGGGCACCTCTGGGCCCACCTAGGGCCTGGAGAACCTCCCTGCCCTAAAGGAAAGGACACGGGTTGGCTGGTTTTGCCACCTGCTGATTGTAGAGCCCGAGGGCCTAGAGCGAACATAGACAGTTGCCAGGGAGTGGTTATGGCAGACCTTGGGCAAGACCACATGCTGTGCTGGCTTCAGGTCTGACCCAATGAAGTCATAGTGATGGTGGTCACAGGAGTGTTTGTGTCACTACACTCCCAGATTTAGGTACTCAGAAAGAGAAAGACTGACTTCATTTGTTTGGGAAAACATAAGGGAAGATAATAAGTATCTGTCTGGTAATCCAGAGAATTATCCCAGACATTGTCAAGACCATGAAGGCAATACAACTCTGGATCTGCAAGTATCACAGCATTATTGGTCTTGGGGTGCCCCCAAAGTAGATACAGCTTAGATTACAACACCCAAGTCCTTTCAAATATCTGGAACACCTTCCCAAAATGGATGGGCACAACTAAGAACAGACAGTGAAGACTATAATAAATACCTGATTCTTCAATGTCCAGATACCAAAGAATATGTACTAGCATGAACAATATCCAGGAAAACATGAACTCACCAAGTGAACAAAATAAGACACAAGGGATTAATCCTGGAGAAGCAGAGATATGTTACCTTTCAGACAGAGAATGGAAAGTAGCTGTGTTGAAGAAACTCAAAGAAATTCAAGCTAATACAGAGAAGAAATTCAGAATCCTATCAGATAAATTTAACAAATATATTGAAACAATTTAAATGACTCAAGCAGAAGTTCCAGAGCTGAAAATGCAATTGATATACCAAAGAATGCATCAGAGTTCTCTAAGAGTTCTCTAACAACAGAATGGATGAAGCAGAACGAAGAAATAGTGAGCCTGAAGACATGTTATTTAATAATACACAGTTACAGGGACAAAAGGGAAAAAAAAAGAAACAATGAAGCACAAACAGAGAATCTAGAAAACAGACTCAAAAGGGCAAATCTAAGAGTTATTGGTCTTAAAGAGAGGGTAGATAAAGACATAGGGATATAAAGGTTATTCAAAGGGATAATATCAGAAAACTTCCTGATCCTAGAAAATGATATCAATATCCAAGCACAAAAAGATTATAAATCATCAACTAGATTTAACCCAAAGAAGACTACCTCAAGGCATTTGCTAATCAAACACCCAAACATAGATGATAAAGAAACAATCCTAAGAGCAGCAAGAGAAAAGAAACAAATAACAACAATGAAGGTCCGAGGCATCTGGCAACAGACTTTTCAGTGGAAACCTTACAGACCAGGAGAGAGTGGCATGACACATTTAAAGTGCTGAAAAAAAAAAAAAAAATCACTTTTGACCTAGCATAGTATATCCAGCAAAAATTCCCTGCAAACATAAGGAAATAAAGACATTCCCAGACAAACAAAATCTGAGGGTTTCATTAACACCAGACACATTCTGTAAGAAGTGTTAAAGGGAGAACTTCAATCAGAAAGAAAATAATGTAAATAAGCAATAAGTAATCACTTTAATCACTCACAGGTAATAGTAAGTAAGTAAGTAAGGATCTAGAACTAGAAGTACCATATGACCCAGCCATCCCATTACTGGGTATATACCCAAAGGATTACAAATCATGCTGCTATAAAGACATATGCACACGTATGTTTATTGCGGCACTATTCACAATATCAAAGACTTGGAATCAACCCAAATGTCCATCAGTGACAGACTGGATTAAGAAAATGTGGCACATATACACCATGGAATACTATGCAGCCATAAAAAAGGATGAGTTTGCGTCCTTTGTAGGGACATGGATGCAGCTGGAAACCGTCATTCTTAGCAAACTATCGCAAGAACAGGAAACCAACCACCGCATGTTCTCACTCATAGTTGGGAACTGAACAATGAGATCACTTGGACTCGGGAAGGGGAACATCACACACCGGGGCCTATCATGGGGAGGGGGTAGGGGGGAGGGATTGCATTGGGAGTTATACCTGATGTAAATGACGAGTTGATGGGTGCTGACGAGTTGATGGGTGCAGCACACCAACGTGGCACAAGTATACATATGTAACAAACCTGCACGTTATGCACATGTACCTTAGAACTTAAAGTATGATAATAATAAAAAAAAGAAAAAAACTATGAAAATGGTGTTAAAAAACAGTATTGATATTTTGTATTTCCTAATTGTTTTGATAATTTCAATAATTTTTCTGTCATTATAATCAGAAAAATATGCATCTTTTCCAAGATTACTGATTTTCTGGTGGTATAATCTGATAGAAAATGTCATCGTATATATCACAGTCTATCAAGGAAATGATAATTGAATAATAATAGAAAGAGAAATTATGTTGTTAAATTTGCTAATATTTGGCACTTTTTTATCTTAAAATAAATACTACCAGTTTAATTTCATTTAAAAATAATGCATATTCAGGAAGAATAGCTAGTGGATGCTAGACTTAATACCTAGGTGATGGAATGATGTGTGCAGCAAACCACCATGGTACTGGTTTACCTCTGTAACAAATCTGCACATCCTGCACATGTACCCTGGAACTTAAAATAAAAGTTAAAAAGAAAAAAAAAAAAAAAAAAAAAAAAAGAAGTGTTAAAGCGAGTACTTCAATCAGAAAGAAAATAATGTAAATAAGCAATAAGTAATCACTTTAACCACTCACAGGTAATAGTAAGTACACAGAAAAACACAGAATATTATAACACCATAACTTTGGAGTACAAACTACCCTTATCCTAAGTAGAAAGACTACATGATAAACTGATCGAAAATAATAACTACAAAACCTTTTTAAGACCTAGACAGTACAATAAAATACAATTAGAAACAAAAAGTTAAAAAGCAAGAGAACAAACTTAAGGTGTAGAATATATATTAGTTTTCTTTTGTTTGTTTGTTTATGCAAATAGTGTTACATTGTTATAAGGTAAAAATAATGGGTTACAAGATAGCACTTGCAAGCCTCATGGTAACCTCAAACAGAAAAGCATATAACAGATACACAAAAAATAAAAAGCAAGAAATTAAATCATCTTACCAGACAAAATCACTTTCTCCAGAGGAAGAATGGAATGAAAGGAACAAAGGAAGAGAAGACAACAAAACAAACAGAAAACAAATAACAGAATGGCAGGAGTAAGTCCTTACTTATTGATAATAACACTGAATGTAAATGGACTAAACTCTCCAACAAAAAGACATAGATGACTGAATGGATGAAAAATCAAGATGCATTTCATTAATCTGTTGTCTACAAGAAACGCACTTCACCTATAAAGACACACATAGACTGAAAATAAAGAGATGGAAAAAGATGTTTAATACCAATGGAAACCAAAAGAGTAGGAGTTGCTATACTTATATCAGACAAAGTAGATTTCAAGACAAAAGCTGTATGAAGAAACAAAGAAGGTCACTATGTAATAATAAAGGGGTCAATTTAGCAAGAGGATATAACAATGATATATATAATCAAATTATATATAATCAAATTTGGTTGTATATATATAATTAAACCCGGAACACCCATATAGATCTGAAATATTATTAGAGCTAAAGAGAGAGATAGGTCCCAATACAATAATAGCTGGAGACTTCAACACCCCACTTTCAGCATTGGACAGGTCTTTCATACAGAAAATCAACAAAGAAACATTAGACTTGATCTGTCCTATACACCAAATGGATCTGATAGATATTTACAGAACATTTAATCAAAGAGCTGCAGAATACACATTCTTTTCCTCAGCACATGGATCATTTTTAAGGATAGACCATATGTGTAATCACAAAAGACACCTTAAAACATTCAAAAAAATGAAATAATATCAAGCATCATCTCTGACCACAAAGGAATAAAACTAGATATCAATAGCAAGAGGAATTTTGTAAATTATACAAATACAAAGAAAATAGACAATATGCTTCTGAATAACCAGTAGGTCAATAAAGAAATTAAGAAGAAACTTAAAAATTTTTTGAAACAAATAATAGAAACAAAACATACCAAAACCTATGGGATACAGAAAAGCTGTACCAAGAAGGAAGTTTTGGCTATAATTGCCTACCTCAGAAAAGGTAAAAACTATCAAATACACAATCTACTAATGCATCTTAAAGAACTAGAAAAGCAAGAAAAATCCAGACCCCAAATTAGCAGAAGAAAATAAAGAATAAAGATATAACCAAAAATGAAATTGAAATGAAGAAAACAATACGTTGATGAAACAAAGCGTTGTTTTTATTTTTTGAAAACTTAAGCAACATTGACCAACCTTTAGCGACACTAACAAGGAAAAAAGGAGATAAGATACAAATAAATAAATCAGAAATGAAAAAGAAGACAGTACAACTCATACTGCAGAAATTCAAAAGATCACTAGTGGCTACAATGAACTATAAGCCAACAAACTGAAAAATCTAGCAGAAATGTACAAATTCCTACACACATACAACCTACAAAGATTGAACCACAAAGATATCCAAAACCTGAACACCCCAATAACAAGTAATGGGATCAAAGCCGTAATAAAAAGTCTCCCAACAAAAAAAAACTCCGGGACCCAATGGTTTCACTACTGAATTCTAGCAAACATTTAATAAAGACCTAATAACAATCCTAGTTAAACTATTCCAATAAATAGAGGAAGATAAAATACTTCCAAACTCATTTTATTAAGTCAGTATTATGATATCAAAACCAGATAAAGACACCTCAAAAAAGAAAAAAAAAAGAAAATTCCAAGTCAGTATTTGTCTCTGATGCATATCGACGTAAACATCCTCAAAAAATACTAGCAAAGAGAATTCAACCAAATATTAGAAATATCATTCATCCTGACCACGTGAGATTTATTTCTGGTATGCAAGCATGGTTCAACATATGCAAATCAATCTATGTGATACATCACACCAACAGAATGAAAGGTAAAGACTTTATGATTATGCCAATTAATGCTAAAAAAGCACTGATAAAATTCAACATTGCTTCATGACAAAAAAAAAAAAAAAAATCACAAAACCAGGGATAAAAGAAACATACCTCAACATAATAAAAGGTATATATGACACTCAGCTAGTATCATATTGAATGGGAAGAAAAGACAGCCCTTTCTCAGAGATCTTGAAAACAATAAGGATGCCCACTTTCACCACAGTTATTCAATATACTACTGGAAGTTCTAGGAAGAGCAATGAGAAAATAGAAAAAATAAAGGGCATGAATATAGGAAAGGAAGATGTCAAATTATCCTTCTTTGCAAATGATATGATCTTATATTTGGAAAAATTTAAAGACTACAAACAAAACATTTAGAACTGATAAATTCAGTGAAGTTGCAGGATACAAAATCAACATACAAAAATCAGTGGCATTTCTATATGTCAACAGTGAGCAATCTGAAGAAGAAATTAAAAAGGAATCCCATTTACAATAGCCACAAATAAAATTAAATACGTAGGAATTAACCAAAGAAGTTAAAGATCTCTATAATAAAAACCATAAAACACTGATGAAAGAAATCGAAGAGGACACCACAAAATGGAGAAGTATTCCATGTTCATGGATTAAAAGAATTAATAATGTTAAAATTTCCATACTCACCAAAGCAATCTACAGATTCAGTATAATCACTATCTAAATACCAGGGACATTCTTCACAGAGAAAATGACTATCATAACATTTATATAGACTCACAAAGACCCAGAATAGCCAAAACTATTTTAGGCAAAAATAACGAAACTGGAGTAATTATATCATGTGCCTTCAAATTATACTACAGAGCTATAGTAACCAAAACAGCATGATCTGGCATAAGAAATAGACATGTAAAGCAATGGAATAAAATAGAGAACCCAGAAACAAATCCAATCCACACACCTACAGTAAATTCATTCCCAAAAAGGTGCCAAAAACATACACTGGGGAGAAAGACAGTCTCTTCAATAACTGGATATTCATATGCGGAAGAATAAAACTAGACTCCTATTATTTGCCATATACAAAAATCAAAACAAAATGGCCTTAAACATTTAGTCTATAACCTCAGACTATTAAACTACTACAGTAAAACACTGGAAACAACCTTCAGGACATTGGACTGGGCAAAAATACCCCATAATACCCCATGAGCATAGACGATCGAAGCAAAAATGAGCAACTGGGATCATGTCAAGTTAAAAACCTTCTGCACAACAAAGAAAACAACAAAATGAAAAGACAACCCATAGAAGGAGCAAATATTTGCAAATTGCCCATCTGACAAGGGATTAATAACCAGAACATATAAGAAGCTCAAACAACTTTATAGAAAAAAATCTAACAATCCAATTAAAAATGGGCAAAAGATTTGAATAGATACTTTTCAGAACACATACATATGGCAAACAGACATATGAAAAGGTTCTCAACATCACTGATCCTCAGAGAAATGCAAATCAAAACTACAATAAGACATTATCTTACCTCAGCTAAAGTGGCTTGTATCCAAAGATAGGTTAATAACAAATTCTGGCGAGGATATGGAGAACCATTGTGTTCCCCTTTCTGTTAGTGGAAATGCAAATTAGTGCGAACACCATGGAGAACAGTTTGGAGGACTGTTAGAAAACTAAAAATATAGGTACCATATGATCCAGCAATCCCTTTTGAGAATATACTTAATTCTCTTTTGAGAATATACTCAAAAGAAAGGAAATCGGTATATCTAAAAGATATCTGCACTCCCATGTTTGTTGCAGCAGTTTACAATAGCCAAAATTTGGAAGCAACCTAAGTGTCCATTAACAGATGAATGGATAAAGAAAATGTAGTACATACACACAATGCGGTACTAGTTAGCTATAAAAAGTATAAGATTCAGTGCTTTGCAAGAACATGAATAGAACTGGAGGTCATTATGTCAAGTGAAATAAGCCAGGCACAGAAAGACAAATATCACATATTATCACTTATTTGTGGAATCTAAAAATCAAAACAATTGAACTCATGGACCTAGAGAGTAGAACGATGGTTACCAGAGGCTGGGAAGCGTAGTGGAGGGTATGGGGGGAGGTAGGGATATTTAATGGTTACAAAAAAAGTCAGAAATAATGAAAAAGACATACTACTTGATAGCACAACAGGGTGAATGTAGTCCGTAATACATTAATCGTATATTTTAAAATAACTAAAAGAGTGTAATTGGACTGTTTGTAATACAAAGGATAAATGCTCGAGGAGATGGATATCCCATTCTCCATAATGTGCTTATTTCATGTTGCACGACTGTATCAAAACATCTCGTGTGCCCCATAATATATATACCTACTATATACCCTTAAAAATTAAATATAAAAAAAATCTGGTTTTAAAAATCAAATTAGTTTGTGATCATTGTGAAAATCTGAACAATATATAAAATTAATGTGTAGCATATACAAAATAAAAAGGTAGCATTCTTCTTAATCCTGGCCTTCCTAATCTACCTTTATAATAATGCCACCACCAATACAGGGTGAAAAACTTTTGGGAGGGCAGACACACCCTAGCAGATGTTTAGAATCAACAAGAATATTTAGGAATGATTACCCTCTCTCACCCAAAGAGAGAAAACACTATTCCTAGGTAATTTTGTAATACCTCACATGAATTTTGAAATGTTATTTCATAATTGGTCATTGAAATAAAAACTAGAAAAATATTTACCTAGTCTGGAACTTTATAAACAATTTCCAAAATAATGTGTAATATGTATAGTTTACTCCATAAATAAAACTGAAAAAACTCAGCCTAAGTCTATTGTCATTTTATATTAATGTGCATTTCATGGAATTTCCATGGTTATATTCAGTAATAAGTACTAAAAATGTTAAAAGTCATCAAGATCATATGTCTGGCTATATTTATTTGTAGTTGCTGTCATTTCTTTTAAATATCAGCTTTCATTTTAGGTATAGGACATACATGTACAGGTTTGCTACATGGTATATTGCACCAAGTTAGTAAGCACAATACTCAATCCGCACTTTTTCAGTCTTTGACCCCCTCTCTCCCCTCTAGTTGCTCAAAGTATCTATTGTTCCCACGTTTATGTCTATGCATGCTCAAAGTTTAGCTCCCACTTATAAGTAAGAACATGTGGTATTTGGTTTTATGTTTCTACATTAATTAACTTAAGATTATGAACTCCAGCTTCATTCATGTTACTGCAAAGGACATGACTTTATTCCCTTTTATGGCTCCATAGTATTTCATGGTGTATATGTATGAATTTTCTTTATCTAGTTCACTGTTGATAGACAGTTAGGTTGATTCTATGTCTTTACTATTGTAAATATTGCCGCGGTAAACATGAGAGCATATGTCTTTTCGGTAGAGAAATTTATTTTCCTTTTGGTATATAACTCATGACGTAACTGCTGGGTCAAATGGTAGTTCAACTCTTAGTTCTTTGAGAACTCTCCAATGGGCTTTATACAGTGGCTGAACCAGTTTACATTTCCACCAACAGTGTATTAACATTCCCTTTCTGTGCAACCTTGCCAGTATTTATTTTTGACTTTTTAATAACAGCCGTTCAGAGCTATGTGAGATCATATCTCATTGTGGTTTTGATTTGCATTTCACTGATGATTATTGATGAGCATTTTTTCATGTTTTTGTTGGCTGCTTGTATGCCGCCTTTCATGTCCTTGCCCATTTTGTATTGGAGTTGTTTTTTGTTTGTTGATTTGTTTAATTTTTTCATAGATTCTAGATATAAGGCCTTTGTAGTATGTACAGTTTGTGAATTATTTTTCCATTCTGTGGGTTGTCTGTTTATTCTGTTGATAGTTAACTTCACTGTGTAGAATCTATTTAGTTTAATCAGGTCTCTTGCGGACTTAGCCAAAAATTCCTCACCAAAGCTAATGTGGAGAAGGGTATTTCCGAAGTTTTCCTGTAAGATTTTTGTAGTTTTCAGTCTTATATTTAAATTTTTAATACATCTTGAGTTAATTTTTATATATGGTGAAAGATAAGGTTCTAATTTCATTATTTTGCAAATGACTAGCCAGTTACCTCAACACCACTTATTGAATAGGGAGTACTTTTCCCATTTTTTGTTTTCCTTGGTCTTGTTAAAGATCAAGTGATTATAAGTGTGTGACTTTAGCCGGGCGCGGTGGCTCAAGCCTGTAATCCCAGCACTTTGGGAGGCCGAGACGGGCGGATCACGAGGTCAGGAGATCAAGACCATCCTGGCTAACATGGTGAAACCCCGTCTCTACTAAAAATACAAAAAACTAGCCGGGCGACCTGGCGGGCGCCTGTAGTCCCAGCTACTCGGGAGGCTGAGGCAGGAGAATGGCGTGAACCCGGGAGGCGGAGCTTGCAGTGAGCTGAGATCCGGCCACTGCACTCCAGCCCGGGCGACAGAGCAAGACTCCGTCTCAAAAAAAAAAAAAAAAAAAAAAAAAAAAAAAAAAGTGTGTGACTTTATTTCTGAGTTTTCTATTCTATTTCATTGGTCTGTGTGTCTGTTTTTGTACCAGTACTTTGTTGTTTTGGTTCCTGTAGCCTTGTAGTATTGTTTGAAGTCACGTAGTGTAATGTCTCCAGCTTTGTTCTTTTTGCTGAGATTTGCCCTTGGCTATTTAGGCTTGTTTTGGTTCCAGGTGAAAGTTAGAATTTTTTTGTCTCATTCTTTGCAGAATGATGTTCAGAGTTCCACAGGAAAAGGACTGACTCTGTTAATTGCTTTGGGTGATGTGGCCATTTTAATGATATTGATTTTTCCAATTCATGAGCATGGAATTTTTTCCATGTATTTGTGTCATCTCTGATTTCTTGCAGCAGTTTTTTTTTTGTAGTTCTCTTTACAGACATCTTTCACTTTCTTGGTTAGCTGCATTCCTAGGTATTTTACTTTCTTTGCGGGATTTGTAAATGGGATTGTGCTCTTGATTTGATTCTCAGTCTGCATGTTATTGGTGTATAGAAGTGCTACTAAATTTTGAACATGGATTTTGTATCCTGAAACCTTACTAAAATTGTTTATTAATTCTAGTTGCCTTTTTTACAGAGTCTTTAAGGTTTTCTAAGTATAAAATCATATCAACAACAGAGAGATAATTTGACTTGTTCTTTTCCTACTTGAATGCTTTCCCCCTCCCTGCCCCCCTGCCCCACCAGATGGCTCTTGCTAACACTTCCAGTATTATGTTACATAGGAGTGGTGGTTGTGGGCATCCTTGTCTTGTTCCAGTTCTCAAGGGGAACTGGAACTAGCTTTTGCCCATGCAATATTTTGTTGGCTGTGGGTTTGTCACAGATGGCTCTTATTATTTTGAGGGATATTCCTTCAATACCTGGTTTGTTGAAGGTTTTTATCATGAAGAATGTTGGATTTTATGGAAAAGTTTTTCTGTGTATGTTGAGATCATTATATGTTTTTTGCTTTTAATTCTCTTCATATGTTATATCACATTCATTGATTTATGTATGTTGAGCCAACCTTGCATCTCAGGAATAAGCCTACTTGACTGTGCAAAATTACCTTTTGGATGTGCTGCTGGATTTGATTTACTAGTATTTTCTTGTGAACTTTTGCATCTACCTTCATGAGAATTAGTGGCCTTAATCTTTTTTTCTTCATTGTGTCTCTGTCAGATTTTCGTATTAGGGTAATGCTGGTTTTGTAGGCTGAGTTAGGGAGGAGACCCTACTCCTTGATTTTTGCAATAGTTTCATGATAATTGGGACCAGTTCTTCTTTCTACCTCTGGTAAGATTGAGCTGTGGATCCATCTGATGCAGGAATTTTTTTGGTTGGTTGGTTGGTTATTACTGATAAAACTTCAGAGTTTGATATTGGTATATTCAGGTTTCCATGCCTTCCTGATTCAATCATGGGAGATTGTGTGTTTACAGGAATTTATCTGTTTCCTCTAGATTTTCTAATTTGTGTGCATGGAGTCATTCCCAGGAATCTTGGAGCATCTTATATTTCTGTGGGATCAGTTATAATGTCACTATTTTCATTTCTGATTGAAATTATTTGGATTTTTTTCTTTGTTAATCTCGATAATAGTTTATTAATTTTATTTGTCTTTGCAAAGAAACAATCCTTCATTTCATAATCTTTTATATGGGTATTTTCAGCTTAATTTTATTTAATTCTTTTCTAATTTTAGTTATTTATTTTCTTCTGCTAGCTTTGGGGTTAATTTGTTTCTTTTTTGCCCTAGCTCCTTTAGTTGCAATGTTAGGTTGTTAATTTGAGATCTAACTTCTTGAAGGGATTTAGGGCTATAAATTTTCCTCTTAACACTGGTTTAGCTTCATTCCAGAGATTTTGGTAAATTGTGTTCCTATTTTCATTAATTTCAAGGAGTTTTTAAATTTTTGCCTTAATTTTGATGTTAACCCAGGTGTTATTAAGAAGCAAGTTGTCTAATTTCCACATATTTCCGTAGTTTTGAGAGATCTTGGTAATTATTTGTTTTTATTGCACTATGGACTGACAGTGTGCTTTGTATGATTTCACTATTTCTTAAAAAATTTATTAAGACTTGCTTTATGTCTGAGCATGTGTTCAACCTTAGAATATGTTCCGTGTGCAGGTGAGAAGAATGTATATTCTGTGGTTGCTGGATGGAGTGACCTGTAATGTCTCTTAGGTCCAACTGTTCAAGTGTCAAGTTTCTTTGTCAGTTTTCTGCCTCAGTGATCTGTCTAACACTGTCAGTGGGGTGTTGAAACCGCCTACTATTATTGTGTGGTTGTCTAAGTCTTTTTTTAGGCCAAGAAGAACTTGTTTTATAAATCTGAGTACTCCAATGTTTGATCTGCATATATTTAGTATAGCTAAGTTTTCTTGTTGGATGTAACCTTTATCAACATGTAATGCCCGTCATTGTCTTTCTTAATTTTTGTTGGTTTAAGTCTGTGTTATCTGATATAAAAATAGCATCTCTTGCTCATTTCTTTTTCTATTTTCATGGTATATCTTTATCCAATACATTATTTTGAGCCTGGATGTGCTGTTACATGTGAGATGGATCTCTTGAAGACAATAGATGGTTGAATCTTCTTTTTTTTTATCCAGCGTGCAACTCTGTATCTTTTAAGTGGGGGCATTTAGGCCATTTACATTCAGGGTTGGTATTGACATGTGAGATTTTGATTTTGTCATCATGTTGTTTGCTGATTGTTATGTAGACTCGATTTCATGGTTGCTTTATAGAACCTGTGTGCTGTGTGCTTACGTGTGTTTTGTGTTAGCAGGTGTTGTTCTTTTGATTCCCTGTTTAGCACTAACTTAACAACCTCTTATAAGACTTGTGTAGTTGACATGAACCCCATCATCATTTGCTTGTCTCAGAAGGTTTTATTTCTTTTTTTGTTTATGATGTTTAGTTTGGTGAAACATGAAATACTTGATTATAATTTCTTTCCTTTAAGGATGCTAAAAATAGGTCCTCAGTGTCTTGTGGTTTATAAGGTTTCTACTGAGAGGTCTACTTTTAGCTTGATGGTGTTCCTTCTATATGTGACTTGACTCTTCTTTCTGGTTGCCTTTAAGGTTTTTTTTTTTTTTTTTTTTTTTTTTTTTTTTAAATTTTTCATTGACCTTGGTGACTCTGATGACTGTGTGTTTTAGGAATGGTCATCTTTTATAGTAACTAGCCATGGTTTTATGTATTTCTGGGATTTGCATGTCAACATCCTTAGAGAGATTAAGGAAATTTTCATGGATGATGTCCTCCAATATATATTTTTTAAAACTTTTATGCTCCCTCCTCTTAGGAATGCTGATGAGCTGTAGATTTGTTTTTTCTACATAATCCCATGTTCCTAAGAGGTTTTGTTCATTTTTCTTAATTCCTTTTTTCTTTATTTTTTGTCTGACTGAATTGATTCAAGGAACTTATCTTTGAGCTCTGGAATTCTTTTCTCAGCTTGGCCTATTCTGTTGTTAATGCTTCAGATTGTAATATGAAATTCTTGTAGTTTTTTTATTAGCTTTCGAAGTTTAGTTTAGTTCTTTCTTAAAATGTCTATTTTATCCTTCAGCTCTTGGATCATTTTACTAGATTTCTTGGATTCCTTGGATAGGGTTTCAACTTTCTCCTGAATCTCAGTACACTTCCTTGCCATCAAGATGCTGAATTCTATGTCTGTCATTTCAGTCACTTCAGACTGGTTAAGAACCATTGCTGGGGAGCTAGTGGGTAAGGGACACTCTGGCTTTTTTAATTGCCAGAGTTTTGTGCTTATTTCTCATCTGAGATGTGTGGTATTCCTTTAACTGTGGTGGAAGCTGAGGATAGCCAGTTGGCTTTCATTCTGGACACTCAGAGGGCCAGGGCTCTGTACAGAATCCTTTTGCATAGGTGAATTATTGTGCTTGGTTTCACAGGTGTATATACTGGCAGAGTATTTGGCGTTGGAGTTTTGATTTTAATCCACTAGATGGTGCTAGGGAGTAATGGCCAGCCGTTAGGCTAATAGCCACGTGACTCCTTTGTACTTTTTGTCATTTGCAGGTATGCTCTGCTTTGGGAGTGGAGAGACGGCACCCTCACCAGGTTTGCTCTTTAGCTTTCTCGGAGCTCCCTTCAATCACCACTGCCACGCCTGGTTTTCTTTTGTTAGGTGTTGTGGGTCAAAGGGCCACCTCAGGCAGACACAGAGACAGGGAGATATGCCACACCCTTTCTGGACCAGCCCAGCAGAGGAAAGCACACCTACTCCTGCCCTGATTCAGGGACCCACCCATCCTGTCCTCCTCAGTGCTCTGAGGTTGGGGGCTCCTTCCCTGCTTGAGTGCTGGCCGTAGATCTTGGCTACCTAATCCAGAGCTGCATGCCACAGCCCTGAGGCACTAAGATGTCCCAGGGCTTGGAGTTGGGTTCTGGCTCCACTGAGGGATTCAGTGTTTTCCCAGGTCACCCGGAAAATACTCAGGTGAAGCAATGCACTGAGGCTGGGCTTCAGAGGCTGTGCTGTGCAGAATTGACATGCGTCAGTCCCATGGGGAAGCGGGCTCCACTCCCTTCTGGATCAGAGGTCAGCTAAGGCCTGTGCCTCCCAGAGAAAACTGGGGAGTGCTGGGAGATGGCCATCTATTACTGCTCTCCACCAGAGCTGCCCAGTGCACAGAAACTCCTGGCCTTTAAGCAATTTAAAGGCATATCTCTACTTGTTCCTTGGGGAGATTCCCCACGCCAGCTCACATGTCTGTCAGGGATGCGTGGTCCGCTGTATCTAGGTTCCCATAGGTCAGTGGCAAGAGTGAGCTGTCCTTTCATTCTCTCTCACCCTCTTTTCAGGAGCTCTCCAGGGCCTGAAGGTAGCTCTAGCACTCATGTACCCTGTGCAGGGTTTCCAGCTTCCTCCCTCTTCAGCCTAGGCGTCAGTGTATCCTTTCTATCCACCCTCAGATTTTTCTCTCCAAAGTTCTTCCCATGTTATGGTGGTTTACTTGGTAATTAGGTCTGTCTCCATGGGAGTAGTGCTTCTTGGTTGCATATAGTTGACCATCTTGTCCCCTCTCCCATTATTGTTTTGTTAATATTACATTCAGTCTCTAGATATAACCACACTCTCTAATGACACGTGCCTCTAGTTTTAAAGTATATGGTTTTAAAAATTGTAAAATCATCTGCTATTAATAGGTGTGCTAACTAAATGTATTTTTACTAGTAAATTTTTAAGAGTGAATTTCTGTTTTCAATATTGTAGCTTACTGTGATATAGCCTCTGTTGAACTTAACCAGTTACAGTATAAACATTTTATCACATTCTGAAAATCTGCTTAGCTTTTAACTAGAAGCTTCTAGAGGGTGGGCAGGGATTGGAACAATTAACTTACCTTTTATTACCCCTAGAATGGATTTAAGAGCAATGTTAAAACACAAGTGGCTCATAGAATAGCTCCAGTAATTCACTAGTCCAAGCTAGACAATTTCATAATTATCCAAGATAAATATCCAAGATAATGAGTATTAATATTCATCTATCGTTATTGTGACAGCTTTTGCAACCTCATGCCCTTAAATTGTTAGCAAAAAAATAAAGTAAGTGAAAATGATTACTTATACCCTCTGTGGCACAGTAAACTTGCTTAAAAAGCACATTTAAACAAATTTGTATCTTTTCTTATTGGGATGTAATATTTTGCATATTTATGGGGTACATGTATTTGTTGCATGCGTAGCATGTGTAATGATCAAGTGAGGGAATTTGGGATATCCAGCATCTGGAGTATTTATCGCTTCTCTGTGTTAGGAACATTTCAAGTCCCCTCTTCTAGCCTCTTTGAAATATACAATACATTGCTGCTAACTGTAGTCATCCCACTTTCCTATCAAACACTGGAAATTATTTCTTGTATATAACTGTATGTTTGTACCCCTTAATAAACCTTTTTAATCACCCCTCCCATCCATGCTATTCCCAGCCTCTGGCATCTGTCATTCTATTCTGTGAGATAAACCTTTTTAGCTGTCACATATGAATGAGAATGTGATTTTGAATTTTTGTGCCTGGCTTATCTCATTTAACATAATGATCCCCATTTCTGTCCATGTTGCTGCAAATGAAATGATTTCATTCTTTTTTATGACTGAATAATATACCATTGTGTATAAATACCACATTTTTTATCCACTTCTCCATTGACTGACACTTTGGTTAGTTCCATATGTTTGCTATTATGAATACTGCTGTAATAAACATGGTAGCATAGGCATTCCTATATTTGATATAGTGATTTCTTTTCTCTTGGATAAATATTCAATAGTAGGATTGCTGATTATGTGGGAGTGCTGCTTTTAGTTTTTGGACAAATTTCCTTACTGTTTTCCACAGTGGCTCTATGGCATTACATTCTCACCAAAACTATATAAGAGCTCCCATTTCTCTGCATCCTCACTAGCATTTGTTATTTTTTGTCTTTTGGATAAAAGCCATTTCAACTGGGGTGTGATGATATCTCATCATGGCTTTGTTTTGCATTTCTTTGTTAGTTAAGAATGTTGAGCATTTTTTCATATACCTGTCAGTCATATGTATGTCTTTTTTTGAGAAATTCCTAGATCCTTTGCCCAATTTTTAATAGGATTGTTTTTTAGCTATTGAGTTATTAGAGTCCCTTGTGTATTCTGGATATTAGTCCCTTAGCAAATGAATAGTTTGCAAATATTTTCTTCCATTCAACAGGTTGTCTCTTCATTCTCTTGATTGCTTCCTTTGTTGTACAGAAGCTTTTTAGTTTAATATAATTTCACTTGCCTATTTTTGTTTTGTTGCCTGTGCTTTTGAGGTCTTAAGCATAAAATCTTTGCCTATACTAAGGTCATGAAGATTTTTTCTAGGTTTCCTTCCAGTAGTTTTATAGATTTGAGTCTTACATTTACCCCTTTGTATATGGTGAGACATAAGGGCTCACTTTCATTCTTTTGCATATGAATATTTGATTTTCCAAGCACGATTTATTAAAGGGGCTATCATTTCCCAAATGTATGTACATAGCACCTATATTGAAAATCAGTTGGCTTTAAATATGCATTTTGATCTCTGGGTCCTCTGTTATGTCCCATTGTCCTATGTGCCTGTTTCTATATCAATACCTTGCTTTTTGGTCACTACAGCCTTGTAATATATTTTGAAGTTAGGTAGTGTGGTACCTCCAGCTTGGTTCTTTTCTCCCAGGATTGCTTTTGCTATTTGGGCTCCACATTTGTTCCGTGCAAATTTTAGGATTCATTTTTTCTAATTATGTGAAAAATGACTCTGGTATCTTGGTAGGGATTGCATTGAATCTGTTGATTGTTTTGGGCAGTATAATAATTTTAATGATCTAAATGATTTCAATGTGTGTGCATGGGGTGTCTTTTCATTTTTTGTGTCCTCTTAAATTTATTTTATTATCATTTTGTAGTTTTCCTTGTAGAGATTTTTCACCTCCTTGCTTACATTTATTCTTAGGTATTTTACTTTTTTAGTTATGGTAAATTGGATTGCCCTCTTTATTTCTTTCTTGGCAACTTTATTATTAGTGAATAGAAATTCTGCTGACTTTTGTATCTTGATTTTTGTAGCTACTGATTTTTTATCACTAATTTTTGTATCTATGGATTTTTATATACTGATTTTTTTGGTCTACTGATTTTGTGTCCTGAAACTTTACTGAATTTATTTTTCAGATCAAAGAAGTTTTTGATTGAGTCCATAGACTTTCTATATATAAGATCATATAATCTGTAAACAGGGATAGTTGGACTTCTTGTTTCCCAATTCGGATGCTGTTTATTTATTTCTCTTGCCTGATTGTTCTTGCTAAGACTTCCAGTACTATGTTGAATTACAGTATAAATACTTTATAACTTTCTAAAAATTTGCTTAGCAAATGTGGCATCTTTGTCCTGTTCCAGTTCTTAAAGAATTTCAGCTTTTCCCAATTCAGTATGATGTTACCTGTGGATTTGTCATATATGTCCTTTATTATGTTGAGATACATTCTTTCTATGCCTAGTTTGTTGAGTGTTTTTGTCATAAAGGGATGTTGAAATTTATCAAATTCATTTTCTGCACTTATTGAGATGATCATATGACTTTTGTTCTTCATTCTGTTGATGTGCTGTATTACCATCATGTTTATTCATTTTCATGTGTTAAACTATCCTTGCATCATTGAATTAAATCCCACTTGATCATGGTGTGTTATTTTCTGGATGTGTTGTTGAATATCCTTTGCTAGTATTTTGTTGAGGATTTTTGTTTCTATGTTCATCAGAGAAATTGGCATGTAGTTTTCTTTTTTTATATTGTGTTCTTTTCTGGTTTTGGTATCATAGTAATGCTGGCATTATAAAATGAGTTAAAGAGAATTCATTCTTCTTCAATTTCTTGGCATATTTTGAGAGAAATTGGTTTCTTTCTTGAAAGTTTGGTAGAATTCTTTATTGAAGTCATCCAGTTGTGGTCTTTTCTTTATTGGGAGACTCCTGATTACTGCTTTGATCTCATTACTTGTTATTGGTCTGCTCAGGTTTTCCATTTTTTCTAATTTGATCTTGCTAAGTTGTGTGTGTCCAGGGATTATTGCATTTCATCTGGGTTTTCCAGTTTGTTAGTGTACAGTTCTTCTTGATAGTCTCTGATAATCTTGTATTCCTGTGGTATTCACTGTGATATCTCATTTTTATCTCTGATTTTGTTTATTTGGTTCTTCTTTGCTTTTTAATCCAGCAAATGGCTGATCAATTTTGTTCATCTTTTCAAAAAACCAACCCTTTATTTTGTTGATCTTTTGTATTTTTTTTAGTCCCTATTTCATTGAATTGTACTCTTATCTTTATTCTCTTTTCCTAATTTGGGTTTTGAGTTTTTTCATGCTTTTCCCTGAGATGCATGATTGGATTATTTATTTGAAATACTTCTACCTTTTTGATGAAAGTGCTTATGGCTATAAACTTACCTCTTAGAACTGCATTTTCCTATATGCTATATATTTCAGTATGAGGTATTCTCATTTTCATTTGGTTCAAGAAAATTTTGATATTCCTCCTTAATTTCTTTATTGATTCAATAGTTCAAATTCAAGAGCATGTTGTTTAATTTCTATGTATTTGTACAGTTTCCAAATTTCTTTTTGTTATGAATATCTAGCTTTGTTCCACTGTAGTCATAGAAGACTTGATACAACTTTGATTTTTAAAAATTTCTTGAGACTTGTTTTTTGTCCTATCATATGTTGTATCCTGGAGAAAGTTTTATGTTTCGATAAGAAGAATGTGTGTTCTGTAGCTCTCTTGGATGAAATTTTTATAAATATTTGTTAGGTCCACTTGATCTAAAAGGCAGTTTCAGTCTAATGTTTCTTTGCTAATTTTCTTATAGATGATCTGCTTAATGCTGAGAGTGATGTGTTGAAGTACCCAATTATTGTTGTATTGGAGTCTATCTCTCCATTTAAGTGTAGTGCAATTTACTTCATATATCTAGGTGCTCCAGTGCTCGGTGCACATATATTTAGAATTATTACATTCTCTTGCTGAGTTGATCCCTTCATCATAATGTAATGATCTTCTTTGTCTCTTTTCACTGTTTTTTTTTTTTTTTTTTTTTTTTTTTTTTTTAACATCTGTTTTATCTGATGTAAGTATAGCTACCTCTGCTTGCTTTTGGTTTCTATTTGCATGAAATATCTTTTTTCATCCCTTTATTTTCAGCCTATATGCATCTTTACAAGTCAGAAAAGTTTTGTGTAGGCAGCATATAACTGGGTCACTTTTTAAATTCAGCCTGTCTATATCTTTTAAGTGGATAGATAAATCCATTTAAAATTAAGGTTATTATTGACATATCAGAGTTTATTCCTGTCATCCTATGAATTGATTTCTGGTTGTTTTGCATATAAATTTTTGCTTTCTCTCATATCATCAATGTGGCTTGGTGTTTTTCTGTAGTGGTAAGAGTTGAGTCTTTTTTCTTTTTTGTTTGTGTTTTGCTCTCCTAGTGGTTTTTGTATGTTTGTATGTATTCATGATGATTGATATCATTCTTTTGTGTGTTGGTGTTATACTTCCTTAAGTGTTTCTTGGTCTGGTCTAGTGGTGATAAATTCTATCAACTTTTATTTGTCTGGAAAATACTTTACTACATTTATGAAGAATAACATCACTGAGAATAGTATCCTTTATTGGCAAGTTTCCCTCCCCCCCAACACTTTGATTATATCATCCCATTCTCTCACAGCCTGTATGGTTTCTGCTGTAAAATTTGTTATTAGTGAAATGGGGGTTCATTTATAGTTAGTTTAGTGAAATGGGGGTTCATTTATAGTATCCTTTATTGGCAAGTTTCCCTCCCCCCCAACACTTTGATTATATCATCCCATTCTCTCACAGCCTGTATGGTTTCCGCTGTAAAATTTGTTATTAGTGAAATGGGGGTTCATTTATAGTTGTCTATATGCTTTTTCCTTAACGTTTTTAGAATTCTCTCTCTTTCTTTGACTTTGGAAAGTTCACTAAATTGCGCCATGGAAAAGACCTTTATGCATTGTGAGTGCTTAAGGCTTCCTGAGCTTCCTATATTTGGATATCTAAATCTTTTGCTAGACTTGGAAAGGTTTCATCTATTATTTCATCATCTATGTTTTCTAACCCACTCATTTTTTCTTTACCTCCTGGAACTCTACACATTTGAATATTTGGTCCCTTTATGGCATTCCATATGTAATGTAGGATTTGTTCATCTTCTTTAATTCTCTTTATTTTTGTCTTACTGGGTTATTTCAAAAGATCTGCCTTCAAGTTCTGAAATTCTTTATTCTACTTTATTTAGTCAATTATTAAAACTTTCCAATATATTTTGAACTTCATTCAATTAATTATTTAGTACCAGAATTTTTTTTAATGATGTCTATCTCTGTGGCAAATTTCTCATTCATATCCTGAATTTTCTGATTTCTGTATATTGTTTTTCAGTATTCTTTTGTACCTCCCTGAGTTTTTAAAAATCAGTATTTCAAATTATTTTCCAATATTTTGTACATTTATTTCTGATTTGGACCTATTTCTGAAGAATTATTGTGCTCCTTTGTAGGTGTCATATTTCCTTGCTTTTTGTGTTATGTTGATAGCTACACATGTAGCAAAACAAATGCTTCTAATTTTTTTGAATTTGTTTTCATAGGGGAGGACATTTTCCTGAAGATGAATCTATGGTGTTGGTTGGGTAGGCCACTTTGGTTTTGATTCTGGGTGCATGCAGTAGCATAATTGCTGTATGATTTCTTTTTCTGTAAATAACATTATTAGTGTCTGTGATATCCTTGATGTCTTAGGGTACAGTTATTACTGGAGGCTGTGGTGAAGTTCTGCCTGAGACTGGACCCCAGTGGTGGCATTGGTAAGCTAAGTCTGTCTATCCTTGGACCCTAGGGCAGAGTATTATGGCACCTGTGTTAGTGGATCTATGAGAGCTGATTCTTGGGCCTCTATGTTGTTTGCTTGGATTTCAGTTGTGGCAGTGATGGTCAAATGGTTGAGAAAGTTCTCAGGCCACTATACAGCAGATGTGGCATGGGCAATTGGAGTAGCAGTGGTGGGATATTTCTCTGGGTTTTGAGCAGTATATGCTAGTGTTGTTGGCATCCCCAATGGGCTGGGAAGGCCAGTCTCCAGGTCCTCAGGTAGTATGTGCATGTAAGTGTCAGCCGTGGCAGTATCAGCAGGGTGGGTGTGCTCAACCTCAATTCCCTGGGAGGAGTGCTCAAGGAGACAGGCTGGGTGATTCTTAGACCCCTGCACTTCATACTCTGGCATGAGGGGGTGAAGCTGGACTAAGTGGGCATGTTCTTGGGCCTCAGAGTGGTGCATACTGATATTGGTTGTGGTAGGTAGGGGTAGAGTAATTCTTAGGCCACAAGTAGAATGCTAAAGAGAGGCAGCAGCTGCACTGAAGCCTTGTCACTGGGGAGGGTGGGGTTGCTTTCAGTGGCAGCTGCCACATGCAGGTGTATGGGGAGCAGGCTCTTTACTCACACTTTGTCTCCCACAACGTCAGTCAACACTTCAATCGAAATTCATTTTCAACAGCAGCATGCAGCAACGGAAGCTACAGGTAGGGAACTCTGCTGCTGCATGGTGGCTTCTCTCCTGGAGGCAGTGGAGTCACTGCCTGTTGCCCATGTTTTGGCCCTGCTGATAGCTGTCAGTCAGTGTGGTGTTTGTGGGTAGGGGATGTCAGTGAAGCTCCAGGGATGTGGAGATGAAGGTACTGTTGAGACCAATGGCCGTATCTAGTCTTGGGATCTGGGATCTCAAAATGGCACCTTGCGAAAGTTGCCTAGAACTTGGAGCAGCAAGGAAGTCGGATCCAGCGCAAGCTCCCTCTTTGGGTAGTGCCATTGTGTGGTCTTCAGGTAGCTCGCTGTTAGTTGCAGGGTCTGCAAGGGCCAAGAGGCTCTTCCATGTTTAAGATTGCGGGAGTCCACGGTAGAAAGGTGGACTGCTGGGGATCCCTCACTTACCCTTAAACCACATCAAGGAGTCTCACCAGGCTCCCAGCAGATCCCAGCTGAGGAGGCTGCCTTTTTTCCCTCTTCTTCTGCGCTTTAGGTATTTCCTATCACTTTTCTGTTGAACCACAGTGTTCTCTTTTGGATAATCTATTCAAAGTGTGATTACCTACTGGCTATTTAGTTTCTTATTTGTGGTGAAGGTGAGTATGAGATGTCTCTATAAGCCATCGTGAAGTACCTCCAGTCCAATTTGCTATCTTTAACATGTTTAACAATAAGACATTCAAGTGAAGAATTGTCCTATAACAATAATAAAATCTAAAATGTGGATAAATGTTATTGATTGAAGCAGACAAATGTAGAACCTGAAAGATAGCCAACTAGATGCAGCAGCAATCAGAGGCTCTCATTGAAAATAACCATAACAGCATGGGAATACTGCCCCGGCAACCAAGGTATCCAGGTTCTTTCATCCAGGAAATGACTAGGCAGCTGGTGTGACCCACAGAGACGAACGAAGAGCAGTGTGGTGGGGTGGTCCACCGGAGAGCCACATGGGGCAGGGGACCCCCCACACCCCAACCAAGGGAGGTGGTGAGTGAGTGTGTTGCCCAGCCTGGGAAACAATGCTTTTTCCATGGAACTGTGCAACACATGGATCAGAAGATCCCACTCATGAACCCATGCCACTGGGGCCTAGGGTCCCAACCACAGAGCTGCGCAGATTCTCAAAAGCCTCTCAACTACAATCTGCTTAAACCTGCCAAGCTCCCGGGTGAAGGGATGATCAGCACCACAGCTGCAGCTGCCTGCTGTCTAAGCCATTTGAGCTCCTTGGGAGTGGAGTGTGGAAGCCAACACTGGGATTGATAGCTGCCTAACACACTAAGCTCCCAGGGTGGGGAAAGGGTAGCAACCCTCTCTATAGCTCCAGGCTGCTCTTTCCCCCCAACCCCACTCTGGCTGGAGCCAGGGAGGCTGGACAGCTTGGTCGCAAGAGGTATCCCACAGCCCAACACACCAGCTATGGCAGACTGCAGCCAGAGTGCCTCTTCAGGCCTGACCCTGACCCATCCCTCCTCACTGGGCAGGGCATCCTTGCAGGACCTCCAACCAATCTAGACAGGGGCTAAGGTACAGAACTCTGATCTCCCTGGCCTGAGCCCCTAGAGGGAGGGGTGGCCACAGTCTTCATGGACCAGCAGACATAGTCCTTCCATTTGCTAGTTCTGAGGAATCAGGGCAGCCCAGATAGGTGGGATTCCCCCCAGAAAAGCACATCCCCTCCAATAAGGGAGGGTAAAAGTGCTCCATTAAATGGGTCCTGCTCCCTGTGCCACCCAACTGGGTGAGACTCTCCAACAGGGGTTGTCAGACACCCTATGCAGGAGAGTTCCTACTGACATCAGGTTGGTACCTCCCAAGTTCAGAGATCTCAGAGGAAGGAATAGGTACCCAGCTTTGCTGTTCTCCAGCCTCCTCAAGTGACATCTCCAAGCTTGGGAGCAAACCGGATGAATAGGGCCTGAAGTGAACCCCCAGCAAAGTGCAGCAGAACTACAAAAGGAGGACCTGACCATTGACGAAAACAAAACAAAAACAACAACAGCAACAACAACAACAAAAAACAAAGAGAAAGCAACAACAACAGCATCAACAACAACAACAAAAAAGTCCACACACAAACCCCATCCAAGGGTCAGCAGCCTCAAAGATCGAAACTAGACAAACTCATGAAGATGAGAAACAAACAAACAAACAAAAAATCTGAAAACCAAAAGGCCAGAGTGCCTCTTCTTCTTTAAATGATTGCAACGCCTCTCCAGCAAGGGTGCAGACCTAGATGGAGGATGAGATGGATGAATTGACAGAAGTAGGCTTCAGAAAGTGCATAATAACAATCTCCACTGAGCTAAAGGAGCATGTTCTAACCTAATGCAAAGAAACTAAGAACATTGATACAAGGTTAGAGGAAGTGCTACCTAGAATAACCAGTTTAAAGAGGAACATAAATGATCTGATGGAGCTGAAAAACACAGCACACAAACTTCATAAAGCATAACACAAGAATCAATAGCTGAATCAACCAAGCAGAAGAAAGGATAGCAGAATTTGAATACTACCTTGCTGAAATAAGACATGCAGACAAAATTAGAGAAAAAAGAGTGAACAGGAGCAAAACTTCTGAGACATATAGGTCAATGTAAAACGATGGAAGCTACTATTGATTGAAGGACCTGAAGGAGATGGGGAGAATGGAACCAATCTGGAAAACATACTTCAGCATATTATCCAGGAGAACTTTCCCAATCTAGTAAGACAGGCCAAGATGCAAATTCAGGAAATACAGAGAACACCGCTAGGATACTCCAAGAGAAGATTAACCCCAAGACACATAATCATCAGATTTTCGAAGGTAAAAATGAAGAAAAAAATGTTAAGGGCAGCCAGTGAGAAAGGCGAGGTTACCTACAAAGGGAAGCCCCTCAGACTACTAGTGGGCCTCTCAGCAGAAATGCTACAAGCCAGAAGAGAGTGAGGGCCAATATTCAACATTCTTAAAGAGAATGTTCAACCCAGAATTTCATATGGAGCCAAACTAAGCATCATAAGTGAAGGAGGAATAAAGTTTTTTACAGACAAGCATATGCTGAGGGATTTCATCACAACCAGGCTGGCCTTACAAGAACTCCTGAAGGAAGCACTAAATATATATATATATATATATATATATTTTTTTTTAAGGCCAATGATACTATGAAGAAACTGCATTAACTAGTGTGCAAAATAACCAGATAGCATCATGATGACAGGATCAGATTTACACACAACAATATTAACCTTAAATGTAAATAGGCCAAATGCCCCAACTAACAGATGCAGACTGGCAAATTGGATAAAGAGTCAAGACTCATTGATGTGTTGTGTTCAGGAGACCCATCTCAAGTGCAAAGACACACATAGGCTCAAAATAAAGTGATGGAGGAAAATTTACCAAGCAAATGGAAACAAAAAAAAAGCAGCAAGGATTCCAATCCTAGTCTCTGACAAAACAGACTTTAAACCAACAAAGATCAAAGAAGGCAAAGAAAGGCATTACATAATGATAAAGACATCAATTCAACAAGAAGAACTAATCTAAATATATATGCACCAAATACAGGAGCACCCAGATTCACAAAACAAGTTCTTAGAGACCTACAAAGAGACTTAGACTCTCACAGAATAATAGTGGGAGACTTTATCACCCCACTGTCAATATTAGACAGATCGAGAGACAAAATTAACAAGGATATTTAGGACGTGAACTCAGTTCTGGATCAAGTGGACCTAGTGAAGGTCTACAGAATTCTCGTCCCCAAATCAACAGAATATACATTCTTCACAGTGCTATATGGCACTTATTCTAAAACTGATCACATAATTGGAAGCAAAACCTTTATCAGAAAATGCAAAATAACTGAAATCATAAAAAACAGTCCCTCAGACCACAGTGCAACAAAATTAGAACTCAGGATTAAGGAACCCACTCAAAACCACACAATAACATGAAAATTGAACAACCTGCTCCTGCATGACTCCTCGGTAAATAATGAAATTAAGGCAGGCTTCAAGAAATTCTTTGAAACCAATGAGAACAAAGAAACAACATACCAGAATATTTAGGACACAGCTAAAGCAGTCTTAAGAGGGAAATTTATAGCACTAAATGCCACATCAGAAAGCTTGAAACATCTCAAATTGACACCCTAACATCACAATTAAAAGATTTATGAAGCAAGAACAAAGAAAACAAAAAGCTAGCAGAAGACAAGAAATAACTAAGATTGGAACACAACTGAAGGAGATAGAGACACAAAAACCCCTCCAAAAAGAACCAGTAAATCCAGGAGCTGTTTTTCGAAAAAAATAAAAAAATAGTCCACTAGCTAGACTAATAAAGAAGAAAAGAGAGAAGAATCAAATAGACAACAATAAAACATGATAAAGGGGATATCACCACTGACCCCATAGAAATACAAACTAACATCAGAGAATATTACAAATACCTCTACACAAATAAAACCTAAAATCTAGAAGAAATGGATAAATTTCTGAACACATACATCCTTCCAAGACTAAGCCAGAAAGAAATCTATTCCCTGAATAGACCAATAACAAGTTCTGAAAACAAGGCAGTAATAAATAGCCTACTGACTAAAAAAAAAAAAAATCAGGACCAGACAGAGTCACAGCCAAATTCTAACAGAGGTACAAAGAGGAGCTGATGATATTCTTTCTGAAACTATTCCAAACAATTGAAAATGAGAGACTACGGGGTGGAGCAAGATGGCCGAATGGGAAAAGCTCCAGTCTCCAATTCCCAGCACGAGCGACACAGAAGACCGGTGATTTCTGCATTTGCAACTGAGGTACTGGGGTCATCTCACTAGGGAGTGCCGGACAATCGGTGCTGGTCAGCTGCTGCAGCCTGACCAGCGAGAGCTGAAGCAGGGCGAGGCATCGCCTCACCTGAGAAGCGCAAGGGGGAAGGGAATCCCTTTTCCTAGCCAGGGGAACTGAGACACACAACACCTGGAAAATCGGGTAACTCCCACCCCAATACTGCGCTTTAAGCAAACGGGCACACCAGGAGAATATATCCCACACCTGGCCGGGAGAGTCCCACGCCCACAGAGCCTCCCTCATTGCTAACACAGCAGTCTGCGGCGATCTATCCACAAGGCAGCAGGGAGGCTGGGGGAGGGGCGCCAGCCATTGTTGAGGCTTAAGTAGGTAAACAAAGCCGCTGGGAAGCTCGAAATGGGTGGAGCTCACAGCAACTCAAGGAAACCTGCCTGTCTCTGTAGACTCCACCTCTGGGGACAGGGCACAACAGGGGAAGCAGCAGAGGCCTGTGCAGACGTGAATGACTCTGTCTGACAGTTTGAAGAGAGCAGTGGATCTCCCAACACGGAGGTTGAGATCTAAGAATGGACAGACTACCTGCTCAAGAGGGTCCTTCACCCATGAGTAGCCTAACTGGGAGACATCCCCCACTAGGGGCAGTCTGACACCTCACACGTCACAGGGTGGAGTACACCCCTGAGAGGAAGCTTCCAAAGTAAGAATCAGACAGGTACACTCGCTGTTCAGCAATATTCTATCTTCTGCAACCTCTGCTGCTGATACCCAGGCAAACAGGGTCTGGAGTGAACCTCAATCAATCTCCAACAGACCTATAGCTGAGGGTCCTGACTGTCAGAAGGAAAACTATCAAACAGGAAGGAGACCTATACCAAAACCCCATCAGTACGTCACCATCATCAAAGACCAGAGACAGATAAAACCACAAAGATGGGGAAAAAGCAGGGCAGAAAAGCTGGAAATTCAAAAACTAAGAGTGCATCTCCCCCTGCAAAGGAGCACAGCCCATTGCCAGCAATGGATCGAAGCTGGTCAGAGAACGACTTTGACGAGATGAGAGAAGAAGGCTTCAGTCCATCAAACTTCTCAGAGCTAAAGGAGGAGTTACGTACCCAGCGCAAAGAAACTAAAAACCTTGAAAACAGAGTGGAAGAATTGACAGCTAGACTAATTAATGCAGAGAAGGACATAAACGAAATGACAGAGATGAAAACCATGACACGAGAAATATGTGACAAATGCACAAGCTTCAGTAACCGACTCGATCAACTGGAAGAAAGAGTATCAGCGATTGAGGATCAAATGAATGAAATGAAGCGAGAAGAGAAACCAAAAGAAAAAAGAAGAAAAAGAAATGAACAAAGCCTGCAAGAAGTATAGGATTATGTAAAAAGACCAAATCTACGTCTGATAGTGGTGCCTGAAGTGAGGGGGAAAATGGAACCAAGTTGGAAAACACTCTTCAGGATATCATCCAGGAGAACTTCCACAACCTAGTAGGGCAGGCCAACATTCAAATTCAGGAAATACAGAGAACGCCACAAAGATACTCCTCGAGAAGACCAACTCCAAGACACATAATTGCCAGATTCACCAAAGTTGAAATGAAGGAAAAAATCTTAAGGGCAGCCACAGAGAAAGGTCGGGTTACCCACAAAGGGAAGACCATCAGACAAACAGCAGATCTCTCGGCAGAAACTCTACAAGCCAGAAGAGAGTGGGGGCCAATATTCAACATTCTTAAAGAAAAGAATTTTCAACCCAGAATTTCATATCCAGCCAAACTAAGTTTCATCAGTGAAGGAGAAATAAAATCCTTTACAGATAAGCAAATGCTTAGAGATTTTGTCACCACCAGGCCCGCCTTACAAGAGACCCTGAAGGAAGCCCTAAACATGGAAAGGAACAACCGGTACCAGCCATTGCAAAAGCATGCCAAAATGTAAAGACCATCGAGGCTAGGAAGAAACTGCATCAACTAACGAGCAAAATAACCAGTTAATATCATAATGACAGGATCAAGTTCACACATAACAATATTAACCTTAAATGTTAATGGACTAAATGCTCCAATTAAAAGACACAGACTGGCAAACTGGATAAAGAGTCAAGACCCATCAGTCTGCTGTATTCAGGAGACCCATCTCACATGCAGAGACATACATAGGCTCAAAATAAAGGGATGGAGGAAGATCTACCAAGCAAATGGAGAACAAAAAAAAGCAGGGGTTGCAATCCTAGTCTCTGGTAAAACAGACTTTAAACCATCAAAGATCAAAAGAGACAAAGAAGGCCATTACATAATGGTAAAGGGATCAATTCAACAGGAAGAGCTAACTCTCCTAAATATATATGCACCCAATACAGGAGGACCCAGATTCATAAAGCAAGTCCTTAGAGACTTACAAAGAGACTTAGACTCCCATACAATAATAATGGGAGACTTCAACACTCCACTGTCAACATTAGATAGATCAACGAGACAGAAAGTTAACAAGGATATCCAGGAATTGAACTCATCTCTGCACCAAGCGGACCTAATAGACATCTATAGAACTCTCCACCCCAAATCAACAGTATATACATTCTTCTCAGCACCACATCGCACTTATTCCAAAATTGACCGCATAATTGGAAGTAAAGCACTCTTCAGCAAATGTAAAAGAACAGAAATTATAACAAACTATCTCTCAGACCATAGTGCAATCAAACCAGAACTCAGGACTAAGAAACTCAATCAAAACCGCTCAACTACATGGAAACTGAACAACCTGCTCCTGAATGACTACTGGGTACATAACGAAATGAAAGCAGAAATAAAGATGTTCTTTGAAACCAATGAGAAAAAAGATACAACATACCAGAATCTCTGGGACACATTTAAAGCAGTGTGTAGAGGGAAATTTATAGCACTAAATGCCCACAAGAGAAAGCAGGAAAGATCTAAAATTGACACTCTAACATCACAATTAAAAGAACTAGAGAGGCAAGAGCAAACATATTCAAAAGCTAGCAGAAGGCAAGAAATAACTAAGATCAGAGCAGAACTGAAGGAGATAGAGACACAAAAAACCCTCCAAAAAATCAATGAATCCAGGAGTTGGTTTCTTGAAAAGATCAACAAAATTGACAGACCGCTAGCAAGACTAATAAAGAAGAACAGAGAGAGGAATCAAATAGATGCAATAAAAAAATGATAAAGGAGATATCACCACCGACCCCAAAGAAATGCAAACTTCCATCAGAGAATACTATAAACACCTCTACGCAAATCAACTAGAAAATCTAGAAGAAATGGATAATTTCTTGGACACTTACACTCTCCCAAGACTAAACCAGGAAGAAGTTGAATCTCTGAATAGACCAATAGTAGGCTCTGAAATTGGGGCAACAATTAATATCCTACCCAATAAAAAAAGTCCAGGACCAGATGGATTCACAGCTGAATTCTAACAGATGTACAAGGAGGAGCTGGTACCATTCCTTCTGAAACTATTCCAATCAATAGAAAAAGAGGGAATCCTCCCTAACTCATTTTATGAGGCCAACATCATCCTGATACCAAAGCCTGGCAGAGACACAACAAAAACAGAGAATTTTAGACCAATATCCCTGATGAACATCGATGCAAAAATTCTCAATAAAATACTGGCAAACCGGATTCAGCAGCACATCAAAAAGCTTATCCACCATGATCAAGTGGGCTTCATCCCTGGGATGCAAGGCTGGTTCAAAATTCGCAAATCAATACACGTAATCCTGCATATAAACCGAACCAAAGACAAGAACCACATGATTATCTCAATAGATGCAGAAAAGGCTTTTGACAAAATTCAACAGCCCTTCATGCTAAAAACGCTCAATAAATTCGGTACTTATGGAACATACCTCAAAATAATAAGAGCTATTTATGACAAACCCACAGCTAATATCATACTGAATGGGCAAAAACTGGAAAAATTCCCTTTGAAAACTGGCACAAGACAGGGATGCCCTCTCTCACCACTCCTATTCAACATAGTGTTGGAAGTTCTGGCTAGGGCAATCAGGCAAGAGAAAGAAATCAAGGGTATCCAGTTAGGAAAAGAAGAAGTCAAATTGTCCCTGTTTGCAGATGACATGATTGTATATTTAGAAAACCCCATTGTCTCAGCCCAAAATCTCCTTAAGCTGATAAGCAACTTCAGCAAAGTCCCAGGATACAAAATTAATGCGCAAAAATCACAAGCATTCTTATACACCAGTAACAGACAAGCAGAGAGCCAAATCAGGAATGAACTTCCATTCACAATTGCTTCAAAGAGAATAAAATACCTAGGAATCCAACTTACAAGGGATATAAAGGACCTCTTCAAGGAGAACTACAAACCACTGCTCAGTGAAATCAAAGAGGACACAAACAAATGGAAGAACATACCATGCTCATGGATAGGAAGAATCAATATCGTGAAAATGGCCATACTGCCCAAGGTTATTTATAGATTCAATGCCATCCCCATCAAGCTACCAATGAGTTTCTTCACAGAATTGGAAAAAACTGCTTTAAAGTTCACATGGAACCAAAAAAGAGCCTGCATTGCCAAGACAATCCTAAGTCAAAAGGACAAAGCTGGAGGCGTCACGCTACCTGACTTCAAACTATACTACAAGGCTACAGTAACCAAAACAGCATGGTACTGGTATCAAAAGAGAGATATAGACCAAAGGAACAGAACAGAGTCCTCGGAAATAATACCACACATTTAAAGCTATCTGATCTTTGACAAACCTGAGAGAAAGAAGAAATGGGGAAAGGATTCCCTATTTAATAAATGGTGCTGGGAAAATTGGCTAGCCATAAGTAGAAAGCTGAAACTGGATCCTTTCCTTACTCCTGATACAAAGATTAATTCAAGATGGATTAGATACTTAAATGTTAGACCTAATACCATAAAAACCCTAGAAGAAAATCTAGGTAGTACCATTCAGGACATAGGCATGGGCTAGGACTTCATGTCTAAAACACCAAAAGCAATGGCAGCAAAAGCCAAAATTGACAAATGGGATCTAATTAAACTAAAGAGCTTCTGCACAGCAAAAGAAACTACCATCAGAGTGAACAGGCAACCTACAGAATGGGAGAAAATTTTTGCAACCTACTCATCTGACAAAGGGCTAATATCCAGAATCTACAAAGAACTGAAACAAATATACAAGAAAAAAACAAACAGCCCCATCAAAAAGTGGGCAAAGGATATGAACAGACATTTCTCAAAAGAAGACATTCATACGGCCAACAGACACATGAAAAAATGCTCATCATCAGTCGCCATCAGAGAAATGCAAATCAAAACCACAATGAGATACCATCTCACACCAGTTAGAATGGCAATCATTAAAAAATCAGGAAACAACAGTTGTTGGAGAGGATGTGGAGAAATAGGAACCCTTTTACACTGTTGGTGGGATTGTAAACTAGTTCAAGCATTATGGAAAACAGTATGGCAATTCCTCAAGGATCTAGAACTAGATGTACCATATGACCCAGCCATCCCACTACTGGGTATATACCCAAAGGATTATAAATTATTCTACTACAAAGACACATGCACACGTATGTTTATTGCAGCAGTATTCACAATAGCAAAGACTTGGAATCAACCCAAATGTCCATCTGTGACAGACTGGATTAAGAAAATGTGGCACATATACACCATGGAATACTATGCAGCCATAAAAAAGGATGAGTTTGCGTCCTTTGCAGGGACATTGATGCAGCTGGAAACCATCATTCTTAGCAAACTATCACAAGAACAGAAAACTAAACACCGCATGTTCTCACTCATAGGTGGCAACTGAACAATGAGGAAACTTGGACTCAGGAAGGGGAACATCACACACTGGGGCCTATCATGGGGAAGGGGGAGGGGGGAGGAATTGCATTGGGGAGTTATACATGATATAAATGATGACTTGATGGGTTCTGTCGAGTTGATGGGTGCAGCACACCAACATGGCACAAGTATATATATGTAACAAACCTGCACGTTATGCACATGTACCCTAGAACTTAAAGTATAATAAAAATAAAAAAAAATTAAAAAAAAAAAAAAAAAGAAAATGAGAGACTACTCCCTAACTCGTTTTATGAGGCCGGCATCATCCTGATAGTAAAACCTGGCAGGAACGAATAAATAAATAAATAAATAAATAAATTAATTAATTTAATTAAATAAAGAAAAACTTCAGGCCAATATCCCTGATAATCATCAATGTGAAAATCCTCAATAAAATACTGGCAAACTGTATCCAGTAGCACATCAAAAAGCTTATCCAACATGATCAAGTCGGCTTCATCCCTGGGATACAAGGCTGGTTCAACATACGGAAATCAATTAATGTTATCTATTACATAAACAGAATCAATGACAAAAATCACATTATTATATCAATACATGCAGAAAAGGCCTTTGATAAAATTCAACATCCCTTCATGTTAAAAACTCTCAATAAACTAGGTATTGATGGAATATATCTCAAAACAATAGGAGCTATTTTATATCAAATCCACAGTCAATATCATATTGAATAGGCAAAAGCTGGAACCTTTGAAAACTGGTACAGGACAAGGATGCCCTGTCTCACCACTCCTATTCAGCATGGTATTGGAAGGTGTGGCAAGGGCAATCAGGCAAGAGAAAAAATTAAAGGGTATTCAAATAGAAAGGAAGTCAAATTGTCTCAGTTTGCAAACAACATAATTCTATATTTAGAAAACCCCTCATCTCCACCCAAAAGCTTCTTAAGCTGATAAGCAACATCAGCGAAGTCTCAAGATACAAAATCAATGTGCAAAAATCACAAGCATTCGTATGCAACAACAAAAGTCAAGCAGAGAGACAAACCGTAACAAACTCCCATTCACAATTGCTACAAAGTGAATAAAATACCAAGGAATACAACTAACAAGGGATGTGAAGGACCTCTTTAAGGAGAACTACAGACCACAACTCAAGGAAATAAGAGAGGACACGCACAAATTGGAAAACATTCTATCCTCATGGATAGGAGGAATCAATGTTGTGAAAATGACCATACTACCCAAAATAATTTATAGATACAATACTATTCCCATCAAACTACCATTGACATTCTTCACAGAAATAGAAAAACTACTTTAAATTTCATATGGAACCAAAAAAGAGCTCGTATAGCCAAGACAATCCTAAGCAAAAAGAACAAAGCTGGAGGCATCATGCTACCTGACTTCAAACTATACTACAAGGCTACAGTAGCCAAAACAGCATGGTACGAGTACCAAAAGAGATATATACATCAATGGAACAGAACAGAGACCTCAAAAATAACACCACACATCTATATCCATCTGATCTTTGACAAACCTGACAAAAACAAGCAATGGGGAAAGGATTCCCTGTTTAATAAATGGTGCTGGGATAACTGGCCAGCCATATGCAGAAAACTGAAATTGGATCCCTTCCTTACGCCTTATACAAAAATTAACTCACGATATATTAAAGAATTTAATGTAAAATCCAAAACCATAAAAATCCAAGATGAAAACCTAGGCAATGCCATTCAAGAAATAGGCATGGGAAATGACTTTATGATGAAAACACCAAAAGCGATTGCAACAAAAGCCAAAATTGGCAAACGGGATCTAATTAAACTAAAGAGTTTCTGCACAGCGAAAGAAGCTATCATCAGAGTGACCAAGCAACCTACAGAATGGGAGAACATTTTTCCAGTATACCCATCTGACAAAGGTCTAAATATCCAGAATCGACAAGGAACTTAATCAAATTTACAAGAAAAAAAAAACCATCAAAAAGTGGAAAAAGGATATGAACAAACAATTCTCAAAAGAAGACATTTATGTGGCCAAGAAACACGAAAAAAAGCTCAACATCACTGATCATTAGAGAAATGCAGATCAAAACCACAATGAGACACTATCTCACACAAGTCTAATGGTGATTATACAAAAGTCAAGAAACAATAGATGCAGGCAAGGCTGTGGAGAAACAGGAAAGATTTTACACTGTTGGTGGGTTTGTAAATTAGTTCAACCATTGTGGAAGACAGTGTGGCGATTCCTCAAAGATCTAGAAAAAGAAATATCATTAGGCCCAGCAAACCCATTACTGGGTATATGCCCAAAGCAATATAAATTATTCTAGTATAAAGACACATGCACTCATATGTTTATTGCAGCTCTATTTACAATAGCAAAGACATGGAACCAACCCAAATGCCCACCAATGATAGGCTGGAAAAAGAAAATGTGGTACATATACACCACGGAGTATATGCAGGCATAAAGCATGTCCTTTGCAGAAACATGGATGAAGCTGGAAACCATCATCCTCAGCAAACTAAAACAGGAATGGAAAACCAAACACTGCATGTTGTCACTCCTAAGTGAGAGTTGAACAATGAGAACACAGGGATGGGAACAATACACACTGGGGCCAGTTGGAGGGTGAGGGATGAGGAGACAGAGAGCATTAGGACAAATAGCTAATGCATGTGGGGCTTAAAACCGAGATGATGGGTTGATAGGTGCAGCAAACCACCATGGCACATGTATACCTATGTAACAAATCTGCATGTTCTGCACTTGTATTCCGGAACTTAAAGTAAAATAAAAAAGAATATTAGAACCCGAGAACTACTCTATTGCCAAATTTGTTTTGAAAAGTTGAGTTTTTGTGCAATCCATTATAGCTCTTATGCATATTTTATAGCATTTGGCTGTAACATTCTATGTTTTGACAAACTTACAGTGTTATGCATCAAATATTATAGTACCATATAGGATAGTTTGACTATCCTAACAAATATCTCATGTTTTACCTGTTGAACCAACCCTCTTCTATATCCCTGGCAACCACTGATCTATTTACCATTTCTATAGTTTGCCCTTTTCAGAATTTCATATAAATAGAATCATACAGTGTATAGTATTCCATTGTACTGATGTACCACCATTTGCTTGCCCATTTGCCTATTGAAAGACATCGTGGTTGTTTCCATCTCCTGTTTTTTTATAATTATGAGTAAATCTACTATAATCATTTGTTTGTGGGATTTGTGAGAATGTAAATTTTCAAATCAATTGGGTAACTACCTAAGAATGTAATTGCTGGACTCTTACCAGCTTACTCTTACAAGAATGTAGTATGGTAAGACTGTTTAACTTTGTAAGAAACTTCCGACAGACTTCCAAAGTGGCTGTTCTATTTTGCATTCCCATGTGCAATAAATGTGAATTATTGTTGTTCCTCATCAATAATTGGAATTTTTAGTGTTTTGGATTTAGCCATTATAGTAGGTTGATAGTTTTTTAGTCTAAAGCATGTACAATAAAAATCACATAGAATTTTCATACTAAGAACACAATGGAAGATTACCCTTGCATGAAACTTTCAGGTTATATTTTCAGAATAATGCTAATAGCTTTAATTATATTTTTTCGCTTGAAAAATGTATTTATGCTAAAATTTATGCTTGCTTAGGAAATACATTTTAAACACTGAAGCTATTTACTCCAATAAAACTTTGGGGGAAAAAAAAGTCACCATTAACTAACTCATTTGTATCAATCATCTTAGAATATAGTATATACTACTGACATACAGAAAATGCTAGACTCTGGTCAAACTTTTCAGTAACCTTGACTTTGAAGCATTAAACAATCTAAATCTAAATAAGAAAATTCTGAAACACTGATAAATAAAAATAAAGGTTAAATGAAATGTCCTTTATATTTTTTTCTATGTAACAGTAAAGAAAGCTAAATTTTATTTTGCTGGAATTAAGACTCCTAATCTTTAAAATTTAATATACAGCAAAATTATTATTTGGGAGCTATCTTATCACAAAAAGCTAAAAATCTGTGTCTCCACTTCACAGTTTAACAAATTACAACAAGGAATCAGTGCCCAAATGAGATTTTAAGCTCTAAGTACACTGAAATCAGTGGACTAAATTAGTGCTGATCTTAGATTTTACTAATTTGAATATATTGTAATGGACTGGGCACCCAGCACCTTAATACAGAATTTTCAGTTGGCCAATAGTTCAAAACTAAACTACAAAGTATAGATTTGCTAACCAGCCTAAGTGACATTCTGCTAGAATATTCAGGCTAATTAATAGTGAACCTCCTTCAAAAATTATGTACAATGCCCTATAAACTAAGCTGTTTCAACTTATTTTAGATTTCTCAAAATTAGAAGACAAACACATTTCAAAATGTTTATCACAAAAGCATGGTCTGTTCCTTTCATAGAAGTTTTATATGATACCCACTGAAAAGAAGATAAACGTGTTCTACCAGGTACACACTGACTAAGTCAGAACAAAAAGCATGTTAATTCTGGACAGGGAAAGACGGAGGAAAAAACAATGTGCTGCTTTAAAGCATCTTTAAATGAATCAGACTGGTAATCTCATTATTAAATTGACTTTATAATTCTTAATTTTGATCAACATTTTAAAAAGAGAGCTGATCTAAACTGACAAGGAACTGTTCTAGCTGTCTGATTCCTGAGAAGAATGGATTGATTTAGTTTTTTGAGTGTAAAAAGCATCTACAGTATACAAATATATTTTAAAGCAAACTATTACATTGTGAAACATATAGACCTTCTGTGTCTTCTATTGCATGCATTCCCCACTGTTTTCCTAATATTTTTAACATAATTGTGTCACATCTTTAGGATATTACAGCAATGGCATGATTCAACAAATTTAGAAATAACCAGTAGTTTTGAAAAATCACTAAGTTGTTTTTCGTCCAATAATTGAATGAACTCATAACATCTGATCTAAGGTTAAGAATACCGTAGCACAATACAGTACCAATTCAATTCAATATGTTTATAGGTAAAGGCTCAGAAGTGTATTAAGTATTTTAGGTGATATAATAGAAGCTTCTTGAAGACACAGGACATACAAACAGAAAATGAAGATTTATAGAAGTGTGACATAAATAGAATTAATTGATTTCTATGAGTGAAAAGGAGAAAGCAGAGAGTGTCATACAAATATTTATACTTTTAACTACATTTATACTTCAAGTTTCTTAAGTACTTGGATATGGTTGAGAAATTTGAAAGGTGAGGTGTGTGAAGTAGACAGAATAAGGAGAATTAAATATTACTTCTTGGAAAACAATATCATGAGATTTTCCCCTTATGCAAAATGTGTACCATCACTTATTTTCTCAATACAGATGAGTAATTAAATAGAGAATGAAGCACACAGTTTTCCTACTGGGTTTTCTTTTGGAAAAAGGAAATCTAGATTTGCCTATATATTGTATGAAAAATTTAATATAAGAATATTCATTGAGTTGAAATTTTACCAGTACTAATTTTACATTAATATGAATGGAAAAAAACAAATTCAGTTGACAATTTTTGTGTATAGTGAATATTATTTTAAAAACCCTGAAAAACATTAAGAATTTCAAGATTTTAATTCAAACATCAATCTATCTTATTATCATCATCACTATCATCATCTATCTATCCTTCATAGAGAAGTTCCAGTCTCATGAAATTTAGTCACACAACTTGTAAAATATTCGTAACTAAGTCCAACTTCACTTGTTACACAGTTTTAATATTTTAAATGTGTGTCTATACTAGTTAATAACTATTTTAAAAGTCCACCCAAACAGAAAGAAGCAGACAAGAAGAAATGCTTTTCAAAACTAGCATTAAGTGAATTAAAACTATCTCTGAACAGTATTTTTATTTTTTAATGTTTAAAGAGTATTTTGTGCTTAATTGTTGCAAATGATACTGTCATATCACTTCCTGAAACTCAGTTATATGACTGTAGCATTGACTACTTGATTTTCTGTTTTTTTTTTTTTTTTTTTTTGCTTTTCTATTATATATCCAGACATAGGTATAGGTATTTTTAAAAGTTAACATGGCTTCAATTTAAATGTTCAAGATATGAGATTATTACATCAAAATTAATAACAAAGTAGACTAAAGACCACTAAGGAATTCTGTTGCACTATTGTGCTTTTATGAGAATTTTGCAATTAGATTTTAGTCTTTGGATTTATTTTCTTGACTCACAAGACTTCCTTACTATATGTCAGGTTAAATTACTAATTTAAACATTTGTTTCATGTGAAATTAAGTAAAAATATAAACTCATATTAAAAATTAAATGTTAACTATTAATTTCCCAAAAGTATTTATATCATTGTTTTTATTTAACTTTTGAGTTGGTGAAAAAGAAAAAAAAAACACTTTTTTACTAAGTTGAAAGACAGCCAAACAGAACTTATCACTTGATTGAATTTATTTTTAAAAAATATTTCCAAATTGTTGGCTAGAGAATTAATCACATTATTCTTTTTGTAAACATTTATTTTAGGTTTAAGAGTACCTGTGTAGGTTTGTTACATAGAGAAATTGCATGTCACAGGGGCATTGGTGTACAGATTATTTCGCCACAGAGATAACAAGCATAGTACCTGATAGGTAACTTTTCAATCCTCATCTTCCTTCTACTCTCCACCCTTAAGTAGGCCTTGGTGTGTGTTGTTCCCTTTCATGTGTCCATGTGTATTCAATATTCAGCTCCAGTTTATAACCGAGAACATACAGTATTTGTTTTTCTGTTTGTGGGTGAGTGTGCTTAGAATAATGACCTCTAACTCTATTCATATTGGGGCAAAGGACATTATCTTGCTCTTTTTTATAGCTGTGTAGTACTACATGATGTATATGTTCCACATTTTCTTTATCTAGTCTACGTTGATGGGCATTTAGGATGATTCCTTATCTTTGCTTTTGTGAAGAGTGCTGCAATGAACATACACATGCATATTATTTTATGGTAGAATGACTTATACTCATTTGTGTTCATTCTCAATAATGAGATTTCTGAGTAGAATGGTAGTTCTCTTTTAAGTTCTTTGAGAAATCATCTAATTGCTTTCCACAATGGCTGAGCTAATTTATATCCCCACCAATGTATAATGCAAATTCGGCAGCATCTGTTATCTTTTGACTTTTTAATAGTAGCCATCCTGACTGGTGCGAGAGTGTATCTCATTGTGGTTTTCATTTGCATTTCTCTGATGATTAGAAATGTTGAGCATTTTTTTCCTATGATTGTTGGCCGCGTGTATGTATTCTTTTGAAAAGTTTCTGTTTCACATCCTTTGCCCACTTTTTAATCGGATTGTTTTTTGTTTTGCTTCTTAATTTAAGGCGATTAGAGAATCTGGATATTAGACCTTTGTCAGATGGACAGTTTGAAAATATCTTCCCCAATTCTGTAGACTGTCTGTTTACATTGTTGATAGTTACTTTTACGGTGCAGAAGCTCTTTAGTTTAATTAGGTCCCATTTATCAATTTTTTGTTTTTGTTACTATTGCTTTGGCCTTTTTGTCATAAAATCATTGCCTGGTTCTACATCCAGAATGACACTTTGTAGGATATCTTCCAGGGTTTTTAGAGTTTTAGGTTTTAAATTTAAGTCTTTAATGTATCTTTAGTTGATTTTTTATGTGGTGTAAGGAAGGAGTCTAGTTTCAGTCTTCCACATATGGCTAACCAGGTTTCCCAGTAGCATTTATTAAATAGAGAGTCCTTTCTCCATTGCTTGTTTTTGTTGACTATTGACTTTGTCGAAGATCAGATGGTTGTAGGTATGCAGCTTTATTTCTGGGATTTTCATTCTGTTCTATTTGTCTATATGTCTATTTTTATACAAATAGCATGCTGTTTTTGGTTACTGTAGCCTGGTAGTATATTTTGAAGTTGCATAAAGTGATGCCTCCAGCTTTTTTTTTTTTTTTTTTTTTTTTTTTTTTTGCTTACAATTCCTTTGGTTATTATACTATATAGCCTCTATTTTGGTTCTATATAATTTTTAAATAATTTTCCTAACTCTGTGATGATGAATACCATTGGTACTTTGATCAGAATAGCATTCAGTCTGTGAATTTATTTAAGCATCATACCCCTTTTAATGATATTGAGTCTCCCTATCCATGAGCGTGGAATATTTTTCCATTTGTTTGTGTCATCTCTGGTATCTTTCATCAGTGTTTTGTACCTCTCTGTGTAGCAATCTTCCACCTCCTTGGTTAGATGTATTCCTAGGTATTTTAATCATTTTCTGGCTATTGTGAATGGAGTTGCATTCTTGATTGGGCTCTCTGTTTGTATACTGTAAGTATATAGGAATGCTACTGATTTTTGCACATCAACTTTGTATCCTGAAACTTTACTGAAGTCATTTATCAGAGCTAGAAGCCTTCTGACAGAGTCTATGGAGTTTTGTATGTGTAGAATCATATCTGCAAAGAGAAACAGTTTCACTTCTTCTTTTCCTGTTTGGGTGCCCTTTATTTCTTTCTTTTGCCTGATTTCTCTGACTAAGATTTCCAGGATTATGGTGAACAAGAGAGATGAGAGAGATCATTTTTGTCTTGTTCTACTGTTCAAGGGGAATGTCCAGCTTTTGCCTATTCAGTGTGATGTTGGCTTTGTGTTGGTTATAGATGAATCCTATTATTTTGAGGTATGTTCTTTGATTCCTAGTTTGTTGAGGATTTTTAAGATGAAAGAATGAGGAATTTTATTGAAATCCTTTTCTTCATCTATTGAAATGGTTATATGGATCTGTGTGTGTGTGGGTGTGTATATGTGTGTTTATGTAATAAATCACATTTATTGATTTGAGTATGTTGAACAAATCTTGAATCCCAGGAGGAAAGCCTACTTGATCGGGGAAGATTAGCTTTTGATGTGCTTCTGGATTCAGTTGACTAAGTTATTGTGTTGAAGATATTTGCATATATGTTCATCAAGGATATTGGCTTGATGTTTTCTTTTTCTTTTGTGTTTTGGCCACATTTTGTTATCAGCATAAAACTAGCTACATAGAAGTAGTTAGAGAGAAGTCACACCTCTTCAAATTTTTTTGGAGTAGCTTCAGGAGAAATGATACCAGTTCTTCTTTACATGTCTGGTAGAATTTAGCTGTGAATCAATCTGGTCCTGGGCATTTTCTTATATGTGGGCTTTCTATTACTGATTCAATTTTGGAACTCATTATTGGTTTGTTTAGGGTTTCATTTTCTTTCTCATTAAACCTTGGAAGGTTGTATGTTTCTAGAAATTTACCCATTTTTTTCTAGGTTTTCTAGTTTGTGTGCATAGAGGTGTTTATAATAGTTTCTGAGGGTTTTTGTATTTCTGTGAAGTCAGTGGTAGTGTCTCCTTTGTCATTTCTCTTTGTGTTTATTTGGATATTCTTTTTATTCATAAGTCTAGCTAGTGGTCTGTTTATCTTATGTATTCTTTCAAAACTCCATTGACTAGATTTGTTAACATTTTCTATGTTTTTTCACATCTTATTTGCACTCAGCTTAGCTCTGATTTTAGTTATTTCTTGACTTCTGCTGGTTTTGGGATTTATTTGCTCCTGTTTCTCTAGAACATCTGGGTGTGATGTTAGGTCATTAATTTGAGATCTTTGTAATTTTTTCATGTGGGCATTTTGTGCTATAAACATTCCTCTTTACGCTGCTTTAGCTGTGACTCAGGAATTCTGGTATGTTGTATCTTTGTTCTCATTAGTTTCAAAGAATTTCTTAATTTCTGACTTAATTTTATTCTTTACCAAAAATTTATTAAGGACAAGGTTGTTTAATTTCTGTATAATTATATGATTTTGAGCATTATTCTTTTTATTGATTTCCAATGTTATTGCACGGTGATCCTAGAGTGTGACCCTGGAGTGTGATTTTGATATTTTTGAATTTGCTGGGGGTTAACCGTGTGGTCAGTTTTAAAGTATATGCCATGTGCAGATGAGAAGAATATGTTTTCTGTTGTTTTTGAGTGGAAAGTTCTCTAGGTTTCTACTAAGTCAATGTGATGAAGTGTTGAGTTCAGTTCCCTAATACCTTCATTAGTTTTCGGCTTCAACAATTTGTATAATACTGTCAGTGGGGTGTTGACATCCCACACTATTATTGTGTAGTTATCCAAATTTCTTCCTAGGTCGCTAATAACTTTTTTTTTTTTTTTTACAAATCTGCATCCTCCTGTGTTGGGTGCATTCACATTTAGGATAGGTCGGTTTTTTTATTGCATTGACCCTTTACCATTATTTAATGTTCTCCTTTGTATTTTTTGATCATTTTTGGTATAAATTCTATTTTGTCTGATTTTGTCTGAAATTATACTATCAGCCCCTACTTTTTTCTGTTTTCCATTTACTTGGTAGATTTTTCTCCATCCCATTTCTTTGAGCCTATGGGTGTCATTGAACATGAGATGAATTTTATCAAGACAGCATACAGTTGAGTCTTGCATTTTTGTCCAAGTCACCACTCTGTGTCTTTTAATTGCGACATTTAACCCATTTACATTGAAGATATAGATATGTGCATATTAGATCCTGTTGTCATGCTGTTAGCTGGCTGTCATGCAGACTTGATTATGTAGTTGCTTTACAGTGTCAATGGTCTAAGTACTTAAGTGTTTTTTTTTTTTTTTTTTTTTTTTTTTTTTTTTTTTTTTGTGATGGCCTGTAATGGTCTTTCTGTTGATATTTAGCTCTCTCTTAAGGACTTCTTACAAGGCAGGTCTGGTGGTAAAAAAAATTCCTGTATTATTTGCTTGTCTGATAATCATCTCATTTCCTCTTCAATTTTGAAGCTTAGTTTGGCTGGATATGAAATTCTTGGTTGGAATTTATTTTTTTAACAGTGGTTAATATAGGCTCTCAATCTCTTCTGGCTTGGAGAATTTTTCCTGAAGGTATGCTGTTAGTCTGGTTGAGTTCCCTTTGTAGGTAATCTGACCCTTCTGTCTAGCTGCCTTTAAAATATTTTCTTTCATTTCAGTCTTGGAGAATCTGATGACTGAGTGCCTTGGGGATAGTAGTCTTGTATAGTATCTCCAAGGGCTTCTTGTATTTTCTGAATTTAAATGTTGGCTTCTCCAAAGAGGCTGGGGAATTTTTCATGGATGAGATCCTCAAATATTTTGCATGTTTGTTGCTTTCTCTCCCTTTTTTGCAAGGATGTTAAAGAGTAATATGTCTCTTTATGTAATGCTATATTTCTCAAGAGCTTTTGCACATTCTGTATGCTTTATTTGAGATTATTTGGGGAACTTGTAATCAAGCTCCGAGATTCTTTCCTCAGCTTGGTCTATTCTACCATGAATACTTGCATATTATTCCTCTTTTTCTGAAGAGACTTCCTTGCATTTTTGTGGTTTTAAATATTATACCATATTTAAAATAATTCAGTGTTCTTAGCCCTTTACTGGGATTCCTAGAAATCTTGAAATAACATAAATCTGTTATTAGCAGAACTGAAAACATTGGAATTCATATAGGAGAGTAGACCACTAAGTACTACTTAAATTTTCTTAGCTCCATTGTTTTGCTTTTATTTGCCTGATTTAAATGATGAAAAATATAAAGTAATATAATAAAAGCTTAGGGTATAGATAGAACTGACAGAAAATTAGGATGTAATTGAAACTGTGAAGAAATTAACTTATAGTGCTTTTGGAAAAAAAGGTCACTTAAAAAGTTTGGTAACATTAAATTGTATAATATGACTCAATTACTGCCAGCTAATGAAGTTCAATCAGTGTACTCCAACTTCAGAACCAAGATAGTGCTCTACAAACTTGATTTGTCATAATCACCTGAGATATTTATTAAGAGTACAATTTTCAGGTCTTCCCCTAGAGATTCTAATTCAGTAGGCCTCATGTAGAATACAGACATTTTCACAAGCACCACCCCTACCCCAACATGCACATTCCAATGATTCTTATGATCAAGCAAGGTTGGCAAACACTACATCAACCAGCTGGATCTTCAAGTTACTGACTGCTTTCTCCAGGTTTGCCCCCAAATTCCAGCGATAGAGGAGAATAGAGTTACCATTATTACCTATTTTCAATGACCTGCTTAAGAGGTTATACTTCCATATATTTCCAGAGCTAACTAAAATAGATACTTAACCAACTTTATCCTTTCATTTTTTCTTTTCCTTGTTCCAGGTATGTCGAGATTCCAAAGAACTTTTAAAGGTGTTCTTACTAAATAAGGTCTGTAGACTTCTGCTGAAAACACACCGTAACATTTTCCCTTTCCTGATGATAACACAATGTATAATACTATGATTTGAGTATCATAAACCAGAAAAAACTTGAGTTCTAATCCACATTCAGTCATTTACTAAACATATCATTCTACTCAAGTCATTCAACCATTGTGACTCTGTTTGCCATCTGTAAAGGTGAAGTAGAAATGCCTGCCCTACCTAACTCTCCACATTTTTACAACGACTAGAACTAACTATTCTAAATAAAATACATTTTAACTACAAAGTACAACAAATATGCTAGTATTATTTTTATTACTGAAGACTCAGTCTTATGTGAGTATCATAAGGAAATATAGTTTGTTATAATAAAAACAATCAGAACAACCACTATTTTGTGGTTCAAAATAGGCGAAATCCAGTTTTAACAAATTCTATTGAAATTTCTAGTTCATACAAGCTTATTTTCATTTCAAGAGTGGCAGCATATACTCATACAGCTTGGTTAATGTAAGAAATTAGGAGATATGAAAACTTTCATTTCTTGTGTATTGATAATTAAGCTATATTTTCTGAGTACCAAACACACCTCTTTTATACCACCTTTCTACTGCTAAGGCTGGGACTCTGCAAACCACATTTCTCCACTTGCCAAGTGGCGTTGCATGATATCCTGCCACTAGTGCACACCAGAGGGAGAATAGAAAGTTACAAAAGGGAAGAAGGCACTTGCCCTTTCCTGTTTTGCTTCCTATTTCTCTCAATATCACCCCAGGAATAGCCCTTCATTCTGGCATTTATTGTTGGTAATGGTAGCATTGGTTCCTGTTTTTCCACACTACCAGAACCAAACTCCTTATGCTCCAGGAGGTACCATAATTAGGGGGTAGTGTACCTACTCAGAGATCTGAATCCCAGCTCAGCAGATTCCCTTCTCTACGTTATGTAGCTTCTGGAAATCTAAATGCCTTCCCTTTGTTTCCTTAGCCATAGAGACAATAGCTGCTTTCTGCATTTATACTCTTGTTGCTTCTGTGTTTTGTTTTGTTCTGTTTTGCCTTTTAAAACAGTGTTTGCTTCTGTGTTTTGTTTTTCCTAAAACCTGTCTAAACTCTCTCTTATAGTAAATTTCCTCTGGCGTGTTTTCTGTTTTCTTGCTTGGAACCTTACTGATACAGACTGTCCACTTGATAGTAAGTAATTTCCACATTTTCTTGCTTTTCCACAATTTCCACAAAGATAACCTTTTAGCACAACATGTGTGGAATGTAACCTTTAAATGAATAGAATGCTAAAAACAGTGTGCATTATGAAGTGAAGCAGCCACTGTTGTCCAAAGTTGTTTTGATGTTCATAGCTAGGCCTCAATATTATTACCAGATGGCTTGATACTCATAGGGAGGTTACTTTGTCGTCTTGTTGGACATAAACAGTCTCACAGATGACAGTCTAAACCAATATTACTTTCAGATAATGACAAAACAAGTCTACTTCATAATTTTGTCTAAGCCCAGACAGGTTGTTAGGTCACACACAAAATAATAATAGAATTACCCTCACTTTCTCACAGCATCCAATCAGGAATAAATCCCTACTCCATTGTACCCTCCCCTAAATCACCCAACCAAGGCCCACGTTTTCTACTAGATTATTTCTAACATCATCTTATCGAGATATGCCATGCTTCCCCATGGTTTGTGTTTTCCTCTGCTGTGATGAGTAATAAGCCAAACTTGATTAACTACTGGTGATTTATTGGTGGAATGTAGCTGAGGGGCATTGATACTGGTAAGATTTTATTTGGCTGTGAGGTGAAAAATTTTTCAGAGATGGTGATCATATTTCATTGTTTGTATAAAATGTGTTTCAAGAAGAACCTCGAAAGTGACCAACATGGTCACTTATCACAATTGACATTTTATAATTTATTATATGATTATTTTATTAATATTTATCTTTCTACTAGACCTAGTTCATTAGTTCCATGAGAGCAGGAATTATATCTTATTTTCCTTGCCATTGCATTCCTAGGATCATGGACAATGTGTGGCACATTGTGGACCAGTGTGATACAATATAAATATAATATGAACCACATATATAGGCTTAAATTTTCTAGCAGCAACAATTAAAAAGTAAAAAGCTGTTGGTAAAATTAGTTTTTTTTTTTTTTTTTTTTTTTTTTGTTTTTTTTTTTTTTTTTGAGACGGAGTCTCGCTCTGCCGCCCAGGCTGGAGTGCAGTGGCCGGATCTCAGCTCACTGCAAGCTCCGCCTCCCGGGTTCACGCCATTCTCCTGCCTCAGCCTCCCGAGTAGCTGGGACTACAGGCGCCCGCCACCTCGCCCGGCTAGTTTTTTGTATTTTTTTAGTAGAGACGGGGTTTCACCGGGTTAGCCAGGATGGTCTCGATCTCCTGACCTCGTGATCCGCCCGTCTCGGCCTCCCAAAGTGCTGGGATTACAGGCTTGAGCCACCGCGCCCGGCCTAAATTAGTTTTAATAACCTATTTTATTTAACTTCATGTATCCAAAAGTCATATCATTTCAACATGTAATTAATATAAAAATTGTTAATAAGTCCCCACCTATGTCAGGAAGATGACAGAATAGAAAGTTCCAGTCCTGGCTGGGCATGGTGGCTCATGCCTGTAATCCCATCACTTTGGGAGGCTGAGGCAGACGGATCACTTGAGGTCAGGAATTCGAGACCAGCCTGGTTAACGTGGTGAAACCCCATCTCTACTAAAAGTACAAAAATTAGTCGGGTATGGTGGTGGGTGCCTGTATCCCAGCTACTAGGGAGCTTGAGGCAGAAGAACCACTTGAACCTGGGAGACAGAGTTTGCAGTGAGCCAAGATCATACCACTGCATTCTAGCCTGAGTGACAGAGTGAGACTCCAAAAAAAGAAAGAAAGAAAGAAAGAAAGAAAGAAAGAAAGAAAGAAAGAAAGAAAGAAAGAAAGAAAGAAAGAAAGAAAGAAAGAAAGAAAGTCCCAGTCCTTGTTTCCTCACATAAGCACAGATTTAAAAATGCATAAGTAACAAAACACCTTTATAAGATGTCCAGAATTCAGATAAGAAGTTGTGGTACCCCTAGATGAGCACAAAACTGAGATCAGCAGCAGAGAAATAGGTAAGAAGAACAATTTATCTTTACCTGCATCTGCCTCTCCTTCATGCCTGCAAACCTCAGTGGCAAGGAAGACTGTGACTCCTCACTGGGAGAGGGAAAGAGAATGGGCATATATACAATACCTCTTGACTTTCAGTGCACTCCCTGAAGGGACGGCTTTTGTCTGGTTTTGCACAGAATGCTGGAAAATATAGTAAAGTCAAGTTGCTGGGACAACAAAGAGGACAGGTACTTTCCTGGAGTTGGTACAGGTTTATATGGCTTGGAGAAGGTGCGGAACTGAGGTCTCTCCTCCAAGAGTAAGAGAGGAGTGAAACAAAGCTTCTGTGTTTTTGACCTTTCAGTGCACTCCCCAAGGAGCTGGATTCTGATTTGTCTCACACAGAACATCGATGAAACTGGCATACTCTGGATGCTTGGGGCAGCTGTGGCCAACACCACATGCAAGGCTTGGAAAACACACAGAATTGATGCCCTTTCTCCAATGAGAGAGGAGGGGAGCATGGCTCCAATGTCCTCAGCTCTTCCCTGTACCCCTCAAGGGGCTGGTTTATATCCTTTGCAGTGTGGAGTGCTGACGGAATTAACACAGAGAACAGAGAAAGCACTATATTATGGGCTTCTGAAGAAAGAAAAAATACTGAATGGGTCAGTTAGAAACAAAAATTCTGAATCTTTAGCTGGATTGACCAATGAAGGTCTTTCCCATTCAAAATCAATCCATAGAGGAAAATGAGGGCTGTTATTTTTCAATGCACATACTCCAATGAAAAGATATAAGAAATAAGAAGAATCAGAGAAAAGTTACACAATCAAATGAACAAAATAAATATCCAGTAAATTACCTTAAGGAAATGAAAATCTATGAATTACTTAACAGCAGACTTAAAATAATCTTAAAGCAGATGAATGGGTTACAAAAGAAAACAGATAGACAACTGAATTAAATTGGGAAAATAATGCATGAACAAAATAAGTATATTAGCAAGGAGATATAAATGAAAAAAACCAAACAGAAATTCTGAAACTGAGGTAAGTATTAGATTGGTGCAAAAGTAACTGTGGTCTTTGCCATTACTTTTAATGGTGAAAACTGCAGTTACTTTTGCACCAACCCAATAGTAAGAGAACTAAAAGTTTCACTAGTGGGATTCAGCAGCAGATTTGATCAAGCAGAAAAAAGAATCAACGAGCTCAAAGGCATTTGAAGTTATGCAATCAAAGGTTCAAAAAGAAAGAAAAAAATAATAAAAAGAGGCCAATAAGCTTGAAAGGTAGTCTACACCATAAAGACTGCAACTCTTAGGCATGTTTTAGTGCCAAACTAGGCTAAGGCGCAAAGGACCCTTGATTGGGGCGTGGGGGGAAGGCACGTGACATATGGAGACAAAAGCTGGCACAGTTAACAGAGTGCTGGCATCACTCCTTTCCAGACTCTAGACTGCACAGCTCATGGCTCCAAAACAGACCCCTTCCTTTCGCTTAAGGAGAGAAGAGGGAAGAGTGGGGAGGACTTCATCTTGTATCTTGGATACTAGCTCAGCAACAGCAGGATAGGGCAGTGGTCAGAGTCATGAGGCCCCTGTTCCAGGCCCTAGCTTCCAGATGACATTTCTAGATACAACATAGGCCAGAAAAGAATCTGTTGCCTTGAAGAAAAGAACACAGTCCTGGAAGCATTCATTATCTGCTAAATGAAGAGCCCTTGGGCCCTGAATAACAAGCAATGATACTCAGGTACCATGTCAAGTGTTTTGGGAAGTCTCAGAGACTTGCCGGTTTCAGGTACCAGCACGGCCATGGGCAGGTGGAGCACCAAGCAGGTTCTTGGGGTCCTTGATTCCAGAACTGGACACATAGACAGCATTTCTGGACCTCTTCTGGGCCAGAGAAGAGCCTACTGCCCTAAAGTGTGAATCCCAGGCCAGGCAGCATTCACCACAAGCTGACTTAAGAGCCCTTGGTCCTTAAGAAACATTGGTGGTAGTCTGGTAGTATTCCTTGTGTTATGGGGTGGCAGTGGCTATGGGCTGAGGATTCTTTGTCTTTGGAAAGAAAATGGAAGAGTGGAAAGAACTGCACCTTGGTGTCTGAGTGCCAGCTTAGGTCCAGTACAAGGGCACATGAGATACTTCTAAGATATTGGACTCTAGTCCCTGGTGCCCAGTTGGCACCTTGGGACCCAGGAAACCTGGCCACTCTAAAGGGAAAGACACAGGTCTGACTGGCATTGCCACTGGCTGATTGTAGAACCCTGGAGCCTTTAAAAAACATGGGCAGTAGCCAGGGAGTGGTTACAGCAGGACTTGGGTGATACCCAGTGCCGTGGTGGCTTTAGGTCAAACTTAGCACAGTAATACCCTTGATGGCCACAGGGTTGCTGATGTCACCCCATCCTCAGGTTTAGGTGGGTCAGAACAGAAAGAGAGACTCAGTTTGCTTGGGAGAAAGTAAGGCAAGAGAACAAAACTCTCTGCCTGGTAATCCAGAGGATTCTCCCAGACCTTGCCCAGGACTTAAAGGCAGCACCTATACCAGTCTGCAAGAACTACAGTGTTAAAGGGCTTCAGGTGCCACCTAAAGAAGATGCAGCTTAGATCACAACACCCAAGTCCTTTAAAATATCTGGAAAGCCTTCTCAAATGGACAGCTACTAATAAGCCCAGAGAGTGAAGACTACAATAAATGCCTAACTCATCAATTCCCAGACACTGAAAAACATCTTTCAGTACCACCCAAGAAAACATAACCTTAACAAATAAATTAAATAATGCACTAGGGACCAATCCTAGAGAAACAGAGATATGCGAATTTTTAGAAAGAAAAATTAAAACACTTATGTTAACTAAATTTAAGGAAATTCAAGATAACACAGAAGGAATTCAGAATTCTATCATATATATTTATAAAAAGATTGAAATAATGATAAAGAATCAAGCAAAAATTATTAAGCTGAAAAATGCAATGGGCATACTGAAGAATGCATCAGTGTCCTTTAATAGTAGAATTGATCAAACAGAAGAAATAATTAGTGAGTATGAAGACAAGCTATTTGAAAATACACAATCAGAGGAGTGAAAGGAAAAAAAAAAAAAAAAAAAAAAAAAGATCCCAAGCACATGTATGGGATCAAAAAATAGTCTCAAAAGGGTAAATCTAAGAGAAGGTAGAGTAAGAGACAGGAGTGCAAAGTTTATTCAATGGAACAATAACAGAAAACCTCCCAAACCTAGAGAAAGATATTAGTATCCAACTACAAAAAGATTATAGAATACCAATCATATTTAACCCAAATAAAACTACCTCAAAGCATCTAAGAATCAAACTCCCAAACATCGATGATAGAGAAAGGATCCTAAGAGCAGCAAGAGAAACAAATAACATACAATAGGGCTCCAATACATCTGTCAGCAGACTTTTCAGTGGAAACCTTACAGGCCAGGAGAGAATGGCATGCAATACCTACAGTGCTGAAGGAAAAAACAAAAACAAATAAACAACAACAACAACAAAAATAATTTTAACCTGGAATAGTATCTCTAGTTAAAATGTCCTTCAAATATGAGGGAGAAATAAAGACATTCTCAGACAAACAAAAGCTAAAGGATTTTATCAACACTAGACATGTCCTAGAAGAAATGCTGATGAGAGTACTTCAATCAAAATAAAAGGTATATTGATGAAGAGTTAGTAAACATCTGAAGGTACATAATTCATTGGTAATTGTACGTACACACACAAAACTCAAAGAATATTATAACACTGTAACAGTCATGTGTGTATTACTCATTTTTTAAGTAGAAAGAATAAATAATAAACCAATCAAAAATAATGACAACTTTTCAAGACATATTCAGTATGAGAAGACATAAATAAAAAGAAAAAAACTTAATAAGTTGGGGGATGAAGATAAACTATAGAGTATTAGTTTCCATTTTGCTTGTTTCTCATTTGTTTACGCATGCAGGGTTAAGTTGTTATCAGGTTAAAATAATGGGTTATAAAATAGTGTTTGAATGCCTCATGGTAACCTCAAACAAGAAAAGATACATTGGATAGAAGAACTAAATTGTATTACCAGACAAAATTAACCTCAGTAGAGGAAGGCCAGAAAAAAAGAAAGAAGGAAGAGAAAATGGTAAAATAACCAGAAAACAATAACAGAGTGGACAGAGTGAGTCCTAATTTGTCAATAACAGTATTGAATGTAAATTGACTAAACCCTACAATCAAAAGACATAGACTGGCTGAAAGGATTAAAAAAAGACCCATTGATCTGTTGCTTACGAGAAACACCTTTCATCTATAAAGACATATAGGCTGAAAATAAAGGGATAGAGCAAGATATTCCATGCCAATGGAAATCAAAAAAGAGCAAGAGTCACTATACTTATATTAGACAAAATAGATATCAAGACAAAAACTATAAAAAGAGACAAAGAAGGTCAATATATAATGATAATTCAGCAAGAGGAAATAAGAAATTAAAATACATATGAACCCAACACTGCAGCACCCACATATATAAAGCAAATATTACAGCTAAAGAGAGAGATGGTTTCTAATACAGTAATAGTTGGAGACTTTAACAAACAGCTGTCAGCATTAGAAAGATCTTTGAGACAGGGAACCAACAAAAAAAAAATCAGACATAATCTTCAGTGTAGACCAAATGGATGAATATTTCATCCAGCGGCTGCAGAATACACACTCTTTTTCTCAGCACATGGATTGTTCTCAAGAAAAGACCATATGAACAGTCACAAAGCAAGTCTTAAAACATTCAAAAAATGAAAAACTAACAAGCATCTTATTTGACAATGAAATAAATAATAAAAGAAATTTTGGAAACTATACAAATACATGGAAATTAAATAATATGCTCCTGAATGACATGTTGGTCAATGAAGAAATTAAGAAGAAAAGTGAAAAATTCCTTGCAACAAGTGAGAAAGGAAACACAACATGCCCAAACCTATGGGATACAGGAAAAGCAGTATTAAGAGGGAACTTTATAAGTGCCTATATCAAGAAAAGAGAAAATCTTCAAACAACATAAAAATGCATCCAGGAACTAGAAAAGCAGAAGAGATCAAATGCAAAATTAGTATAAGAAATAATGGTCTGAATAGAAAGTAATTAAACTAAAATGAAAAAAATTAAGTTGAAAAGGAAGAGCAAACCAAACCCAAAATTAGTAGATGAAAATAAATAGTAAAGATCAGAGTAGAAATAAACGATTTTGAAATTAAAAAAGCAATACCAAAGACCAATGAAATAAAAGTTGGTTTTTTGAAAAGTTAAATAAAATTTACAAACCTTTAGCCAAGCTAAGAAATAAAAAAAAAGAAAATACAAATAAATAAAATCAGAAATGAAAAATAAGACATTACAACTGATACTGCAGAAAGTTAAAGGATCATCAGTTGCTACTATGAGCAACTATATGCCAAAGTAATTGGAAAATCTGGAAGAAATGATCAAATTCCTAGAAACATATAATCTACCAACATTAAACCAGGGAGATATTAAAAACCTGAACAGACCAATAACAAGTAATAAGATCAAAGCCATAATAAAACGCCTCCCATTAAAAAACAAAAAACAAACAACAACAACAAAAAGCTCTGGACCCAATGGCTTCAACGCTGAATTCTAACACTTAAAGAAGAACTAATACCAATCCTACTTAAACTATTCCAAGAAATATAGAAAGAGGGAATACTTCCAAACTCATTCTATGGGGGTAGTATTACCCTGATAACCAAAACTTGGCAGAAACATCAAAAAAAAAAAAAAAAAAAAAAAAAAAAAAAAAAAAAAAAAAAAAAAAAAAGAGAGAGAGAGAGAGAGAGAGAGAGAGAGAAAACTACAGGCCAATATATCTGGTGAATATTGATGCAAAAAAATTTCGGCAAAATGCTAGCAAACTAAATTCAATAATATAGTAGAGAGATCATTCATCATAACAAAGTGAGATTTATCCCTAAGGTGCAAGGGTGTTTCAACATACAAAATCAAGCACAGTGAAATATTATATCAACAGAATGAAATATAAAACCTTACAATCACTTCAGTTGACTTGCTGAAAGCATTTGATATAATTCAACATCGCTTCAGGATAAAACTGCTAGATGTACCATATGACCCAGCCATCCCACTACTGGGTATATCCCCAAAGGATTATAAATTATTCTACTACAAAGACACATGTACACGTATGTTTATTGCGGCACTATTCACAATAGCAAAGACTTGGAATCAACCCAAATGTCCATCTGTGACAGACTGGATTAAGAAAATGTGGCACATATACACCATGGAATACTATGCAGCCATAAAAAAGGATGAGTTTGCGTCCTTTGTAGGGACATGGATGCAGCTGGAAAGCATCATTCTTAGCAAGCTATCACAAGAACAGAAAACCAAACACCGCATGTTCTCACTCATAGGTGGGAACTGAACAATGAGATCACTTGGACTCGGGAAGGGGAACATCACACACTGGGGCCTATCATGGGGAGGGGGGAGGGGGGAGGAGGGAGGGATTGCATTGGGGAGTTATACATGATATAAATGATGAATTGATGGGTGCTGACGAGTTGATGGGTGCAGCACAACAACATGGCATAAGTATACATATGTAACAAACCTGCACGTTATGCACATGTACCCTAGAACTTAAAGTATAAAAAAAAAAAAAAAAAAAAAAAACTAGTGATAGAAAGAACACAGGAACGTATCTCAACATAATAAAAGCCATATACAACAGACCCACAGATAGTATCATATAGAATGGGGAAAAACTGAAAGATTTCCTCTAACAGCTTCTATATGACAAGGATATCTAGTGTCACCATTGTTATTCCACATAGTCCTGGAAGTCCTGGCTAGAACAATCAGACAACAGAAAGGTATAAAGGGCGTCTGAACTGAATTGGAAGAAGTCAAATTATGCTTGTGTGCAGATAATATGATCTTATATTTGGAACTATATAAAGACTCCACAAGAAAATATTAGAAGGAATAAAGAAATTCAGTAAAGTTACAGGATCCAACATCAACATACAAAAATTGGTAGCATTTCTAAATGCTAACAGTAAACAATCTGAAAAGAAAAATAAAAGTGATCCAATTTATAATGGCCACAAATAAACTTAAATACCTAAGAATTAACCAAAGAACTGAAAGATCTTTATAATAATGCAACTATAAAACACTGATGGAAAACAATGAAAAGGACACCAAAACATGAAAAAAAACTCCATGCTCATGGATAGAAAGAATCAATATTTTTGATATGTACATACTCCCCAAAGCAATTTAAAGGTGCAGCTCAATTCCATTCGAAATACCAATGACATTCTTCACAGATATTTTTAAAATGTTCTAAAGTTTACAGGGAACCACAAAAGACCCAGAACAGTCAAATTTATCCTAAGCAAAAAGATTAAAAATGGAAGAATCACATTACCTGACTTCAAATTATACTACAGTGTGATAGTGACTAAAAGAGAATGATACTGGGATAAGAACAGACACATAAACCGATGAAACAGAATAGAGAACTCAGATCCAAATCCACACACCTACAGGGAACTCATTTTTGACAAAGCTTTCAAGAACATACACTGGCAAAAAGACAATATTTTGAATACATGGTGCTGGGATAACTGGATATGCATATGCAGAAGAATGAAACCAGACCTCTATCTCTCGCCATAGATAAAAATCAAATCAAGGATTGAATATTTAAATTTAAGACTGGAAATTATGAAACTGGTACTACAAAAAAAATTGGGAAAAATCTTCAGGAAGTTTGTGCAAAAATTTCTGGAGCAATACCACACAAGGACAGGAAACCAAAGCAAAAATGGACAAATGGAATCACATCAAGTTAAAAAGCTTCAGCATAGCAAAGGAAACAATCAACACAGTGAAGAGACTAGTCACAGAATGGGAGAAAATATTTGCAAACTACCCATCTGGCAAGATATCAATAACCAGAATATATAAAGAGCTCAAACAATTTTATAGAAAAAAATCTAATAATCTGAACAAAAAAGTGGCAAAAGATTTGGGTCGATGTTTCTCAAAAGAAGACATAAAAATGACAGAGGCATATGAAAATGTGCTCAACATTACTAGCCATCAGAGAAATGCAAATCGAAATTACAATGAAACACCATCTTACCACAGTTAAAATAGGTTATATCCAAATGACAGTCAATAACAAATGCTGATGAAGATGTGGAGAAAAGGGAGCCCATGTACAATGTTGGTAGAAATGTAAATTAGTACAACCACTATGGAAAACAGCTTGGAAGTCCCACAAGAAATTGAAAATTGAGCTACCACATGATCCAGCAGTCCCACTGCTGTGTATATATCCAAAAAGAAGGCAGTCAGTATATCAAAAGAGATAACTGCACTCCTACGTTGCAGCGCTCTTTGCAATAGCTAAGATTTGGAAGCACCTATCCATCAGAAAATGAATGAATCCTCCAAATGTGGTAAATATACACAATGAAATACTATTCAGTAGTTAAAAAAAAAAAATGAGATTCAGGGGTTTGCAACAACATGAATGGAACTGAAGAGCATTAAGTGAAATAAGCCAGGCACAGAAAGGCAAACATCACACGTTTTCACTTGTTTATGGTATCTACAAATCAAAACAATTGAATGCATGAACATAGAGAGTAGAAGAATGGTTGCCAGAGGCTGGGAAGGGTACTGGAGAGGTTTAGGGGATGGACAGGTAAGGATGGTTAATGTGTGGGAAAAAAAAATTAGAAAGAATGAATGAGACCTACTATTTGATAGCACCACAGGGTGACTGTAGTCAATAATAAATTAATGGTAATTCATTTTGAAATGACTTAAAGAGTATAATTATATTGTGTGCACCTCAAAAAACAAATGATTGAGAGTTTGGATACCCCATTCTCTATGATGTGATTATTAAACATTACATGCCTGTATCAAAACATCTCATGCACCCAATAAATATGTATACGTATGTAACAAACCTGCACGTTATGCACAGGTACCCTAGAACTTAAAGACTTAAAGTATTATATATATATATATATATATATATATATATATATATATATATATATGTATATATATGCGCATATATATACATATATATGTATATATATGCGCATATATATACATATATATATACACACACACATACACACTATATACCACAAAAATTAAAAATTAAAAAATTTTAAGAAAAACAGACTTTTAAAACTGTCAAACGATCACAAGTGGCGTGTATGTGGAGAAAAGGAAACTCTCATACACTGTGAGTGAGAATGCATATTGGTACAGCTATTATGAACAACAGTATGAAGACTCCTCAGAAAATTAAAAATAGAACTACCATATGATTTGGTAATTCCGTTCCTAGCTATATACTTAAAGGAAATGAAATAAGTACCTCAAAGAGTTATCTGCACTCTCATGTCATTAACTACAACCAAGATATGAAAATAACATAATTGCCTGTCAACTGATGAATGAATAAAGAAATTAAGGTACATATAATTAAATACTTTTCCGCCTTTAAAAAGAAAGAAACACTGCCATTTGTGACAACAAAAGTAAACCTGGAGGACATTATGCTAAGTAAAATAAGGGCTGACACAGAAAGAAAAATACTGCATGATTTCACTTATATTTGGAATCTCACCAAGTCAAACACATACAAGTAGAAAGTAGAACAGAAAGTAGAGCAATGGTTATTAGGGGTGGGGAATATGGGGGAAATGGGAAGATGGTCAAAAGGCATAAAGTTGCAGTTATGTAGGATAAATCAATATAGAGATCTAATGTATAGCATGGCGACAATAGTTAATCAAACTGTGCTGTATATTTTCAGGTGATTTCAGAGAGTAGATATCAGGTGCTCTCCCCAAAATAACAAATGGTAACTATGTGAAGAGATAAATATGCTAATTGCTTGAGTGTAGTAATCATTTCATTAAGTATATCTATATCAAATCATCACATTATACACCTTGAATATATATAATTTTATTTTAAAAATAAAAATATTAAAAATAGAAGCTGAGAAAAGGTGAATATGTTCTGGAAATCTGCTGTACAACATCATGCCTATAATTAACAATATTGTATTTTGCCCCTTATAATTTTTAAGATAGGAGCTTTTATGTTAAGTGTCCTTACCAGAATTTATAAAAAATATTAATGGAATATTTTACATATTATTTTTATCATAGTAATTCTTTGAAATACAATGTGTATTTTGCACCTGCAGTACTTGTTAATTTGAAGACTAATTATTCATCACACAAACTTGATCTATATTACATTTCATAAGATTTACAGATGAAGAAGTAGATTCAAATACCCGGGTTCTCCAATAATCGAATTTAGGAATAGTTTTTAAGAGCTTTATTTAGGATTAATTAACATACAATAAATTGCATATATTTAATCTGTACAATTAGATGTTTTGATATGTGTATGCACTAAAGAAACTATCACTGAATCAAGTAAATGAACATAAACATCACGCCCCAACGTTTTCTAATCTCTTCTGTTAATCAACTTTCCCCTTCCTTTTCTTCTGTCTAACCAGTCAATGAATGATTATGGTTACTAGTTTGCATTTTCAATAGTTCTATATAGATGAAGGCAAACAAATACGTGCTCTCTTTTTAATCTGGTTTCTTTCACGTGTCATGATTATGTTGAGATTCATTCATGTTGTTGGGCCTATCAACATTTCATTTTTCAAATTGTTGTGCAGATTTTTCATATATAGAAATGCACGATTTGTTCATTTACCGGTTAATAAACAGTTGTTTTTTTTTCCAGGTTTGGTTATTATAAATAAAGCTGACATAAACATTTATGTGCAAGGCTTTGTATGGATATGTGCTATAAATTATCTTGGGTAAATACATATCAGTAAAATAGCTGGATGATAGGATGAGTGCAAGTTTAACTCTTTTAGAAATTGTCAAACTTTTTTTTAATTTTTTATTTTTTATTGTACTTTAAGTTCTAGGGTACATGTGCATAACGTGCAGGTTTGTTACATATGTATACTTGAGCCATGTTGGTGTGCTGCACCCATCAACTCATCAGCACCCATCAATTCATCATTTATATCATGTATAACACCCAATGCAATCCCTCCCCCCTCCCCCTTCCCCATGATAGGCCCCAGTGTGTGATATTCCCCTTCCCGAGTCCAAGTGATCTCATTGTTCAGTTCCCACCTATGAGTGAGAACATGCGGTGTTTGGTATTCTGTTCTTGTGACAGTTTGCTAAGAATGATGTTTTCCAGCTGCATCCATGTCCCTACAAAGGACACAAACTCATCCTTTTTTATGGCTGCATAGTATTCCATGGTGTATATGTGCCACATTTTCTTAATCCAGTCTGTCACAGATGGGCATTTGGGTTGATTCCAAGTCTTTGCTATTGTGAATAGTGCCGCAATAAACATACGTGTACATGTGTCTTTATAGCAGCGTGATTTATAATCCTTTGGGGATATACCCAGTAGTGGGATGGCTGGGTCATATGGTACATCTAGTTCTAGATCCTTGAGGAATTGCCATACTGTTTTCCATAATGGCTGAACTAGTTTACAATCCCACCAACAGTGTAGAAGTGTTCCTATTTCTCCACATCCTCTCCAACAACTGTTGTTTCCTGATTTTTTAATGATTGCCATTCTAACTGGTGTGAGATGGTATCTCATTGTGGTTTTGATTTGCATTTCTCTGATGGCGACTGATGATGAGCATTTTTTCATGTGTCTGTTGGCCGTATGAATGTCTTCTTTTGAGAAATGTGTGTTCATATCCTTTGCCCACTTTTTGATGGGGCTGTTTGTTTTTTTCTTGTATATTTGTTTCAGTTCTTTGTAGATTCTGGATATTAGCCCTTTGTCAGATGAGTGGGTTGCAAAAATTTTCTCCCATTCTGTAGCTTGCCTGTTCACTCTGATGGTAGTTTCTTTTGCTGTGCAGAAGCTCTTTAGTTTAATTACATCCCATTTGTCAATTTTGGCTTTTGCTGCCGTTGCTTTTGGTGTTTTAGACATGAAGTCCTTGCCCATGCCTATGTCCTGAATGGTACTACCTAGATTTTCTTCTAGGGTTTTGATGGTATTAGGTCTAACATTTAAGTCTCTAATCCATCTTGAATTAATCTTCGTATAAGGAATAAGGAAAGGATCCAGTTTCAGCTTTCTACTTATGGCTAGCCAATTTTCCCAGCACCATTTATTAAATAGGGAATCCTTTCCCCATTTCTTCTTTCTCTCAGGTTTGTCAAAGATCAGATGGCTTTAGATGTGTGGTATTATTTCCAAGGACTCTGTTCTGTTCCATTGGTCTATATCTCTGTTTCAGTACCAGTACCATGCTGTTTTGGTTACTGTAGCCTTGTAGTATAGTTTGAAGTCAGGTAGCGTGACACCTGCAGCTTTGTCCTTTTGACTTAGGATTGTCTTGGCAATGCGGGCTCTTTTTTGGTTCCATATGAACTTTAAAGCCATTTTTTCCAGTTCTGTGAAGAAAGTCATTGGTAGCTTGATGGGGATGGCATTGAATCTATAAATAACCTTGGGCAGTATGGCCATTTTCACGATATTGATTCTTCCTATCCATTAGCATGGTATGTTCTTCCATTTGTTTGTGTCCTCTTTGATTTCACTGAGCAGTGGTTTGTAGTTCTCCTTGAGGAGGTCCTTTACATCCCTTGTAAGCTGGATTCCTAGGAATTTTATTCTCTTTGAAGCAATTGTGAATGGAAGTTCATTCATGATTTGGCTCTCTGTTTGTCTGTTACTGGTGTATAAGAATGCTCGTGATTTTTGCACATTCATTTTGTATCCTGAGACTTTGCTGAAGTTGCTTATCAGCTTAAGGAGATTTTGGGCTGAGACAATGGGGTTTTCTAAATATACAATCATGTCATCTGCAAACAGGGACAATTTGACTTCTTCTTTTCCTAACTGAATACCCTTGATTTCCTTCTCTTGCCTGATTGCCCTAGCCAGAACTTCCAACACTATGTTGAATAGGAGTGGTGAGAGAGGGCATCCCTGTCTTGTGCCAGTTTCCAAAGGGAATTTTTCCAGTTTTTGCCCATTCACTATGATATTGGCTGTGGGTTTGTCATAAATAGCTCTTATTATTTTGAGGTACGTTCCATCAATACCGAATTTATTGAACGTCTTTAGCATGAGGGGCTGTTGAATTTTTTCAAAAGCCTTTTCTGCATCTATTGCGATAAATCATGTGGTTCTTGCCTTTCGTTCTGTTTATATGCTGGATTACGTTTATTGATTTGCGAATGTTGAACCAGCCTTGCATCCCAGGGATGAAGCCCACTTGATCATGGTGGATAAGCTTTTTGATGTGCTGCTGAATCCGGTTTGACAGTATTTTATTGAGGATTTTTGCATTGATGTTCATCAGGGATATTGGTCTAACATTTTCTTTTTGTGTTGTGTCTCTGCCAGGCTTTGGTATCAGGATGACGTTGGCCTCATAAAATGAGTTAGGGAGGATTTGCTCTTTTTCTATTGATTGGAATAGTTTCAGAAGGAATGGTACCAACACCTCCTTGTACCTCTGGTTTAATTCAGCTGTGAATCCGTCTGGTCCTGGACTTTTTTTGGTTGGTAGGCTATTAATTATTGCCTCAATTTCAGAGCCTGCTATTGGTCTATTCAAGGATTCAACTTCGTCGTGGTTTAGTCTTGGGAGAGTGTAAGTGTCCAGGAAATTATCCATTTCTTCTAGATTTTCTAGTTGATTTGCGTAGAGGTGTTTATAGTATTCTCTGATGGTAGTTTGTATTTCTGTGGGGTCGGTGGTGATATCCCCTTTATCATTTTTTATTGCATCTATTTGATTCCTCTCTCTTTTCTTCTTTATTATTCTTACTAGCGGTCTGTCAATTTTGTTGATTTTTTCAAAAAACCAATTGCTGGATTCATTGAGTTTTTCGAGGGTTTTCTGTGTCTCTATCTCCTTCAGTTCTGCTCTGATATTAGTTATTTCTTGCCTTCTGCTAGCTTTTGAATGTGTTTGCTCTTACCTCTCTAGTTCTTTTAGTTGTGATGTTAGAGTGTCAATTTTAGATCTTTCCTGCTTTCTCTTGTGGGCATTTAGTGCTATAAATTTCCCTCTACACACTGCTTTAAATGTGTCCCAGAGATTCTGGTATGTTGTATCTTTGTTCTCATTGGTTTCAAAGAACATCTTTTTTTCTGCCTTCATTTTGTTATGTACCCAGTAGTCATTCAGGAGCAGGATGTTCAGTTTCCATGTAGTTGAGCGGTTTTGATTGAGTTTCTTAGTCCTGAGTTCTAGTTTGATTGCACTGTGGTCTGAGAGACAGTTTGTTATAATTTCTGTTCTTTTACATTTGCTGAGGAGTGCTTTACTTCCAATTATGTGGTCAATTTTGGAATACGTGGGATATGGTGCTGAGAAGAATGTATATTCTGTTGATTTGGGGTGGAGAGTTCTATAGATGTGTATTAGGTCCGTTTGGTGCAGAGATGAGTTCAATTCCTGGATATCCTTGTTAACTTTCTGTCTCGTTGATCTGTCTAATGTTGACAGTGGAGTATTGAAGTCTCCCATTATTATTGCATGGGAGTCTAAGTCTCTTTGTGAGTCTCTAAGGACTTGCTTTAGAAACTGAGTGCTCCTGTATTGGGTGCATATATATTTAGGATAGTTAGCTCTTCCCGTTGAATTGATCCCTTTACCATTATGTAATGGCCTTCTTTGTCTCTTTTGATCTTTGATGGTTTAAAGTCTGTTTTATCAGAGACTAGGATTGCAACCCCTGCTTTTTTTTGTTCTCCATTTGCTTGGTAGATCTTCCTCCATCCCTTTATTTTGAGCCTATGTATGTCTCTGCATGTGAGATGAGTCTCCTGAATACAGCAGACTGATGGGTCTTGACTCTTTATCCAGTTTGCCAGTCTGTGTCTTTTAATTGGAGCATTTAGTCCATTAACATTTAAGGTTAATATTGTTATGTGTGAACTTGATCCTGCCATTATGATATTAACTGGTTATTTTGCTCGTTAGTTGATGCAATTTCTTCCTAGCCTCGATGGTCTTTACATTTTGGCATGTTTTTGCAATGGCTGGTACCGGTTGTTCCTTTCCATGTTTAGGGCTTCCTTCAGGGTCTCTTGTAAGGCAGGCCTGGTGGTGACAAAATCTCTAAGCATTTGCTTATCTGTAAGGATTTTATTTCTCCTTCACTGATGAAACTTAGTTTGGCTGCATATGAAATTCTGGGTTTAAAATTCTTTTCTTTAAGAACGTTGAATATTGGCCCCCACTCTCTTCTGGCTTGTAGAGTTTCTGCTGAGAGATCTGCTGCTAGTCTGATGGTCTTCCCTTTGTGGGTAACCCGACCTTTCTCTCTGGCTGCCTTTAAGATTTTTTCCTTCATTTCAACTTTGGTGAATCTGGCAATTATGTGTCTTGGAGTTGCTCTTCTTGAGGACTATCTTTGTGGTGTTCTCTGTATTTCCTGAATTTGAATGTTGGCCTGCCTACTAGGTTGGGGAAGTTCTCCTGGATGATATCCTGAAGAGTGTTTTCCAACTTGGTTCCATTTTCCCCCTCATTTTCAGGCACCCCAATTAGATGTAGATTTGGTCTTTTTACATAATCCCATACTTCTTGCAGGCTTTGTTCATTTCTTTTTCTTCTTTTTTCTTTTGGTTTCTCTTCTCGCTTCATTTCATTCATTTGATCCTCAATCGCTGATCCTCTTCCTTCCAGTTGATCGAGTCGGTTACAGAAGCTTGTGCATTTGTCAGGTATTTCTCATGTCATGGTTTTCATCTCTGTCATTTCGTTTATGACCTTCTCTGCATTAATTAGTCTAGCTGTCAATTCTTCCACTCTTTTTTCAAGATTTTTACTTTCTTTGCTCTGGGTACGTAAATCCTCCTTTAGCTCTGAGAAGTTTGATGGACTGAAGCCTTATCTCATCTCGTCAAAGTCATTCTCTGACCAGCTTTGATCCGTTGCTGGCGATGGGCTGTTCTACTTTGCAGGGGGAGATGCACTCTTATTTTTTGAATTTCCAGCTTTTCTGCCCTGCTTTTTCCCCATCTTTTTGGTTTTATCTGTCTCTGGTCTTTGATGATGGTGATGTACTGATGGGGTTTTGGTATAGGTGTTCTTCCTGTTTGATAGTTTTCCTTCTGACAGTCAGGACCCTCAGCTGTAGGTCTGTTGGAGATTGCTTGAGGTCCACTCCAGACCCTGTTTGCCTGGGTATCAGCAGCAGAGGTTGCAGAAGATAGAATTTTGCTGATCAGCGAGTGTCCCTGTCTGATTCTTACTTTGAAAGCTTCCTCTCAGGGGTGTACTCCACCCTGTGAGGTGTGGGGTGTCAGTCTGCCCCTAGTGGGGGATGTCTCCCAATTAGGCTACTCAGGGTTCGGGGACCCTCTTGTCTCAACCTCCATGTTGGGAGATCCACGGCTCTCTTCAAAGCTGTCAGACAGAGTCGTTTGCATCTGCAGAGGTTCTGCTGCTTTTGTGTTTTTGTTTTTTATCTGTGCCCTGTCCCCAGAGGTGGAGTCTACAGAGACAGTCAGGTTTCCTTGAGCTGCTGTGAGCTCCACCCTGTTCGAGCTTCCCAACAGCTTTGTTTACCTGCTTAATCCTCAGCAATGGCGGGCGCCCCTCCCCCAGCCTCGCTGCTGCCTTGCAGTTAGATCGCAGACTGCTGTGTTAGCAATGAGGGAGGCTCCTTGTGCGTTGGACCCTCCTGGCCAGGTGTGGGATATATTCTCCTGGTGTGCCCGTTTGCTTAAAGCACAGTATTGGGGTGGAATTTACCGAATTTTCCAGGTGTTGTGTGTCTCAGTTACCCTGGCTAGGAAAAGGGATTCCCTTCCCCCTTGTGCTTCCCACGTGAGGCAATGCCTCGCCCTGCTTCACCTCTTGCTGGTCAGGCTGCAGCAGCTGACCAGCACCGATTGTCCGGCACTCCCTAGTGAGATGACCCCAGTACCTCCGTTGAAAATGCAGAAATCACCGGTCTTCTGTGCCACTCGGGCTGGGAGTTGGAGACTGGAGCTGTTCCTATTCGGCCATCTTGCTCCGCCCCTTGTCAAACTGTTTTAAAAAGTGTTTTAACATTTCTGGCAGTCTTAGAGTTCCAACTCTTCCACAACCTCATCAGCATTTGGTATGATCAGTCTTTAATTTCACTCATTCTAATGTGTGTGTAGTTGCCTCAATGTGGTTTAAATTTACATTTCCCTTACGATTAATGGTATTAAGCACCCTTTCATCTGCTTATTTGCCATCTCTATATCTCCTTTGGTGAAGTGCCTTTCAGTTTTCGGGCCAGTTTTTGTCTGGTTTGTTCCTTTATCGAGTTTTTGAGTATTCTTTGTATGTTCTAGAAACAGAACCTTTCATCAGATAGACCTTCTGTTATATGTTCTCTCTATCTGGGCTTGTCTTTTCATTTTCATAACCCTGTCTTTCTATAAAATAACTTCATTGCATTACATTTGACATATAACACAATTTTCCCATTTCAAGGGTACAATTAAATTATTTTTAATAATTTTATTGAGTTGTACAAACATCAATATCAGTATTAGAACATATTAATTTCCCCAATAATATCTCTCATGTTCATTTCCATTTACTTCACTTTCCCATCCCTAACCCCAGAAACCTTTTGTCTACTTTCTGCCTCTATGAATTTGTATGTGTCTTTCAGGACATTTTACATAAATAGAATCATACAATATGTGATGTCTTGTGTCTGGTTTCTGTCACATGATAGAAATCACATAATATCTTTGAGGTTCATACATGACGCAATATGTGTCAGTAGTTAACTGACAATTGGCTTTCCATAGACGTATTTAACAGGTAAGGAAGTTCCACTCTATTCCAAGGAAACAGTGTCTTCAGAGAAGCAGGAGTTTTTTATTGTGATACATTCTAATTTATCAATTTGCTATTTTATGAATCATGCTTTTAATGTGAAATCTAAGTAATCTTTGCCTAGCCAAAAGTCACAACTTTTTCTCTATGTTTTATTCTAGGTGTGTAAAATAACTGTAGTTCCTATGACTATGTCTATGATCCATTTTGAGTTGACATTTTTTTTTTTTTTTTTTTTGAGACGGAGTCTCACTCTGTTGCCCAGGCTGGAGTGCAGTGGCGCCATCTCTGCTCACGGCAAGTTCCGCCTCTGGGTTTCACGCCATTCTCCCGCCTCAGCCTCCCATGTAGCTGGGACTACAGGTGCCCACCACCACGCCTGGCTAATTTTTTGTATATATTTTTTTTTAGTAGAGAAGGGGTTTCACCGTGTTAGCCAGGATGGTCTCCATCTCCTGACCTCGTGATCCGCCCGCCTATGCCTCCCAAAGTGCTGGGATCACAGGAGTGAGCCACTGCGCCCCAGTCCTAGTTAATTTTTATATATGGTGTGCGCTATGGACCAAAATTCATTTTTTGCATGTGGATATTCAATCATTATAAAATCATTTGTTGAAAAGACTACCTTGTTTCCACTGAATTGAATTCACAACTTTTAAAAAAATAAGTTGTCTAACTCCGTATCCTGTTTCATTGATTTTTTCATCTAACTCCAATAATACAGTTTTTATTCCTATAGCATTGTAATAAGTTTTTAAAACATGCAGTGTTATCCTGTCAATTATATGTTTTTTCAAAGTTGTTTTGGCTATTTCCAAGTCATTTTAATTACCATATAAGTTTTAAAAATCAGTTTGTAATTTTCTACAAAAATGTGACCTGAAATTTTGATTAAAATTGTTCTAAATCTATAAATAATTGTGAGGAAAATGATAGTATATTAGAAATTTTGTCCCATGGAAAGAAAAGACATATCTCTCCATTAAAATCCTTCTAATTTTTTTTCACAAATATTTTATAGTTTTCAGGGCAGAGGTTTTGCATAGTTTTTGTCAGATTTATCCCTCAGTATTTCATATTTTATGTTATTTTCAAATGTGTATTTAAAATTTCAATTTCTGATTATACGTTGGTAGTTTATAAACTCACAATTGGTTTTTGTGTATTGAACGTGTATCCTCTAATTTTGTTAATCTCACTTATTAGTCTTAGTAGATTTTTAAGTTAAATACCATGGGATTTTATACATAAATTATCATGTCTTCTGGAAATAAAGACACATTCATTCCTTCTCTTCTAGATTGGATACCTTAAATTTTTCTTGCCTTACTGCATTGTCTAGAACCTCCAGTAAAATGTTGAATATAAATTGTAAAAGGGGACATCCATGACTTTTACTTGACATTAGTGGTGAGGTATTCACTCTTTCACCATTAAGTATAATGTTAAGTACGTGGGTTTTATACATACATTCTACAAAGTTGAGAAAGGTCCATGTTTTTTTTTTGTAATGAAAAGGACAATTAAAAAAAACTAGCTATATTTTTAAATGGAAAAATAATAATTGCACATATTTGTGGGGTACATATCTATGTCTTGATACATTTCATGTATAGTGATCAGATCAGTGTTATTATCATATCCATTCTTATTTGTTTTGGGAACATTCAGTATCCTTCTTTTAGCTATTTGATACTAATAACTAATTGTTAACCATAGTCATCCTACAGTGGTATAGAACACTAGAGCTTGGTCCTATTTACCTGTAATTTTGTCTCCTTTAACAAATCTCTTCATATCATCCCTTTCTTTTTACTATTTCCAGCCTCTAATATCTTCTGTACTACTTTGGCCTATATGAGTTCACTTTTTTTAGCTTTCAGATATGAATGAGAATATGTGGTGTTTAACTTTCTGTTCCTGACTTATTTTACTTAAAATAATGTCTTATAGTTCCATCAATGTTGACATGAATGACAAAATTTAATTCTTTCTTATGGTTTAATAGTATTCAATTGTATATATATACCACATTTTCTTTAACCATTCATCTGTTGTTGTACACTTAAGTTGATTCCACATCTTGGCTATTGTGAATTAGTGCTGCAATAAACATATAGGTAGAGATGTCTCTTCTATGAAATGATTTAATTTCTCCCGGATAAATACCCAGTAGTGGAATCACTGGATCATATAATAGTTTTACTTATCTTTCTTTGAGAAACCTCCATGCTGTTCTCCATAGTGGTTGTACTAGTTTAAATTCCCACCAACAGTTTATAAGAGAGTTCTTTTCTCTGCATCCTCACCAGCATTGGTGATTTTTTTTAATCTCTTTGATAATTGCCATCCTAATAAAGTAAGGTGTTAATACATTGTGGTTTTGATTAGTATTTTCCTCATACTTAGTAATGTTGAACATTTTTCATATACTTGTTGACAATTTCTTTCTTTTTCCCTCTTTCTGTCTTTCTTCTCTTTTTCTCTTTTCTTTTTCTAAATTTAACTTTATGTTTAAACCTTTATTTTTGTTTAAGAATACATGTGCACATTTGCTATTTAGGAAAGTTGCATATCATAGGGGTTTAGAGTACAGATTATTTTGTCACTCAGGCAATAAGCATAGTACATGATAGGTAGATTGTTTATCCTCACCCTCCTCCCACCGTCCACCCTCAAGTAGGTACTATTGTCTGTTATCCCTTCTTTTTGTCCATATGTACTTCATGTTTAGTTTTCACTTATAAGTGAGGCTGTGTGGTATTTTGTTTTCTGTTCCTACATTAGTTCACTTAAGATAATGGCCTCCACCTCCATCCATATTGCCTCTTTTTTATGACCACGTAGTATTTGATGGTGTATATGTACCACATTTTTTAAATTTAGTCAACTATTGATGGGCACTTATGGTTTATTTCATGTCTTTGCTATTGTGAATAGTGCTGTGATGAACATACACATGCATGTGTCCTTATAGTAGAATGATGTACATTCCTTTGGTTATATACTAAATAATGAGATTGCTGAGTCAAATGATAATTCTGTTTTAAGTTCGTTTAGAAATCGCCAAAGTGCTTTCCACAATGGCTGCACTAATAGACACTCCCACTAGCAGTGTGTAAGTGTTCCCATTTCTATACAACCTCTCCAGCATCTGTTATGTTTTGATTTTTAAATAATGGCTGTTCTGACTGGTGTGAGATATCTTGTTGTGATTTTGATTTGCATTTCTCTAATGATTATGAGTATTTTCATATGCACATTAGCTATTTGTATATATTCTTTGCAAAAGTTACTGTTCATATCCTTTGCCCACTTTTTAATGGGGTTGTTTTTTGCTTATAAACTTGTTTAAGTTCCTTATAGTTTCTTGACATTTAGAGATCTCTGTTGGATACATAGTTTGCAAATATTTTCTCCCATTCTGTAAGTTGTCTGTTTACTCTATTGAAAGTTCCTTTTGCTGTGACGAAGCTCTTTAGTTTAATTTGGTCCCATTTGTTAATTTTTGGTTTTATTATTCTTGCTTTTGGCATTTTCATCATGACGTCTTTGCTCAGTCCTATGTACAGAATATTTCCCGTGTTATCTTTCAAGGTTTTTATAGTTCTAGGTTTTATATGTAAGTGTTTAATCCATCTTGAGTTGATTTTTTAAATATTGTATAAGGAAGGGTTCCAGTTTCAATCTTCTACATGTGACTAGCCAGTTGTTCCAGCATCATCTATTGAATGTGGAATCTGTTTCTCATGGCTTGTTTTTGCCAACTTTGTTGAAGATCAGATGGTTGTAGGTATGCAGCCTTATTTCTGGGCTCTCTATTCTGTTCCATTGGTCTATGTGTCTGTTTTTATACCAGTACCATGCTAGTTTGCTTACTATAGTCTTCTAGTATAGTTTGAAGTCGAGTAATGTGATGCCTCTGGCTTAGTTATTTTTGCTTAGGATTGCTTTGGCTATTTGGGATCATTTTTGGTTCCATACAACTTTTTAAACATATTTTTCTAATTTTGTGAGGAATGTCATAGGTTTGATCAGAATAGCATTGAATCTGTGGATTGCTTTGGGCAGATGGCCATTGTAACAATATTGATTCTTCCTATCCATGAACATGGAATGTTTTTCCATTTATTTGTGTTGTATTTGATTTCCTACAGCTGTGTTTTGTAATTCTCATTGTAGAGATATTTCACTCCTCTTGTTAGCTGTATTCTTATGTATTTTATTTTTTGTGGCTAATGTGAATGGGATTGTGTTCCTGATTTGGTTCTCAGCTTGGATGGTGTTTTTGTATAGAAATGTTATTGATTTTTGCACAGTGCTTTTGTATCCTGTATTCTGCTTACATTATTTATCAGATAAATGAGCTTTTGGGCAGAGACTATGGGGTTCTTTAGGTATAGAACCACATTATATGCAAACAGAGGTAGTTTGACTTTCTCTCTTCCTACTTGGATGCCTTTTATTTCTTTCCATTTCCTGATTGCTCTGGCCAGGACTTCCAGCACTATGTTGAATAGGAGTGGTGGGAGGTATTCCTGTGTTGCTCTGGTTTTCAAGGGGAATGCTTCCAGCTTTTGCCCAATCAGCATAATGTCAGCATAACTGTTGTCCATTTTTTTGTCTTCTTTGAGAAATGTCTTTTCAGATAATTTGTTCCTTTAAAAATTTGATTTTTTTTTCTGTTGAGATGTTGCAGTTTTTAAAAATATTTTGGATATTAATCTGCTGTTGGGTGAGAAGTTTGCAAATATTTTTCCCATTCTTTAGGTTGTCCTTTAACTCTGTTGTTTTCCTTGCTATGCAGAAACGTTTTAGTTTGACATAATCCGATTTGTTTATTTTGTCTTCTGTTGCCTGTGCCTTTGAGGTCTTATTGATAAAATGTTTTCCTATACCTGCTGTTTGTTCTATTTGTTGGGAAAATGCCCTGAAGCACATTACTTATGTTTCTTTCTAGTAACTTTGTAGTTTGAGGTCTCTCATTTAGGTATTTGATCGATGATTTTGTGTGTGTGTGTGTGTGTGAGAGAGGAGGTCTAATTTCATTCTTCTGCAGGTGGATATCCAGTTTTTCCATTACCATTTATAGAAGGCTTTCTTTTCCCAATGAGTGTCCTTGGCACCTTTGTCAAAAATCATCTGACTGTAAGTATGTGAATTAATTTACATGTTCTCTCCTCTGTTTTAAGGTTCTATGTGTTCGTTTTTATATTAGAACCATGCTGTTGTGGTGACTACAGCTTTGTAGCATATTTTAAAGTTTGGTAGTGTGATGCCTCCTGCATTGTTCTTTTTACTCAGTATTGCTTTGGCTATTCTGGCTCTTCCTTGGTTCCATATAAATTTTAGGATTATTTTTTCTATTTCCATAAAATATTTCATTGGTACTTTGATAAATATTTTATTGAATCTGTAGATTGCTGTGGGCAGTATAGTCATTTTAATAATATTAATTCTTCCAGTCCATGAGCTTGGAATGTGTTTCTATTTATTTTTGTACACTTCAGTTCCTTCCATCAGTGTTTTGTTTTTTTAAATGAAGGTCTTTCAACTCGTTGATTAAATTTATTTCAAGGTATTTTATTTCTTTCAGTTATTGTAAATAGCATTGTCTTCTTCTTTCTCATTCTGTTTGTTATGTACAAAAATGCTACTGAATAAGTATGTTGTTGTTGTATCCTGCAACTTTACTGAATTTGCTTGTCAGTTTTGAGAGTTTTGTGTTTGAGTCTTTAAGTTTTCCTATGTATGAGATCACATTGTCTATTAAAAACAGATAATTTTAATTTCTCCTTTCTAATTTGGATGCCCTTTTAAAAAATTTTACCTAGTCACTGAGGCCAAGACTTTTAGTACTACACTGAATAGAATTGATAAAAGTGGGAATCCTTGTTTTGTTCCAATTCTTAGAAGAAAGGCTTTCACCTTTTTTCTATTTGGTATTATTTAGGCTGTGGATTTTTCATAAATGGCCTTTATTGTGTTGAAGCATTTTCTTCTATATTTAATTTATCAAGAATTCAAATAGGTAATGGATGTTGAATTTTATCAAACGTTTTGTCTTCAGCTATTGAGATAATGTTTTCTTCTTCATTCTATTCATGTGATGTATCATGTTTACTGATTGTGTATGTTAAACCACTCTTGCTTTCCTGGAATAAATCTCATTTGATCATGGCATATTTTTTGATGTATTATTGGATTAATTTTGCTAGTTTTTTATTGAGGATTTTTGCATCTATGTTCTTCAGTGATATTGGCCTGTTGTTTTCTTTTTCGGTTGTATCATTATATGCTTTGGATATCAGGGTTACGCAGGCCACATAGAATGTGATAGGAAGCGTTCTCTCCACTTCGATGTTTTGGTATAGTTTGAGAATAACTGGTAATAATTCTTCTTCAAAGGTGTTGTAGAATTCAGTGATGAAGCCATTCAATCCTGGAATTTTATTTGTTGGAAAACTTTTTATTATTAATTGAATCTTGTTATTTTTATTTGTCCCTTCAGATTTTCTATATCTTCTTCATTCAATGTTAGTAAGTCATATGTGTCCAGGAATTTATTCATTTCTTTTAGGTTTTCTAATTTTTAGGCACGTTGCTGTTCATAGTAGTTTTAATGATCCTTTTTATTTCTGTGGTATCCAGTATGACATCTCCTTTTGCATTTCTGATTTTATTTCCTTGGGTCTTCACTATTTCTTTCTTAGTCTAGTTAAGGATTTGCCAATTTTGTTTATTTTTTCATAAAACTTTTTGTTTCATTGATATTTTATGCATTTTTCACTTTCCATTTCATTTAGTTCTCTGATCTTTATTATTTCTTTCCTTCTACTAATTTTGGATTTGACTTGTTCTTGATTTTCTACTTACTTAAGAAAAATGCATTTTAACGTGATTATTTAAATTTTTTCTAGTTTTTGATGTAGACATTTATTGCTATTACCTTGGCTTTAATACTGCTTTTGGTGTTACCCATAGGTTTTGGTACGTCGTGTTTCTATTTTCATTTGTTTCAAGAAATTTTAAAATTGTATTCTTATTTTCTCCCTTTACCCATTAGTCATTCAAGAGCATGTTGTTTATTTTCTATGTATCTGTATAGCTTCAAATGTTTCTCTATTATTGATGCCTAGTGTTATTCCACTGTGGTCAGATAAGATATTTTATATGACTTTAACTTTTAAAAACGTGTTGAGACTTGTCTTGTGTCCTAACAAGCCTAACCTATAGTCAGTCCTGGTGAATGCACCATGTGCTGATTAATGTGTATTCTACACTTGTTGGATGAAAGTGTTTTGCAAATGTTTGCTGTTTTTTTTTTTTTTTTTTTTTTTTTTTTTAGTCTATGGTACAGTTTAAATGCACTGTGGGTTTTTGTTGTTGTTGTTGTTGTTATTTATCTTTCTAGAAGATCTGTCCAATGCTGAGAGTGAGGTATTGTAGTTCTCAACATTTATTGTATTACAGTGTATCTATCCTTTTAGATCTAGTAATGATTGCTCTATGTGGGTCCTCCAGTACTGGATGCATATATATTTGTCCAACTATATGCTGTCTACATAAATTCACCTCACCTATAGAGACATGCATAGAATGAAAGTTACAGGAAGGAAAATGATATTCCATGCAAATAGAAACCAGTAGCAAGTATGAGTAACTGTATCTATGTTGGTTAAAACAGACTTCAGTAAAAAGCTGTAAGAAGAGATAAAGGCAAAGATTATGTAGTAATAAAGGTAACAATTTAATTCAATGAGCAATCTTCAATTGTTTCCTGTCTGCTTTTGTCACTACCATAGGAGACTTTTTTCTTTTAAGAGACAGGATCTTGCTATGTTGCCCAGTCTGGACTTGAACTACTGGGATCAAGCAATCCTCCCACCTCAGCCTCCCAAGTAGCTGGGACTACAGGCACACACAATCATGCTTGGCTTTTTAGAAAAATTTTGCAGGCAGTCACCCAGTTATGTTTAGCATGCAAGTCCTGGCCTACTTTTATCGGCTATGGTTCTAATAATAGTTCAACTTTCATAACTTTTGTGGTGTTATTTTCATCTGCTTGATTCTTCTAGTTCCCCTGGAGCTTCCAGCAATCCCTACTGGTGCCACCTAAGAGAACAGAAGGAGTTCATCTAGACCAGGCACTTGTGAGGAGATACCTACCCCCATTGGTGCTGCCCAACAAACTAATGTCCTTCAGTGGAAAATGGAAACTCCATTCTTCAGGAATACATAGCACACTTTCTGGACTAGTTGCCCATTGTGGCTTGTTCCCTCTTCCTGTTGACAATAATAAGCCACTTGTATCTCTAGGTAGAAGAAGTAATTATCTTGCTTACAGGAGTCAAGAGACTAAGCTACTCTTTGTGTCAATATCTTCCTTCATATTATTGCCTGGTGTCTCCTGATTAGGGAGAGAATGTCCTGGTCTAGCAGAAAAGGAGCGTAGTTCTCCCGGCTGCTTATTGTCAGCAAAACTTCCAGTTAATCTTCTTTGTCAAAGTTGCCAGACTCACTTCATGTTGTTCCTGACATTCCTGCTCCAACTGGCGGCAGATGGGGATGGGGAATGAGCTTACCAAAGCTTTCTTGTGTTGCTAAGGTGGGGGACATGAGGTTCCTGGCTTGGATCGCCTTTTAATGTTAAATGGGGGCCAAAACATCCTACAGGTCCTGTAATTCCTGGAGTCCCTAAAGGGGAACTTTATTTTTTCATCCTTTCAGAATTCTCCTTTGGTAGCCTCTTACATTATTTTTACGGTTTATAGTTCTACTTTTTGGGGAAGAAAATGGATAAAGGAATATAGTCAATTTTGGCCAATACTGAAGTCCTCGCTTCATTTTTATTTATCCTATTCATTATAAAATAACTTGAGTTATCCTGCTTTTTGTTTACTTATTTTTCTAATTTCAACTCTTATTATGGTAAACTGAATAACGGTAAGTCTTCAGGTCCCAATGATCCCACATCCAGATCATAAGCCCGGTACCCAACAGGTGGTTCTTAAGCCCACACCCCCTCTCTCCCTCCCACATCTAGTGAGTCCCAGTGTCTATTGTTCTTATTTTTATGATCATGTGTATTCAATGTTTAGTTCCCACTTAAATGTGACACCATGAGGTATCTGGTTTACTGTTCTGGCATTAGGTCATTTAGTAAAATAGCTTCCAGCTGCATGTATGTTGCTACAAAAGACATGATTTTATTCATTTTTATGACTACACAGTATTCCATGGTGTATATGTACTATATATACTTCAATGCTGATGGGCACTTAGGTTGATTTTATGACCTTGTTATTGTGAATAGCACTGTAATGAATATGGCTGCATGTGCCTTTATGATAGAGTGAATTATTTTCCTTCGGGTATATACCCAGTGGAGGCATTGCTGGGTCAAATGGTAGTTACATTTTAAGTTCTTTGAGAAATCTCCAAGTTGCTTTCCACAGTGGCTAAACTAGTTTGCATTCCCAGCAACAGTGTATTTGATTTTCTCCAATGACTGAGGAGAATCAGTTGTGTTTTTTTTTTGTTTGTTTTGTTTTGTTTTTTGTTTTGCCTTTTTAATTATTGCTATTCTGACTGGTGAGAGATGGTATCTCATTGTAGTTTTGGTTTGGATTTCTCTGATGACTGGTGAGATTCAATGTTTTTTTCATGTTTGTTGGCCTCTTGTATATCTTCTTTTGAAAAGTGCCTGTTCATTTTTAGTTTAGTCTTTTGCCCATTTTTAGTTAGATTGTTTTTTAGCTTCTTGATTTGTTTAAGTTCCATGTAGATTCTGGCTGTTAGACCTTTATCAGATGCATATTTTACAAATATTCTCTCCCATTCTGTAAGCTGTCTTTTTATTCTGTTGGTAATTTTTTTTGTTGTGCAGAAGCTCGAGTTTAATTAGGTCCCATTTATCTATTTTAGTTTTGTTGTGATTGTTTTTGGTGAGTTAGCCATAAATTATTTGCCAAAGCCAATGTTGAGCAGGGTATTCCCTAGGTTTTCTTCTAGGATTTTTATAGTTTTCAGTCTTACGTTTAAATATTTAATCCATCTAGAGTTAATTTTCATATGAGAGATAGGGGTCCAGTATCATTCTTCTGCACATGGCTAGCTAGTTATTCCAGCACCACTTATTGAACAAGGAGTCATTTCCCTATTTATTATTTCTGTTGATTTTGTCAAAGATCAGATGGTTGTAAAGTGTGCAGCTTTATTTCCAGGTGCTTTATTCTGTTCTACTGGTCTTTGTGTCTGCTTTAGTATCAGTACCATGCTGTGTTCATTACTGTAGCCTCATAGTATAGTTTGAAGTCAGGCAATGTGATATCTCCTGTTTTGTTCTTTTGCTTAGGATTGCTTTAGATCATTTGTCTTTCTAAAAGTCTATTCATGTATCTTTTATGATTAAAGCCTTTTAATGGTTTCCTATCTAGGGACCAGTCACATCAAAATCTCCTGGGATATTTGCCAAAATGCAGATTTATTGGTCTTACATACAAAAAATGAATGATATTCTTTGAGAAAGCACAATTTTACTGAAGTTCTGTTATAATAAGATTTAAAAATTTACAGCAGTTGTATCAGGAAGCTAGAGCACAAAATAAGATTGGTAAACCTTAATTACTCATCATTTCTAAATACTGACTTGCACTAAAAGGAAACAGTAAAGTAAATTATGCAATACTGATTGAGATATTTTATATTAATTATGATTCAATTGTCTGATCAAATTAATTGGGTTGATTGGATGTAGAAAAAAATCATATTTTATTAATTATTTTGGAGTCACTTTTAAAACTGAGAAAACTGCCCATGGATTATATGGTGTGCTGATTACTACATTATAATTAAGATTACATTTGCAGTATATGTAAATATTACTGTCTTGAAATATGTCCTTTGAGACAATGTAGTGCTATCAAGGTTCAGCTTTGCCAGCTTTACAAATATGATGGCAATTTTCTCAATGGCATTCTTACTAACAGCACAAGGGGAAACCCGTTTGCTGCTTTAAATGAAAGATTACTTACTGCTCTTTTTCTAGAACACCCTGTAATCCAAGGCACAGTAAGGTTTCCTGAAATCTGTGAAAACAATAAATGGAATCTCAGTAAGCTATTTATTGACAGTACTTAGAATGTTGATCAATACCAAAGATTTCACACACTATTTCAAGATAAATCTGCATTCAGAACATATTCCCCATGTGTAAAATGTTGTTTCCTTATTGAACTCAACAGATTTAAAGGGTCCTTCTTGGTGAAAAAATTGAGAAGTAGTGCAGACTTCTGGGAATTCAAAAAAAAAAAAAAGGTTCTAAGGCATTGTTGGGGGGCCTACAATTGTTGGGACTCTGTTGCAAATTTTAAAATCTATAGATAATACAATTGTTATAATAAAAATTCAATGCTTTTAGAAGCGAAGAAGTTACAAGAAGTTTAGAATACAGTAATCCCCCTGTATCCACAGATGATATACTGCGAGACAACCAGTGGATGTCTGAAACTGCAGAGAGTATCGAACTCTATATATACTGTATTTATTCTTATATATACATGCTTATGAAAAAGTTGAATTATAAATTAGGTAAGAAATGAACAATATAATAAAATAAAAGTATTGACGAAATACTGTAATAAAAGTTACGTGAATGTGTCCTTTCTCGAAATATCTTATTGTACTTTTGCAAGTTACTGAAATCATGAAAAACAAAACCATAGATAAGGGAGGACTACTGTAGTCACATTTTAAATAGGGCTTTACCACAAAGCAAGAGATGACTTCATAATGAATGATGTGCCCTATAAACTACTTAAACACATTACCTGTATTTACTTTGTAAACTCAGCACTGACTAATGGGTTTATTGCTACATGTGTTTTCTTAATACAAATCTTAGACCTACAGTATAAATGACTGAAACAATGTTTCTCCAATAGTGGCCTCAATAGAAGTCTATTCACTATGCTCTACACTCTTTCTTGCAAAATGGTGAATTGTATATTTTAATAAACCCATTTGTTTAATGAAATATTCTCTTTGCATAAATAATGTACTACTGTAAAAGGGAGAAAAAGCAAACCTTTCATCATTACTATATATACAACAAATCTTTCTAGATAAAAATGTGTTTGATAAAATTTGTTCTTTTTGAATTATGTCCTGGTGTCTAGTTTTGGTAGTGAAGTTTAGCAATGTTGCAATCTTGAGGAGGTATTTCTTGCATATTATGAAAGTATTTTATACTCGAGCAAATACTTTCTGATAATTTCCCAGAAATGGTGAAATATGTTGACCTTTACTAATGGGGAAGGGTATTGTGGTAGTTATGGATATATTCAAGTTCAATACATTATTGTCTACCTAAGCACTTGAGTACTCACACCCAAAACTGAAATAATGTTCCTACAAATCCTATTCAACAGTATGGTAGTCCCTTTTTAAGTAGAAACCACTAAGACAAATGGCCAGTAACACCTTATTACCTCAGCATTGCTACACAGGTAGACAGATGCTACTCTAGTGGGATTTTAGGGAGCATTTACAAAGACAGAGGTAGTCTGTTAGCTGTGGTTCAGGTTAGCCTGGACTTAACTATGCTTTATCATAGGACACACAAGAATTGGGGTGTACCTCTCACTTGCTCTTTCCTTCCCTTCGAAACAGATGCCTCCTGAGAGACTGACAAGGCAATTCAGCCTCAGTAGGTCATGGAAGTGAGAATAAGGCATTTGATAAAATATTTAATGTTTTTCATAAATTATAAGCAGTAATGACCTAAATAGTATTATGCCTATTGACAAAGAGTGATATCAATGTAAATAGTAAATTAATATTCTCAGTTATTCAAACTTCAGGTAAGCTGTTACTGTTCCTGGCCACCAGACCTGCCATTTTACTTTGAGTTACAAGTATACCAAAATGCAAGGAATAAGTTAAACATGATATAATCTCCAAATAATACTTTTAAGGAAAAATAAAAAATATTTTACTCAAGATAAGATACCATTACAGTAAAATGGCAATGAACTGGAATGCTAGGGGTTAATGAGAAGGTGTGAATAATTAATTTTTTAATGATGAACTGAAGGTGATAAAAAATTTATTCTTAAAAATTATTCAAAATGTATTTTTTCTTTTTATCCCACCAATGTGTGCTAGAGTTTGAAAATTCATTGTTAGCCTCAGTGAGGGAAATAAATCTGCTTAAATAATACCACATAATCTAGAAAAAATATAGATACCAAGTGTTTTGGATTATCTGTTCACATATTATTTTCCATTGTAAAATAATTCAAAATTAACCATACAGAATTTCTAGAAAATATATGATAAACCAAATGAATTACAAACAAAACAAAACTTTAAACCTAAAAAATTACATGTGAAATAATAAAGAGGATACAATAAACATTGTAATAGAGTTTATATAAACACCGACTATACATTTGAGAAATGTAAAATGTGATTTTCTGTTTAAGTCAATTGTGTGTAAGGAAGAAAATACAAAATTCCTATGAGCACATAGTATGCAAATATTATAAATTCCATGTGATTTTGGAAGAAGTTTCACTTTTTTTGTTTTATAATTCTGTGTCAGCAGTTACATGATACTCAAATGTTATATTTAACTAATCTCTAATGTTTACTTCAAATCCATTGTTCAGTTCATTACATCTCTGGTAGAACTCGGGAACAGCTGGTCAAAGTAACTGAATTTGTAGGCTTTTTTGAATAAATATCTTTCTCCAAATTTGAGAAGCTTTATTTAGTGAAATATTGATGATCTATTTCTCACTCACCAAAAGCTATGAAATGCAATACTCAAATTAGAAGGGTAATATACATCTCATTTAAATGATATTTCAATTCCAAACTCACTTTATACAGACTGGTTTGGAAAATATGAAATAAATCTTCAAGGAGATGAGACTGATTTAACAAATATATTAGAACATACACATCCAAAAGAGTGCTGTACATTTCCAAGTAGAAAATCTGGAGTGTTATTAACTCATTACAATGATGTTGACATTTTTGGGAACTTTCATTTTGGAATTGTCAGTTCATGCCTCATCCAGAGATTTTGTCTCATTACACTCTTTTTATTTTAACTGAAAATATAACAGCCCCAATTGAACATTCATATTAGTCACTAAATGTGGCTTAGAATAAATTCTATTTTTTAAAATCAAATGTTCCCTCAAGTGATAATTATTTGTCACTACTGAAGCACGTAAAAAATTTCCACCAGCTCCTAAAGCAATTGTGAAAGAACTTCAAATCTTTTGACAAAATTGAACATTAGTGAAATAAGTATATACAACTTTCCAATCAGGTATTTCTTCTATATGTGGTGTTGTTTTAGAGTGCTACAGGAAATAAAAGATCAGCAAAAGGTTATTTCCTGGGCGGCAAGAACTATTGCTTGAGAGTAAGAGATAAGACAGGTACATGAATGTCTGTACTACAAAGAAAACTTAAATGTCACAAGGGAGTTACAATAAATGAAGTGCAACAGGAGCTCAAAATATGACAAAATTACATCTACTTGTGAATTGATATCTTAGCTTAACCTTAAAAGATGGGTAGAATTCTAATAGAAATTAAAAAAAGATCAGCATTTTAGGGGAAAAAATAGAATGGCAGGAGCACAGTGGAAAAAAAAGATAGGATGTATTTGGGGAATGGTCAGTTCAACCAGAACTGGAAAGGGGAGTTAAGGTCACTGTGTGGAGATCATGAATGGCAAGGTGCATTTATATCAAATTCTGTAGAAAATAGGTAGCCATTGAAGGCATTCAAACAGACGTATGCCATGATCAGACTGTATTTTTATGCAGTACAAATCTTAGGTATCTATGTGCATACAGTAAATTAAAGAAGCACAGAAACTATTATGATAGTTTGGAAGTGAAGTAATTCAGGCTTGGAACCAAGGTAGAGAGGTAGGAATTAAGAAGAGAAATATAAAGCATACTACTGAAGAAAGGTCTTGTGTATAAGATAGAAGAGAATGAAATAGTCTGGAGATAATAAAAATTGTCCTTTTATGGCCAACTGCTTCCCAGAGTGCCTGGTCTTCTGGAGCTAATGGAGAATTGCAACTTTAAAAGTAAATGAAAGAAAGTGTACTTACTGTTGGAAATCTGCATCTCATGGCTAAGAGTGGATACACAAGGAAAATAATGCACTTATTTAGATGTATACTGGAGTCACATCATATGTATACTTAAGGTTCATGAATTCAACTATAACACATTTGCCAATCTCATGTAAAATCATACTTTTACTTTAAATAGACTACATATCAAGATATCAATTATATATGATACATCTTCATTACTGTACATGGTTGTACATTCATAAGAAGGCATGCAGATAGTTAAGTTTTGTAGATGATTTAGGTATTTTTAAAGGAATTTTTGCTGTTTTATTTTACACAGTTTAGACCCCACATATGAATCTGCTTTAATATTTCTGCTAGATTATTAGATTGCCAAGAGCAAAGTACCAAGTTTTAAAAATTTATTCTAATTATTTTATATAGTCACACAGAGATTATATGTTAAAAACATTCATTTGATTTCAAAAATATGTTGTAAAGACAGTTGAACATATATGCTGTACTTCCTATTTTAAAAATCTGAGACCAACTTATGAGGCTAGTAAAGCTACTATCTCACGTATACTGCATTTTATGTGAGCCAGGAAAATTGAGTATTTCATTACTTAGCATTTTGTTAAATGGGATTTGATTAAATGAAGCAATCAAGCAATAATCAGGCCTCTCAGAAGAATTCAGCAGTAAGAGACTCATAAATCAGTGTTTTAGCTTTCCATCAGTTGTTTTAGTATTAGCTGAGCATAGAAACCTATCAATCACTCTGCTTTAATAGGCAGAGTTTCCTAATTTTTTTTTTCCAATTATGAGTTGTACAGCACAGAGAACATTGCTGGGCATATGATAGCACTCAATAAATATTTACTGACTGACTAATTGAATTCACTTGGGTGTTTATTATTCACTAGCTGTAATTTGCCAAAATTTAACAAAAAGCCAAGAGTGGCAATATATATGAGACTAATGCATGGGGTAAAGAGCTGTGGAGGAGGGGGAGTAAATTATTTACGGTTGAGAACAATGTGTTCTGGAGCAAAGAAAAAAAGATGTCTTTGTGTATACAAAAATATTTTCCTCTTTTCTCTCTACAAATTCTTCAGAAAAGTTTTCAGAAATTAGAATGCCTTTACAAATTAAAGTTTCAATGCTACAACTTTTGGATGAACAACTCACATATTTTTATGCATATGAATTTTTCTTCTATTATGTGATAGAAATCTGGTGCTTAGAAAACTATTAGTCTGGAAAGTTCATCTAATTGAAAACCAAAATGCTATTTGAAATTTGTTTCTATACATGGTAGTAAAATTTTACAAACCACAAGAAATTAAAATCAGGGAAGCTAGAATTCTAAGATGTTTCAGTGAAATTATAAAAGGTATTCAGATGGAACATTACAAAACAAATTCATCCTACTGATTCTTGAGATATTGTCTGTTAAAAATAATGGAAGGTTAAAAATAAAATAATGTAAGTTAATATGTGGAATGTTTATCTTCTTATACAAAGGCACTAAGGAATAAACAATCACAAATATAGAACCCCTAAAATTATGTGCTCTAGCATATTGTAAAATATTACATTAATTCTACTCATGTAAACAAGTAGAAATTTGGGAAATATAAAAGCTCTCTACTAATTTCAGAAAATAAATTGTAAGCGTTAGCTTTAAATTCTAAATACATTTTTATAGTTGAAATGAAGCAGTTTATTACATGCACATTCAGAGATCAGTTCATCAAACAACAACAAAAGATTTATTGTTTTTGCCAGGCTACCCATATTTGCTGGGCTGGAATAGGATGGTTACCATGAATCACAACTCTATATCTTTTCTTTGTGTATGACTACATGTTGAACCAAACTATAGATTTTTAAAATAAATCAAACACAATGTCTCTTTGTAGCATTAACACTATATGGATTGATACATTTATTCTGAAATTTTAAAAAATCAGCAGAAAGTAAGCAAGATGAAGGCCTAGGTAGCTCTAGATCCTTGTCCCCCAACGTAAACATTAAATAAACAACTAGTGACTAGTTGAAATAACTTTATAGTAGCTCTTGAAACCATATTCACAACCAATTGAGTGTACAATCAAGAAAATGTCACATTCAAAATAGTAAGAGATTTCAGTGTTTTTATTTGGCTTGTTGCACCCCTTCCTGGTATGGCAGGGCACATTTTTGGGGAAGTTTGGTGGCCTGATCCCCAGTCTCTTCTGTGAGTAAGATAGTGTGAGGTGGACTGAATTTGCAACATTTTAATCTGTCTGGGGTCTGCCTGAGGAATTTGTCTCTTTATCTCCTAATTTGGAGTTCAGACAGCCAATAGTGGCACATCTCAGATCTCAGACTAGTGAAATTGGTGAGAAGCAGTGAACAAGACTCATGAAAACCTCAGAGAGACTGAAGACCCATGGATGCTTGGGGAAAGAGATTACTAATTGAGGAATATAATAGAGCAGCTAAGGGTTTTGGAAGATGCTGGAATGAGAGTTTAAGAAAATCTAGATATTTAAATATAGCCACATAGAGCAGGGGCTTCAAGATGGCCTGCTACAGGCATCTGGTATTCACCTCCTCCACAAAGAAGAAACAAAACAGCAAGTAGATAATCACACTTTGAATAGATCACCTAATAGAGAAGGCTGAAATTCAACAAAGAAGTGACAAAACACCTAAGGTAAGGAAGGAGAGGGGAGCAAAGAAGCCTACTGGGCCAGTGGGAGCTAAGAGCCTTGAGAGGTTCCCCAATACAAGGAAAGAATAAGCTAGTTACACCCAGTAGTACACATTTCTACCATGGATTCCTACAATCTTAGCCAATGGAAAGTGCCTCAACTCACTTAGGCCCTGAAACTAACAAAGGAAGCTGCTTGAAGATGAGTTGACAGCATTGCTCCAGAGAGGGAGCTCACACCAGGTCCCCCTCACACACCAAGTCCTAAACAGTTACAGCAAGATGCCACTTTGAGAGGCCAGTCCCTACCAGATTGCTTCCTGCCCTGCCTCTCCAACAGCTCCTGCATCTCCAAATCCCTGAAGCCTAATTGCCATCACCCACATGAATCTGGACTGTGATGCTGATTGGTACCACCAGGGCTGAAGCACAAGCCATTGGCTGTAATCCTTCTGCCTCTAGTATCAGAGCTGCCTCACATTTAATAGCACCTTGAGAAAAGGCTATCATACTTACAACTCCCACCTGCAACTGAGATGCCTGTTACCCAGCCACCTGTTCAGGATGCTGCCACTGAAAACAATCTCACCCTCCCCACCAGCAGAGCTGCAGCACAGCCACTGCTATCCCCATCAAGTATTCTGTAAAAGCCTGGCAATCACCATGCTCCAGCCTACTGCAGCCAGTGCCTGCACACACCATTGAGGGCTAGAGGACAGGCCTTCCTGGCTCAGCTTCATCCATCCCAATGCCTGAGCACACTGTTAGTGCCTGTAGATTACCCTGCCCCATCCACCACATTTGGCACTACTCTTGGGTGCCTGAGGACAGGTCCACCCAGCCCATCACAGCCACTGCCAACAGCAGGATGAACTGTGTGGGAGACAGAGGGTTGTCCTGCCATGGCTGCTGTCATCACTCAGATCACATTGACTCCTCAGGGGCCCAAGGACTCACCCACCCATCCAGGATGTGGCCAGCACCTGAGGAAGTTTCCTGGAGGCCCAAGAATCACCACACCTGTACCTGCTAATACCAGTGCCAGAGTATACTGCCCTAGGGCCCAAGGACAAGCAGACTCAGCTTGCCACAGCCACTGAGGCCCCAGAACTGGCCCATCTGAATGTCTCTGTTCCCAACAAAACTTCAACATAGCCTCCACTAAAAATCACAACCTAAGCATTGAGAAAATGACAGACACTGCTGATGCTGTTTACAGGTGAGGAAATCATGCAAGGACTATGGTAATGGACACAACCAGAATGAAAGCCAAAGTGCCCTACCCAACAAACCCCACAGATACATCTTCAGGAAAAAGTGCTCCCCTACAAAAGCAAATTAAAAATATTGGAAGAGGCAACTGTTATACCAGATGCTCAGATGTCAATGAAAATACATAACACAAAAAGACCAGGAAATATGATACCTCTAAAGGAACACAATATTTATTCAGCAACAGATTATATTGAAGAAGAAATTAATGAAAACAAGAAAAACTAATTTAAAATATTGATTATAGAGAAACTCAGGGAGATACAAGATCATTCAGAAAAATACAAAGAAATCAGAAAAACAACTCAGGATGTGAAAGAGAAATTTAGTAAAAAGATAGATATCATTTAAAAAAGAAATTCTGGAGCTAAAAAATTCATGGAATCAAATAAAAAATATATTCAAAACTTAAACAATAGACCACACCAAGCAGAAGAATGAGTTTCAGAATGGGAATATAGGTCTTTTGAAATAACCCAGTCAGACCAAAAAAAACAAAAAAGAAAAAAAAAGAAAAAAGGATAAAAAAGAATGAATAAAGCCTACACGACACACAGAATACCATAAAGTGCCCAAATATTCAATTTTATCGTGTCCAAGAAGGCAAAAAAAAAAAAAAAAAAGAAAAGAAAAAGAAAAATGAAAAAAGTCAAAGCAATAAAAAACCTATTTAGTGAAATAGTGGCTGAAAACTTCCGAAGTCTACAAAGAGATTTATGCATCCAAATGCAGGAAATTCAGATATCCCCAGAGATACAATGCTAAAAGGTCTTCTCTATGACATAATACACTAAAACTGTCAAAAGTCAAAGACAAAGAGAGATTCTGTAAACAGCAAGAGAAAAGTATCTAGTCACCTTTATAAAACCCACATCAGACTAGCACCACATTTCTCAGTAGAAACTTTACAGGCCAGGAGATAGTGGAATGATATCTTCAAAGAGCTGAAAGAAAAACAACCCTGCAAGTGAAGGATACTATACCCAGTAAATTTACTCTTCACAAATGAACAAGAAATAAAGTCTTTCACAGACAAAAAAAGGTACAATTCACCACCACTAGACTCACCCTGAAATTGTTTAAGTGTGTCTGACATGTTGAAGTGAAAGACAATACCAGCATCATGAAAACACATGAAGGATAAATCCCACTAGAAGAGCAAACACACACATGAGAAAGGGAAAAGACCCCAATGTTGCCATTAAAGAAAGCTGTCAAATTACATTTGTAAACAATAAAAGTAAAAGGAAGGAACAAAGGATACTATTAAAAACCACCAGAAATCAACTAGTAAAATGACAGGAATAAATATTCACATATCAATTATGATTTTGAATATAAATGAATTAAACTTTCCACTTAAAATATATAGACTGGCTAAATGGAGAACAACAAAAAAACCATCACTCCACTATATACTGCCTACAAGAAAGCAATCTTGCCTATAAAGGCACATATAGACTGACAGTAAATGGATGGAAAAAAATATTCCATGAAAATGAAAACAAAACATGAGCAGAAGAAGCAATACTTAGATAAAACAGACTTTAAGTAAAAAAAAAAATAAAAAGAGAAAAGGAAAGTCATTATATAACAATAAAGGGATCAATCCAGCAAAAGGATATAAAAATTCTAAGCATATATGGCCCCAACACCAGTGCACCAAGACATACAATGCAAATATTATTAGATTGAGCAAAAAGAAGAGACTCTAGCACAAGTATAGTTAGGAATTTCAACTCCCTACTTTCAGCATTAGACAGATGATCTAGACAGAAAATTAACAAAGAAATATTGTATTTAAACCATAAATTACATCAATTTGACTTAAAAGACATTTGCATAATACCTCATCAAATGGCTATAGAATACACATTCTTTGCAACATCATATGGAACATTCTCCAGTACACACCACATGTTAGGACACAAAACAAATCTCAACAACATTTTATAAAAAATACAACTATATAGAGTATCTTCTTAGACCACAGTGGAATTAAACTAGATATCAGTAACAGAAGGAACTCTGGAAAACTTACAAATACATGGATATTAAACAACATGCTTCTGAAAAAGAGGGAGGAAATTAAAGAGAAAATTTAAAAATGTATTAAAACAAATGAAAATTGAAGCAAAGCATACCAAATATAGGTACAGCAAAAGCAATGCTAATGTAAAAGTTAAAAGCAATAAGTACCTAGATGAAAAATTTCAACAGAATTGTACTAAATGAATTCATTTCAAAAATGAGCAAAACACAAACAAACCAAACACAAAATTAATAGAAATAAAGGAATAATAAAGATTAGAGCAGAACTAAACAAAATAGACACTAAAAATATATAAACTGTCAACACAATGAAAAGTTGCATTCTTAAAAGATAAACAAATTTGATAAACTGCAAGCTAGACTAACCAAGAGAAAAAAAGAAGACATAAATAAATAAAATCAGAAATGAAAAATAGACATTGCAACTGATACTATAGAAATACAAAAGATCATCAGAGACTATAAAGAACAACTACACACTAGCACACTCGAAAGCCTAGAGGAAATGGATACATTTCTGGACACAAACAACCTATTAAGATTGAATTAAAAAAGAAATAGAAAACCTGAAGAGACCAATAACAATTACTGAGATTGAATCAGTAATAATAATAAAAAATTCTACCAGAAAAGAAAAGTTTAAGACTTAATGACTGCACTGCCAAATTCTATGAAACTTACAAGGAAGAAGTAAAACAATTTCTCCTGGAGCTATTCCAATAAAATTGAAGAGGTGGGAATTTTCTCTAATTGTGTAAGGCCAGCATTACCCTGATACCAACACTAGACAAGGATGCAAAAAAAAAAAAAAAAAAAAAAAAAAAATTTCAAGCCAGTTACCCTGATTAATACAGATGCAAAAACCCTCAAGAAAGTTCTAGCAGAATGAATTCAACTGTACATCATAAAGATAATACAACATGATCAAGTGGAATTCATCCCAGGGATGCAAGGATGGTTCACCACATACAAATCAATTAACATGACACATCATATCAACAAAATGAAGGACAAAAGCCTTATTATTTCAATAGATGCAGAAAACCATTTGAGAAAATTCAGTATCCCTTCATAAGAAAAACAACATAGTGGACTGAGAAGGAATGTACCTCAACATAACAAAGGACAAATATGAAAACCAACAACTAACATCATACTGAATGATAAAAGCTGAAAGTCCTTTTCCTGGGAACTGGAGGAAGATAAGCATGCCTACTTTCACCTCTCATAATCAACACAGTACTGGAAGTCCCATCCAGAGTAATCAAGCAAAAGAAAAAATAAAAGGCAGCAACATTGGAAAATAAGTCAAATTTTCCCTCTTTGTAGATGATCTTCTATCTAGGAAAAACCGGAAACTCCACCAAAATAATTCTTAAATCAGATAAATAAATTCAGTAAATTTGGAGAATAAAATATCAACATATGATAATAAGTAGCATTTCAATAAGCCAATAATAAATTAGCTGAGAAAAAAATCAATAAGGCAATGCAATTTGCAATAACTATAAAAAATAGCTAGGAATAAATTTAACCACAAAGGTGAAAGAATTCTACAAAGGAAACTACAAAACACTAATGAAAGAAATTGAAGAAGACACAAACAGAAGGATCTCCTAAGCTCATTACAAAAAAAAAAAAAAAAAAATCAGCTGAAAGCATCTCATTACCTGACTTCAAAATACATGACAAGAACAAATAGCATGGTAGTGGTATATAAACAGACATGTAGACAGACCAATGGATCAGAATAGAAAACCCAGAAATAAATCCACAAAGGGAATAAGGCAATAGGACAAAGGCAGTAAGAATGTGTGTTAACGAAACGATGCTCTCTTCAATAAATGCTACTAGGAAGATTGGATATCCATATGAAGAAGAAGAAACTAGACTCCTGTATATCACAATATACAAACATCAACTCCAGATAAAACCTCAAACATAAGACTCAAAAATTTAAAACTACTGGAAGGAAACATAAGGGAAATACTTCAAGCCATTAGTGTAGATAAAGATTTTACAGCTAAGACCTCAAAAGAAAAGGCAACACAAACAAAAATAGATAAATGGGACTAAATTAAACAGCTTCCCCATAGAAATGGAAACAATAGAGTGGATAGAAAAACTGTTGAATGGGAAGAAATATTTGCAAACTCTTCATCTGACGAGTGACTATTCATTCAGCATATACGACAGACTGAAACAACTCAACAACTAAAAGACAATTTCATCAAAAATTGGCTAATGAGAAAAAGGCAGTGTAAGCTGGCCAATTAGAAGGAACAATTGTCCTCCGCTCAAGAATACCAAACTGAAGAATGATCCACACACACACACACAAAATCTTCATAAGAACTAAAAATCAGGTTATCAATCACAGTATTGGCTTTAACTTAATATCACTGAAAGAGGCAATGAAGAGGATTGGAAAGACAACCCTTAATAGCCAACACCACACTTCCGCCAACCCCAGCAGGATCCATGTGGTGCAGAGAGAAAGTCTGTGCACTTAGGGGAAGGAAAGTGCAGTGATTGTGGGACTTTGCATTGAAAATCAATGCTGACCTGTCACAGCAGAAATGAACAATGGGCAGAATTCATTTGGCATTCATGGAGGGAGTATTCAGACCAGCACTAGCCAGAGGGGAATCACTCATCCCAACCGTAGGAATTTGAGTTTTGGCAAGTCTCACCATTGAGGGCTAAAGTGCTTTGCGGTAATAAGTAAACTTGAAAGGCAGTCTAGGTCACAAGGATTGCAGTTCCTGGGCAAGTCCTGGTACTGTGTTGGGCTCACAGCCAGTAGACGTGGGCTGCATATGACCTAGTGAGACAACAGCCAGGGCAGCCAAGTGAGTGCTTGTGCCACCTGTCCCCCAACTCTAGATAGTACAGATTGCAGCTGTGGGAGCAACACCTTCCTTTCACTTGAGTAGAGAAGAGGGAAGAGTAAAGAAGAGTTTGTCTTGCAACTTTAATAACAGCTCAGCCACAATAGGATAGGATCCAAGGAAGAGTCTTGAGGCTCCTATTCCAGGGCCTAGCTCCTGAACTACATGTCTAGACACACTCTGGGCCAAAAGGGAACCTGCTGTCTTGAAGGAAAGGACACAGTCCTGGCAGGATTTATCAGCTGCTGACTGAAGTGCCCTTTGAACTTGAATAGTCAGCAGTGGCAGCCAGGAGGTACTTGCCATGGAATTTGGGTAAGAGTCAGATGTCCTGGCTTCAGTTGTGAACAAGCACATTCCCAGCTGTTGTGGGCATGGAGAAAGACACCTTTTGCTTGAGAAAAGTAGAGGAAAAATAAAGGAGACTTTGTCTTGCAGCTTTGGTATCAGCTCAGCCACAGTGGAGTTAGAGCACCAAGCAGGCTCTTGGGGTCCCCGATTCCAGGGCTTGGCTCTGGGATGGAATTTCTATGATCTGTGCCAGAGGGGATCCCATTGCTTTGAAGGGAGAGTCTCAAGTATGGTAATATTCACCACAATATAACTTAAAAGTACATTGACCTTGAGTGAACACTGGTAGTAGCCAGGCCTGGTCCTGGGGTGGTGGCAGCCAAGAGGTGAGACACCTCTGCATGTGGATAAAGTAGGGAAGAGTCGATAGGACTTTGTCTTGTGGCTTGGGTGTCAGCTCATCCACAGTAGAATAGAACACCAAGAAGATTACTAGCTTTTCCAACTCTGGGCCCTTTCTCTTGAATGTCATCTTTGGACCTGCCAGGGGCCAGGGAAAACTTGCCATCCTGAAGAAAAGGATACAAGCCTGGGTAGCCCTGATAATTGTAGAACCGTAAAACCTTGAGTAAACATAGGCAGTAACTAGGCTATAATTTCCATGGACCTGGGGTGAGATCCAGTACTATGCTCATTTCAGGTCTCACCCATTACATTCTCAGTTGTAGTGGCCACAGGGATGTTTGTGTCATCCCTTCCCCAGTTCCAGGTGACTCAGCACACAGGGAGACTTTCTTTGGGAAAAAGTAAAGGAAGAGAACAAGAGTCTCTTCTTGGTAATCCAGATAGTTCTTCTGCATCTTATCCAAGACCACTGAGGTGATACGTATATTAGTCTTACTGGGCTTAGGGTGCTACTTATGCAGATATGGCTGCAGGGACCAAGAACTTGGATCACAACACCCAAGTTCCTTTGAATACCTGAAAAGCCTTCCCAAGGACAGGTACAAATAAGCCCAGACAGTGAAGACTACATTCAATATTTAAATATTCAATGCTCAGGCACACACAAACATCCACAACCACCAAGGCCATCCAGGAAAACATGACCTCACTGAACAAACTAACTAAAGCACCAGAAACTAATTGTATACAGCATTCTTTCACACAAAGAATGCAAAACGGTTGTTTTGAGGAAATGCAAAGAAATTCAAGATAACACACAGAAGAAATTCACTAGCCTATCAGATATATTTAACAAAGAGATTGAAATAACTAAAGAAAATAAAGCAGAAATTCTGGAATTGAAAAATGCAACTGATGTACAGAAGAATGATCAGAGTATCTTGGGAGCAGAACTGATCATGCAGAATAAAGAACTAGTGAGTTTGGAGACATGCTGTTTGAAAATAAACAGTCAGAGAAGACAAGATATAAAATAATACAAAATAATAAAGCATGCCTACACCATCAAGAACGTAACTTCAAAATGGCAAATCTAAGAGATTTTGGCCTCAAGAAGGAAGTAGAGAGATAGTAGTATAAAGTTTATTCAAAGGGGTAATAACAGAATTTCCCAAACCTAGAGAAAGACATTAATATTCAACTCTCAGAAAGTTATAGAACAGCAAGTAGGCTTAAGCCAAATAAGACGACCACAAGACACTTAATAATTAATCTCCCAAAAGTCAAGGATAAAAAAGGATCCTAAAAGCAGCAAGAGAAAAGAAACAAATGGCATACAATGAAGCTCCAATACATCTGGTAGAAGCCTTTTCAGTGGTAACCTTACATACCAGGAGAGAGTGGCATAACATATTTAAACTGCTGAAGAAAAAATAAATTGTCCTAGAATAGTGTAGCCAGCAAAAATATCCTTCAAACATGAAGGATAAATAATGACTTTTCCAGACAAACAAAAGCTGAGGATTTCATCAATACTTTATCTGTCATATGAGAAATGCTAAAGGGAGTTCTTGAATCTGAAAGAAGATTTTAATGAGCAATAAGAAATCATCTGAAGGTACAAATCTCCCCAGTAATTGTAAGTACAGAGAAAATCACAGAATTTTATAACAAGATTATTGTGATATTTAAAGTACTCATATCTTGAGTAGAAAGACTAGAAGACAAACCAATAAGAAAACTATGATTTTTTAAATTAGATTTTTCTTTGCTTGTTTGTTTGTTTATGCAATCAGTGTTAAGTTGTCATCAGTTTCAAATAATGGGATATAAGATATTATTTGCAAGCATCATGGAAACCTCAAATCAAAAAACATACAATGGATACTCACAAAATAGAAATGAAAACATACCACCAGAGAAAATTACCTTCAATAAAAGGAAGACAAGGAGAAAGGAGAAAAGAAAGAGAAGACCACAAAGTAACCAGAAAACAAATAAAATGGCAGGAGTGAGTTCTTACTTATCAATAATAATATTAAATGTAAATGGACTAAACTCTCTAATCAAAAGACATAGACAGGCTGAATGAATAAAAAAGTAAGACCCAATGATCTGTTGCCTACAAAAAACACACTCTACCTATAAAGACACATCTAGACTGAAAATAAAGACATGAAAAACAAATTCCTTGTTAATGGAAATCAAAGAAGAGCAAGAATAGCCATACTTATATCAGACAAAATAGATTTGAAGACAAAAAGTATAAAAAGAGATAAAGAAAGTCATTATATAATGTAAAGGGGTCAAAACATTAAGAGGCTATAACAGTTGTAAATACATATGCACCAAACACTGGGGCACACAGATATATAAAACATATATTATTCGAGGTAAAGAGATAGATAGACTCCTACATAATAACATCTAGAGGCTTCGACATCCCACTTTCAGCACTGGATGGATAATCCATACAGAAAATCAACAAAGAAACACCAGAGTTAATCTACACCATAGGCCAAATAAATCCAATATTTATTTACAAAACATTTCATCCAGTGGTGGCAGAATACACATTCTTACCCTCAGCATAAGGATCATTCTCAAGAATAGACCACAAGTTAGGCCACAAAATCTTTTTATTTTTGGCTATTTTAAAAGGTAATTTTGACATAACTATGCTTACAGAAGTACACGCAAATTATTTAATAGAATGCCTTTTACATTTAACTTCTCCTACACAATTTGGACCACAAACTTGGTACATGGCTTAAGATTTTTTTAAAAAATCACAATGTGGTTTATCTATTACTAGTGCATAAAAGACTCTCTATAAAATACTGCTAAAGAAGATTCAAGAACCATGAGAAATGTACATTTGGTTCACCTCAGAAAAATAACACATATTGTACTCCATATGTTTATAATACGGTGCAACAAAACATTGTTGTAATGTCTTAATGCCAGCATAGAATCTTCAATAACTAATAGATATAGACGGGAGTGAGAGGGAGCCTATGTACGTATTTGAAACTGTAATAAGATACCTGATTTGCTTAATATTGCATGTAGATGGTAAGTATACTAAAATCAATATTTGAGTAATTTCTTCACTCTGAATTAATACTATCTGCTCTCTTCATCTCATGAGGTAAACAAGAAAATGGGGCATGCTAGCTGTAACTTTTTCTGATGCACGAAAAATCATAAATTATGTTTCTTTCTCAACTTTACAGTCCAGAAGTGACAGTATACTACACCAAGGTGTTTCTTCCATTGTCAACATTCATAGAGTGACATATAACGTATACTAGAATTTTAATTTGTGTCAACACTCGTGCAAAATATAACATGCTAACCTTTTGTTTCTTGATCATAAGAAAAAATTCTAGCTTCAATTCTATCCAGTTTGGGGGAGGGGAAATTGGAAAATAAAAACATTCAAGCAATTGTGTGCAAATATCACTTTTTTCAAATGAAAGAATTTCCACGATATTGATTCTTCCTATCCATGAGCATGGTATGTTCTTCCATTTGTTTGTGTCCTCTTTGATTTCACTGAGCAGTGGTTTGTAGTTCTCCTTGAAGAGGTCCTTTACATCCCTTGAAAGTTGGATTCCTAGGTATTTTATTCCCTTTGAAGCAATTGTGAATGGAAGTTCATTCCTGATTTGGCTCTCTGCTTGTCTGTTACTGGTGTATAAGAATGCTTGTGATTTTTGCACATTCATTTTGTATCCTGAGACTTTGCTGAAGTTGCTTATCAGCTTAAGGAGATTTTGGGCTGAGACGATGGGGTTTTCTAAATATACAATCATGTCATCTGCAAACAGGGACAATTTGACTTCTTCTTTTCCTAACTGGATACCCTTGATTTCTTTCACTTGCCTGATGGCCCTAGCCAGAACTTCCAACACTATGTTGAATAGGAGTGGTGAGAGAGGGCATCCCTGTCTTGTGCAAGTTTTCAAAGGGAATTTTTCCAGTATTTGCCCATTCAGAATGATATTAGCGGTGGGTTTGTCATAAATAGCTCTTATTATTTTGAGGTACGTTCCATCAATACCGAATTTATTGAGCGTTTTTAGCATGAAGGGCTGTTTAATTTTGTCAAAAGCCTTTTCTGCATCTATTGAGATAATCATGTGGTTCTTGTCTTTGGTTCTGTTTATATGCTGGATTACGTGTATTGATTTGTGAATGTTGAACCAGCCTTGCATCCCAGGGAGGAAGCCCACTTGATCATGGTGGATAAGCTTTTTGATGTGCTGCTGAATCCGGTTTGCCAGTATTTTATTGACAATTTTTGCATCGATGTTCATCAGGGATATTGGTCTAAAATTCTCTTTTTTTTGTTGTGTCTCTGCCAGGCTTTGGTATCAGGATGATGTTGGCCTCATAAAATGAGTTAGGGAGGATTCCCTCTTTTTCTATTGATTGGAATAGTTTCAGAAGGAAGGGAACCAGCTCCTCCTTGTACCTCTGGTAGAATTCAGCTGTGAATCCATCTGGTCCTGGACTTTTTTTGGTGGGTAGGCTATTAATTGTTGCCTCAATTTCAGAGCCTGCTATTGGTCTATTCAGGGATTCAACTTCTTCCTGGTTTAGTCTTGGGAGAATGTAAGTGTCCAGGAAATTATCCATTTCTTCTAGATTTTCTAGTTGATTTGCGTAGAGGTGTTTATAGTATTCTCTGATGGTAGTTTGTATTTCTGTGGGGTCAGTGGTGATATCCCCTTTATCATTTTTTATTGCGTCTATTTGATTCCTCTCTCTTTTCTTCTTTAATAGTCTTGCTAGTGGTCTGTCAATTTTGTTGATCTTTTCAAAAAACCAACTCCTGGATTCATTGATTTTTTGGAGGGTTTTTTGTGTCTCTATCTCCTTCAGTTCGGCTCTGATCTTAGTTATTTCTTGCCTTCTGCTAGCTTTTGAATGTGTTTGCTCTTGCTTCTCTAGTTCTTTTAATTGTGATGTTAGAGTGCCAATTTTAGATCTTTCCTGCTTTCTCTTGTGGGCATTTAGTGCTATAAATTTCCCTCTACACACTGCTTTAAATGTGTTCCAGAGATTCTGGTATGTTGTATCTTTGTTCTCATTGGTTTCAAAGAACATCTTTATTTCTGCCTTCATTTCATTATGTACCAGTAGTCATTCAGGAGCAGGTTGTTCAGTTTCCATGTAGTTGAGCGGTTTTGATTGAGTTTCTTAGTCCTGAGTTCTAGTTTGATTGCACTGTGGTCTGAGAGACAGTTTGTTATAATTTCTGTTCTTGTACTTTTGCTGAGGAGTGCTTTACTTCAAATTATGTGGTCAATTTTGGAATAAGTGCGATGTGGTGCTGAGAAGAATGTATATTCTGTTGATTTGGGGTGGAGAGTTCTATAGATGTCTATTAGGTCCGCTTGGTGCAGAGATGAGTTCAATTCCTGGATATCCTTGTTAACTTTCTGTCTCGTTGATCTGTCTAATGTTGACAGTGGAGTGTTGAAGTCTCCCATTATTATTGTATGGGAGTCTATGTCTCTTTGTAAGCCATACTGCCCAAGGTTATTTATAGAGTCAATGCCATCCCCATCAAGCTACCAATGAGTTTCTTCACAGAATTGGAAAAAACTGCTTTAAAGTTCATATGGAACCAAAAAAGAGCCCACATTGCCAAGACAATCCTAAGTCAAAAGGACAAAGCTGGAGGCATCACGCTACCTGACTTCAAACTATACTACAAGGCTACAGTAACCAAAACAGCATGGTAATGGTACCAAAACAGAGAGATAGACCAATGGAACAGAACAGAGTCCTCAGAAATAATACCACACATTTACAGCCTTCTGATATTTGACAAACCTGAGAGAAACAAGAATGGGGAAAGGACTCCCTATTTAATAAATGGTGCTGGGAAAATTGGCTAGCCATAAGTAGAAAGCTGAAACTGGATCCTTTCCTTACTCCTTATACGAAGATTAATTCAAGATGGATTAGAGACTTAAATGTTAGACCTAATACCATAAAAACCCTAGAAGAAAATCTAGGTAGTACCATTCAGGACATAGGCATGGGCAAGGACTTCATGTCTAAAACACCAAAAGCAATGGCAGCAAAAGCCAAAATTGACAAATTTGATCTAATTAAACTAAAGAGCTTTTGCACAGCAAAAGAAACTACCATCAGAGTGAACAGGCAACCTACAGAATGGGAGAAAATTTTTGCAATCTACTCATCTGACAAAGGGCTAATATCCAGAATCTACAAAGAACTCAAACAAATATACAAGAAAAAAACACACAACCCCATCAAAAAGTGGGGAAAGTATATGAACAGACATTTCTCAAAAGAAGACATTCATACAGCCAACAGACACATGAAAAAATGCTCATCATCACTCGCCATCAAATCAAATGCAAATCAAAACCACAATGAGATACCATCTCACACCAGTTAGAATGGCAATCATTAAAAAGTCAGGAAACAACTGGTGTTGGAGAGGATGTGGAGAAATAGGAACCCTTTTACACTGTTGGTGGGATTGTAAACTAGTTCAAGCATTATGGAAAACAGTATGGCAATTCCTCAAGGATCTAGAACTAGATGTACCATATGACCCAGCCATCCCACTACTGGGTATATACCCAAAGGATTATAAATTATTCTACTACAAAGACACATGCACACGTATGTTTATTGCGGCACTATTCACAATAGCAAAGACTTGGAATCAACCCAAATGTCCATCTGTGACAGACTGGATTAAGAAAATGTGGCACATATACAGCATGGAATACTATGCAGCCATAAAAAAGGATGAGTTTGCGTCCTTTGTAGGGACATGGATGCAGCTGGAAACCATCATTCTTAGCAAACTATCACAAGAAGAGAAAACCAAACACCGCATGTTCTCACTCATAGGTGGGAACTGAACAATGAGATCACTTGGACTCGGGAAGGGGAACATCACACACTGGGGCCTATCATGGGGAGGGGGGAGGAGGGAGGGATTGCATTGGGGAGTTATACATGATATCAATGATGAATTGATGGGTGCTGACGAGTTGATGGGTGCAGCACACCAACATGGCACAAGTATACATCTGTAACAAACCTGCACGTTATGCACATGTACCATAGAACTTAAAGTATAATAAAAAAAAAAAAAAAAGAATTTCCAACTGAACCAGAATTTCATACTGCTAATTCACATTTCATTGAAATATTTTTTAATAAGTACGAATACATGGTATTAATGTTCAAAACCTAATACAGACAAGACAATTAAGTTCTTATTTTTTGGAGGAAGGCCTCAAGTCCCAATCAATTTCTAGTAACAATGTTTTTTCAGATCAATGTAATAATAACTGGTTTTTATTTCCTTCATATATTTTGTTTTGGTCTTAAAGACTAGATTAAAATTTAGTTCAATCCCCTAGAAGGCAACTGGTTTTACTTTTGCATTATCAAAAAAAAAAAAAAAAAAAAAAAAAATCCACAAAAAATCCTCTTCTCCAAACCAATTCCTAATACTGAATCTGTGCTCAAGATGAATCTTTTTCTGTACAATGTAAATGGTTACTTAGGTGAAATGTACCCATGAACATTAAAAAGAGTTGTTAGAAAGATTTAGCTAGATTTATAATTTAAGTTTTAAAACATAAATATATGTAGCTTCATCTTCTGTTGACAGTGACTGCCAGACCCTAGATTTCAATATTTACAAATTCCCATTTCATGCACACAAAACATATACCATTATCACACAACTGACTCCTCACAGACTGGGAGATTCTTCTGTTGCTTTAAATCTTTGGCCTCCCAGTCAGTTTCAAGATTAAACAACTTTTAACTCAAACTTCACTCTCAGACTGTTAACAAATTTCCACCCACACATGATTAATGCTTATCATGTACCCACACATGATATTTCCTGTTCTACTGGCAAAATTGGAAACCTGCCTCAAAGAGGTCATCAGATTTAAGAAAAATGGACCATAAACTGGTTATTGCAAAATACACTATGAAAGATCAGAATTCAAGATTCCCTATTGGTGTCATACTTCATTTTACTGCAATGATTAAGTGCTTTCAGAAAAACAAAGAAAGAAGTCTTAAGTTGGATTATTTCATACTTTTTAGATACTAGCTAAAGAACCCACAAAAATGTTTTGGAGTATACACCCTACCAAAAAAGTGTTTTAAAAACTCAGAAAATGGAATTATGTCAAGTATCTTATCTGGCCACAATGGAATAAAACTAGAAATCAATAACAAGAGCAAGACTGAAAAGTATACAAATGCATGGAAATTAAACAATATGTTCCTGAATGATCAGTGGGCTAATTAATAAAATAAAAAGAATATTTAAAAATTTCTCAAAACAAATGATAATGATAAAACAACACACCCCAAACAATGGGATATAGCAAAAGCAGTACTAAGAGGAAAGTTTAAAGCTGTAAGTGCCTACATTCAAAAAGTAGAAAAACTTTAGATAGACAACTAAAGATGCATTTCAGAGAACTAGAAAAGAAAGAGCAAACCAAATCCAAATTTATTAGAAAATGAAAATAAAAATCAGAGCAGAAATCAATGAAATTGAAATAAAAAATAGTACAAAAGATCAATGAATTTAAAAGTTGGTTTTTAAAAATTATAAGAAAATTGACAAACCTTTAGTGAGACTAACTGTGGGGAGAAAAGAGAGAATACTCAAATAAACAAAATCAGAGGTAAAAAAGGAGACATTACAACTGATAGTGCAGAAATTCAAAGGATCATTAGAAGGAGCAACTATATGCCAGTAACTTGTTATTGCTTCAATCTTTGTTTGTAGATGATATAATCATATATTTGGAAAAATCTAAACACTCTGCCAAAAAACTATTAGAACTAATAAACAAATTGAGTAAAGTTGCAGGATATAAAATCAACACACAAAAATCTGTAGCATTTCTAAATGCTAACAGCAAACATTCTGGAAAGAAAGTAATCCCATTTACAATAGCTACACAAAAAAAAAATACCTAGGAAATTACTAAAAGAAAAGTGAAAGATTTCTATAATGAAAACTATAAAACATTGATAAAAAAATTGAAGAGGACACAACAGAACTGATAGTCCATGCTAATGAATTAGAGGAATCAATATTTTTAAGGTGTCTATACTATGTAAAGCAATCTATAGATTCAATTCAATCCCTATCAAAATACCAATGACAGTCTTCAGAGAAACAGAAAAAAAAAAATGTAAAATCTATATGGAACCATAAAAGAACCAGAATATCCAAAGCTATTCTGAGCAAAAAGATCAAAACTGGAGAAATCACATTACCTGACTTCAAATTATGCTACAAAGCTGTAGTAACCAAAATAGCATGATACTGGCATAAGAACATACACAGAGACAAATGAAACAGAATAGAGAACCCAGAAACAAATCCATACACCTACAGTGAACTCATGATTGACAATATTGCCAAGAGCATACACTGGGAAAAGGACAGCCTCTTCAACAAATGGTGCTAGGAAAACTGGACATTCATATGGAGAAGAATGAAACTAGACCCCTATCTATCACCATAAAAATTTTTTTTAAAAAATGTATTAAAAACAAATCTAAGACCAGAAACTATGAAATTACTAGAAGAAAACTTTGGCAAAAATCTCCAGGACACTGTACTTGACAAAGATTTCTTGAGCAATACTCCACAAGCACAGGAAACCAAAGTAAAAATGGACAAATGGGATCACATCAAGTTAAAAAGCTTCTGCACAGTAAAGGAAACAATCAACAAAGTGAAGAGACAACACACAGAATGGGAGAAAAATACCTAAAACTACCTGTCTGACAAAGGATTAATCATCAGAATATATAAGGAGCTCGAACAACTCTACAGGAAAAAAATCTAACAATCTGATTTAGTAATGGGCAAAACACCTGAACAGACATTTCTCGAAATACGACACACAAATTGCCAACAGGTATATGGAAAGGTTCTCCACAACATTAATCTTCGGACAATTGCAAATCAAAACTAAAATGAGATATCATCTCACCCCAGTTAAAATGGTTTTCATCCAAAAGACAGGCAATAACAAATTCTGGTGAAAATGTAGAGAAAAGGGAATCTTCATAAACTCCTGGTGGGAATACAAATTAGTACACGCACTATGGAGAACAGTTGGCGGTTCCTCAGTAAACTAAAAATAGAGCTACCATAAAATCCAGCAATAAAGGTATCAGTATTTATCAAAAATAAAGGAAATCAGTAAATTGAAGAGATATCTGCACTCCCATGTTTATTGTAGTACTATTCACAATAGTCAAGATTTAGAAACAACCTGAGTGTCCACCAACAGGTGAATAAATAAAGAAAATATGGTATGTATACACAATGGAGAACTACTCAGTCATAAATAAGAATGAGATTCTGTCATTTGCAACAACAGGGATGGGATTGGAGGTCATTATGTTAAGACAAATAAGCCAGGCACTGAAAGACAAACATCATGTATTCTCACTTATTTGTAGGAGCTAAAATTTAAAACAACTGAACTCATGGAGATAAAGAGTAAAGAGATGATTACCAGAGGCTGGAAAGAGTAGTGTATTTTTTACAATCAAAGCGCAATAAGCCAAAATACCAATGTGGTAAATAAGTATTGGGCTGTTCTTTTGATACTAAAGAAAACAAAACCCAGTAAAGGAGTAGTCAGAACATTTATCATCATAATTGAGTGATATTGTTCTATTGATTAAAAAGTTAAGAAATTTTTTTTTAAATTAGCATCAAAGAGAGTAATAAACTTAGAAAGAAATTAAGGAAACAGAAATTTTCTCTACTGAGAAGTATATAACATTCTTGAAAGAAATCTGAACAGATGTAATGAGTGAAAAATCATAACACATTCATGGATCAGAAACATAATATGAAGTACTAATGCATGCCATGACATGAATGAACCTTAAAAACATCATACTAATGGAAAGAAGCCACTCTCAAATGGCCCATATTATATGACTCCATTTATATTAAAATGCAGAAAAGATAAATCCATAGAGATAGAAACATTAATGGTTGCTTAGTGACAGGATAGGGGATGCCGTGTGCTAATGCGTATGGGGTTCATTTTTAAGGTGATTAAATGTTCAAAAATTAGATTGTGGTGCTGCTTGAACAACTCTGTGAATATATTAGAAACCACTCAATTCACACTTTTAATGTGTGAATTTTATATTATGTAATATATGTCTTAATCAAATTATTTAAAAGTGATCCCTGCTAACTCTACCCACTCAACACAGATTACAATTATTTTTTAAAAAACTTGAATATTTTCCTGAGAGTTATTTTGACCAAGCCACTCAATCTTACTGGCTCTCATTTTCCTCAGGCAAAATAGCATTTGTGTTGGTTTAAATGCCTTGATATTTAAAGTTTCTATTGTTATTAAACTTTTGTTTCTTTTTAACAAAAGCACTAAAGTTCACAAGTAATAAAGAAGGTTGGAAGACATTACCAAGGCACTTTTACTAATAGAAATGTATTGTGCTTACAAAGATTTTCAAAGAAGTTCACCAAAGTGCTTTACTTCTATTAATTCCAAAGACCTTCTAAAATCCATGAGAGATGTGAATGCAATTAATTATCAAGCCACAATAATAATTGAAATGATACATGTTGTATTTATGGCACCTTTTCTTCCAAAGTGCCCCAATATCTTCACAAATATGATAATTAATAAACTTTAATCACAACAGCACTCTTGTGATAAGCAGGCAGTCTGACATACAGTTAATATGAAAAGTGAATGGCACTTTGGAGGGAGAACAATATGATTGTAATCTGACTCCGTGAGTGAGGTTAGCCTGGAGAGTTTTTGAAATGGAACTTGATTGTTCATAGTATCTTCCTATAGTCACATCCTGCTGGTTTCCTTAATATCACTTCAACCCTTAATATTATATTCCCAAGAGGCTCCTAAAGAGAGCTGATTTTAACTTCTTAGTATCCTTTAGGATTTCTTTAATTTGTACTCAATTTTCTAAATAGCTTAGTAGTATACTATCCTCCAGAAATAGTATCTCAGCTTGAAGATAAGTGTTGTAACACAGAAAAGAGGCAACAATCTCTGCTGTATACTTTCAGGGTGAGAAACCCAAGAGAATTGTTTGTTTTCTTACAGTTTCATAGCGAGAATGTTGACAAAATGGAGAACTACAAACCACTGCTCAAGGAAATAAGACAGGACACAAACAAACGAAAAATATTCCATGCTCATGGATAGGAAGAATCAATATTGTGAAAATGGCCATACTGCCCAAAGTAATTTATAGATTCAATGCTATCCCCATCAAGCTACTATCCTCTTTATTCACAGAATTAGAAAAAAACTACTTTAAATTTCATAAGGAACCAAAAAAGAGCCTTCATAGCCAAGACAATCCTAAGCAAAAAGAACAAGGCTGGAGGCATCACACTATCTGACTTCAAACTACACTAAAAGGCTACAGTAACAAAAACAACATGGTCCTGGTACTAAAACAGATATATAGACCAATGGAACCGAACAGAGGCCTCAGAAATAACACCTCACATCTACAACCATCTGATCTTCGACAAACCTGACAAAAACAAGCAAAGGGGAATGCATTCCCTATTTAATAAATGGTGCTGGGAAAACTGGCTAGCCATATGTAGAAAACTGAAATTGAACTCCTTCCTTACACCTTATACAAAAATTAACTCAAGATGGATTGAAGACTTAAATGTAAGACCTAAAACCATAAAAATCCTAGAACAAAACCTAGGCAATACCATTCAGGACATAGGCATGGGCAAAGACTTCATGACTAAAACACCAAAAGCAATGGGAACAAAAGCCAAAATTGACAAATGTGATCTAATTAAACTAAAGAGCTTCTGCACAGCAAAAGAAACTATCGTCAGAGTGAACAGGCAACCTACAGTATGGGAGAAAATTTTTGCAATCTATTCATCTGACAAAGGTCTAATATCCAGAATCTACAAAGAACTTAAACATATTTACAAGAAAAAAAAAATCTCATCAAAAAGTGGGCAAAGGATATGAACATGCACTTCTCAAAAGAAGACATTTATGCAGCCAAGAAACATATGAAAAAAAGGCTCATCATCACTGGTCATTGGAGAAATGCAAATCAAAACCACAATGAGATACTATCTCAGGCCAGTTAGAATGGTGATCATTAAAAAGTCAGGAAACAACAGATGCTAGAGAGGATGTGGAGAAATAGGAACACTTTTATACTGTTGCTGGGATTGTAAATTAGTTCAACCATTGTGGAAGTCAGTGTGGCGAATCCTCAAGGATCTAGAACCAGAAATACCATTTGACCCAGCAATCCCATTACTGGGTATATACCCAAAGGATTATAAATCATTCTACTATAAAGACACATGCACATGTATATTTATTGCAGCATTATTCACAATAGCTAAGACTTGGAACCAACCCAAATTTCCATCAATGATAGAATGGATAAAGAAAATGTAGCACATATACACCATGGAATACTATGCAGCCATAAAAAAGGATTAGTTCATGTCCTTTGCAGGAGCATGGGTGAAGCTGGAAACCATCATTCTCAGCAAACTAACACAAGAACAAAAAAACCAAACACTGCGTGTTCTCACTCTTATGTGGGAGGTGTTCAATGAGAACACATGGACGCAGGGAGGGGAACATCTCACACTGGGGCCCATTGAGGGGTGGGGGGTTAGGGGAGGGATAGCATTAGGAGAAATACCTAATGTAGATGATGGGTTGATGGGTGAAGCAAAGCACCATGGCAAGTGTATACCTATGTAACAAACCTGCACATTCTGCACATGTACCCCAGAACTTAAAGTATAATAATAATAATGATAATAGAAAGTTGACAAAATGACCACGGATTCTATTCTAAGTTCTGATCCACGAGTGTTGGTGATAGAGCTTCAGCAACACTTTGGAGGCTAAAACTCCATGGATTCCACTTCTCCATGCTGCCTTGATTTTCCAAATATTAACTAACTGAACAAAGAGTTGAGGTTAAATGATTCCCCAGGGCTTCTCCACCATATTCTCTCAAGTCAGGTTGGCTTACACAGGTCTGATATAGTATAACAATGGGCTTTTAATGGTTGTAATGAAGGTGATAGCTTACTGAATGTCTTCTTTCAGCCAGTAATACATGTTATTTATTTCTCAAATAACTTCTGATAATTGTGGTCTGTGCAAAATTTTACTTGAAATGGAACATAAATGAGACATAGACTAGCAGAGTTTCATTAACTTTCCAACTATTAGTTCATATGTATAAGAAGTTTATGTGCCAGGAAAGGTACAAAGAACCTTGGATAGATTTTTTTTTTCATTTCCTGTCACCAGATTCCTGTGAAGGAGGAAATAGTAACCACATTATACAAATAAAGAAACTGTTACACAAGAGGATAAGCCACTGGCTATACTATACCTTCTTATCTGTTCACAAGCAGAAAATGGCAGAGCTTGAATTTGAATCCAGGTCTGTCCATGCTCTAAGCTTATACTCTAAATTGTTATGTCACGTTGCCTTTCTTTTAAGAAGATTACCATTCATACAACAGTTGCTAAATTTTATTGCAAAAAATAAAATAAAAGCAGGTTATTTTATTTTTAAAAATTGTTTCTTCAAAAGCTCTGTCAGAAAAAAGTAGAGTATGTAAAGGTAAAATCACAGGTTAAATTATCCTTTAGGGAGTGGTGGATTTAAAAAAAAAATAAAATTAAACCTTGCGTTCTCAGACCTCCCAGTAAGTCAAATACACTTGAAATAGATATGCTGTATGGTAAAGTAGAAAATACAATAAATAATACATTTCTGAGTTGGAATTCTGATTTTGTCATTTACTAGCTATGTAATCCTAGGCAAGCAATTGAAATATGGATAAAATGCCTATCTGTCCAGATCATCATGAAGATTAAATGAATTTAGTTATATAAAGTGACCAAAGGTCCCAGCACATGGTCACCCCTCAACAAATGGTAAGTGTTATTGTTATTACTATTATTAAGAACAATACTGAAGGGGTAAAGAAGTGCAAAAGAGTAGGTGGATGAAGGAGGGATGTGTAGAGGATATTGATGGTATGATTCAATGTTACACTAAGCATGCTTCTTTAAAGAACAAGCACATAAAAATGAGTCAGTTATCAATAAAGAATGACTATTAATGATGATGATGGAGTTCTTCTGTTATGACCAGTTGATAGAGGGATACTTCCTATACTGTGTTATTGCTTTTCATTTTCAAGCAGAGAGCTGTAAGATGGAGGGAGCTAAAAGAAGATGGTTCCTTAAACTGGTTCAGAATAGCCTGGAAGCATCTTAAATCCAGACAAATCTTAAGTATTGTGGTTGAAAAGATAGGAAGTGCTAGGCTGGGCCCAGTGGCTTACGTCTGTAATCCCAGCACTCTGGGAGGCCGAGGTGGATGGATCACCTGAGGTCAGGAGTTCAAGACCAGTCTGGTCAATATGGTGCAATCCAATCCCTAATAAAAATACAAAAATTGGGGGGGGGCGGAGAAAGATGGCCGAATAGGAACAGCTCCAGTCTCCAACTCCCAGTGCGAGTGACACAGAAGACCGGAGATTTCTGCATTTTCAACTGAGGTACTGGGGTCATCTCACTAGGGAGTGCCGGACAATCGGTGCTGGTCAGCTGCTGCAGCCTGACCAGCGAGAGCTGAAGCAGGGTGAGGGATCACCTCACCTGGAAAGCGCAAGGGGGAAGGGAATCCCTTTTCCTAGCCAGGGGAACTGAGACACACAACACCTGGAAAATGGGGTAACACCCACCCCAATACTGCGCTTTAACCAAACGGACACATGAGGAGAATATATCCCACACCTGGCTGGGAGGGTCCCACGCCCATGGAGCCTCCCTCATTGCTGACACAGCAGTCTGCGATCTAACCTAAACAGCAGCAGGGAGGCTGGGGGAGGGGTGCCCGCAATTGCTGAGGCTTAAGTAGGTAAACAAAGCCGCTGGGAAGCTCGAACTGGGTGGAGCTCACAGAAGCTCAAGGAAACCTGCCTGTCTCTGTAGACTCCACCTCTGGGGAAAGGGCACTGATAAAAAGCAATAACACAAAAGCAGCAGAACCTCTGCAGACGCAAACGACTCTGTCTGACAGCTTTGAAGAGAGCAGTGGATCTCCCAACACGGAGGGTGAGATCTGAGAAGGGACAGACTGCCTGCTCAAGTGGGTCCCTGACCCCTGAGTAGCCTAACTGGGAGACATCCCCCACTAGGGGCAGTCTGACACCCCATACCTCACAGGGTGGAGTACACCCCTGAGAGGAAGCTTTCAAAGTAAGAATCAGACAGGTACACTTGCTGTTCAGCAATATTCTATCTTTGGCAACCTCTGCTGCTGATACCCAGGCAAACAGGGTCTGGAGTGGACCTCAAGCAATCTCCAACAGACCTACAGCTGAGGGTCCTGACTGTCAGAAGGAAAGCTATCAAACAGGAAGGACACCTATACCAAAACCCCATCAGTACGTCACCATCATCAAAGACGAGAGACAGATAAAACCACAAAGATGGGGAAAAAGCAGGGCAGAAAAGCTGGAAATTCAAAAAATAAGAGCGCATCTCCCCCTGCAAAGGAGCGCAGCCCATCGCCAGCAACGGATCAAAGCTGGTCAGAGAATGACTTGGACGAGAGGAGAGAAGAAGGCTTCAGTCCATCAAACTTATCAGAGCTAAAGGAGGAATTACATACCCAGCGCAAAGAAACTAAAAATCTTGAAAAAAGAGTGGAAGAATTGACAGCTAGACTAATTAATGCAGAGAAGGACATAAACGAAATGACAGAGATGAAAACCATGACACGAGAAATACGTGACAAATGCACAAGCTTCAGTAACCGACTCGATCAACTGGAAGAAAGAGTATCAGCGATTGAGGATCAAATGAATGAAATGAAGCAAGAAGAGAAACCAAAAGAAAAAAGAAGAAAAAGAAATGAACAAAGCCTGCAAGAAGTATGGGATTATGTAAAAAGACCAACTCTACATCTGATTGGGGTGCCTGAAAGTGAGGGGGAAAATGGAACCAAGCTGGAAAACACTCTTCAGGATATCACCCAGGAGAACTTCCCCAACCTAGTAGGGCAGGCCAACATTCAAATTCAGGAAATACAGAGAACACCACAAAGATACTCCTCGAGAACAGCAACTCCAAGACACATAATTGCCAGAATCACCAAAGGTGAAATGAAGGAAAAAATCTTAAGGGCAGCCAGAGAGAAAGGTCGGGTTACCCACAAAGGGAAGCCCATCAGACTAACAGCAGATCTCTCGGCAGAAACTCTACAAGCCAGAAGAGAGTGGGGGCCAATATTCAATATTCTTAAAGAAAAGAATTTTAAATCCGGAATTTCATATGCAGCCAAACTAAGTTTCATATGTGAAGGAGAAATAAAATCCTTTACAGAGAAGCAAATGCTTAGAGATTTTGTCACCACCAGGCCTACCTTACAAGAGACCCTGAAGGAAGCACTAAACATGGAAGGAGCAACCGATACCAGCCATTGCAAAACCATGCCAAAATGTAAAGACCATCGAGGCTAGGAAGAAACTACATCAACTAACGAGCAAAATAACCAGTTAATATTATAATGGCAGGATCAAGTTCACACATAACAATATTAACCTTAAATGTTAATGGACTAAATGCTCCAATTAAAAGACACAGACTGGCAAACTGGATAAAGAGTCAAGACCCATCAGTCTGCTGTATTCAGGAGACCCATCTCACATGCAGAGACATACATAGGCTCAAAATAAAGGGATGGAGGAAGATCTACCAAGCAAATGGAGAACAAAAAAAAAGCAGGGGTTGCAATCCTAGTCTCTGATAAAACAGACTTTAAAGCATCAAAGATCAAAAGAGACAAAGAAGGCCATTACACAATGGTAAAGGAATCAATTCAACAGGAAGAGCTAACTCTCCTAAATATATATGCACCCAATACAGGAGCACCCAGATTCATAAAGCAAGTCCTTAGAGACTTACAAAGAGACTTAGACTCACTGAAAATAATAATGGGAGACTTCAACACTCCACTGTCAACATTAGACAGATCAACGAGACAGAAAGTTAACAAGGATATCCAGGAATTGAACTCATCTCTGCACCAAGCGGACCTAATAGACATCTATAGAACTCTCCACCCCAAATCAACAGAATATATATTCTTCTCAGCACCACATCACATTTATTCCAAAATTGACCACATAATTGGAAGTAAAGCACTCCTCAGCAAATGTACAAGAACACATTATAACAAACTGTCTCTCAGACCACAGTGCAATCAAACTAGAACTCAGGACTAAGAAACTCAATCAAAACCGCTCAACTACATGGAAACTGAACAACCTGCTCCTGAATGACTACTGGGTACATAACGAAATGAAAGCAGAAATAAAGATGTTCTTTGAAACCAATGAGAACAAAGATACAACATACCAGAATCTCTGGGACACATTTAAAGCAGTGTGTAGAGGGAAATTTATAGCACTAAATGCCCACAAGAGAAAGCAGGAAAGATCTAAAATTGACACTCTAACATCACAATTAAAAGAACCAGAAAGGCAAGAGCAAACACATTCAAAAGCTAGCAGAAGGCAAGAAATAACTAAGATCAGAGCCGAACTGAAGGAGATAGAGACACAAAAAACCCTCCAAAAAATCAATGAATCCAGGAGTTGGTTTTTTGAAAAGATCAACAAAATTGACAGACCGCTAGCAAGACTAATATAGTAGAAAAGAGAGAGGAATCAAATAGACGCAATAAAAATGATACAGGGATATCACCACCGACCCCACAGAAATACAAACTACCATTAGAGAATACTATAAACACCTCTACAAAAATCAACTAGAAAATCTAGAAGAAATGGATAATTTCCTGGACACTTACATTCTCCCAAGACTAAACCAGGAAGAAGATGAATCCCTGAATAGACCAATAGCAGGCTCTGAAATTGAGGCAATAATTAATAGCCTACCAACCAAACCAGGACCAGATGGATTCACAGCTGAATTCTACCAGAGGTACAAGGAGGAGGTGGTACCATTCCTTCTGAAATTTTTCCCATTAATAGAAAAAGAGGGAATCCTCCCTAACTCTTTTTATGAGGCCAACATCATCCTGACACCAAAGCCTGGCAGAGACACAACAAAAAAAGAGAATTTTAGACCAATATCCCCGATTAACATTGATGCAAAAATCCTCAATAAAATAGTGGCAAACCAGATTCAGTATCACATCAAAAAGCTTATCCACCATGATCAATTGGGTTCCTCCCTGGGATGCAAGGCTGGTTCAACATTCGCAAATCAACAAACGTAATCCATCATATAAACAGAACCAAAGACAAGAACCACATGATTATCTCAATAGATGCAGAAAAGGCTTTTGACAAAATTAAACAGCGCTTCATGCAAAAAAACGCTCAATAAGTTCGGTATTGATGGAACGTATCTCAAAATAATAAGAGCTATTTATGACAAACCCACCGCTAATATCATACTGGATGGGCAAATACTGGAAAAATTCCCTTTGAAAACTGGCACAAGACAGGGATGCCCTCTCTCACCACTCCTATTCAACATAGTGTTGGAAGTTCTGGCTAGGGCAATCAGGCAAGAGAAAGAAATCAGGGGTATTCAGTTAGGAAAAGAAGTCAAATTGTCCCTGTTTGCAGATGACATGATTGTATATTTAGAAAACCCCATTGTCTCAGCCCAAAATCTCCTTAAGCTGATAAGCAACTTCAGCAAAGTCTCAGGATACAAAATCAATGTGCAAAAATCACAAGCATTCTTATACACCAGTAACAGACAAACAGAGAGCCAAATCAGGAATGAACTTCCATTCACAATTGCTTCAAAGAGAATAAAATACCTAGGAGTCCAACTTACAAGGGATGTAAAGGACCTCCTCAAGGAGAAGTACAAACCACTGCTCAGTGAAATAAAAGAGGACACAAACAAATGGAAGAACATATCATGCTCATGGATAGGAAGAATCAATATCGTGAAAATGGCCATACTGCCCAAGGTTATTTATAGATTCAATGCCATCCCCATCAAGCTACCAATGAGTTTCTTCACAGAATTGGAAAAAACTGCTTTAAAGTTCACATGGAACCAAAAAAGAGCCCGCATTGCCAAGACAATCCTAAGTCAAAAGGACAAAGCTGCAGGCGTCATGCTACCTGACTTCAAACTATACTACAAGGCTACAGTAACCAAAACAGCATGGTACTGGTACCAAAACATAGATATAGACCAATGGAACACACAGAGTCCTCAGAAATTATACCACACCTCTACAGCCATCTGATCTTTGACAAACCTGAGAGAAACAAGAAATGGGGAATGGATTCCCTATTTAATAAATGGTGCTGGGAAAATTGGCTAGCCATAAGTAGAAAGCTGAAACTGGATCCTTTCCTTACTCCTTATATGAAGATTAATTCAAGATGGATTAGAGACTTAAATGTTAGACCTAATACCATAAAAACCCTAGAAGAAAATCTAGGTAATACAATTCAGGAAATAGGCATGGGAAGGACTTCATGTGTAAAACACCAAAAGCAACAGCAGCAAAAACCAAAATTGACAAATGGGATCTAATTAAACTAAAGAGCTTCTGCACAGCAAAAGAAACTACCATCAGAGTGAACAGGCAACCTACAGAATGGGAGAAAATTTTTGCAATCTACTCATCTGACAAAGGGCTAATATCCAGAATCTACAAAGAACTCCAACAAATGTACAAGAAAAAAACAAACAACCACATCAAAATGTGGGCAAAGGGGCCAGGCGCGGTGGCTCAAGCCTGTAATCCCAGCACTTTGGGAGGCCGAGACGGGCGGATCACAAGGTCAGGAGATGAAGACCATCCTGGCTAACACGCTGAAACCCCGTCTCTACTAAAAAAAAATAAAAATACAAAAAACTAGCTGGGCGAGGTGGCAGGCACCTGTAGTCCCAGCTAATCGGGAGGCTGAGGCAGGAGAATGGAGTAAACCTGGGGGGCGGAGCTTGCAGTGAGCTGAGATCCGGCCACTGCACTCCAGACTGGGCAACAGAGCGAGACTCCATCTCAAAAAAAATAAAAATAAAAATAAATTTAAAAAAAAAAGTGGGCAAAGGATATGAACAGACATTTCTCAAAAGAAGACATTCATACAGCCAACAGACACATGAAAAAATGCTCATCATCACTTGCCATCAGAGAAATGCAAATCAAAACCACAATGAGATACCATCTCACACCAGTTAGAATGGCAATCATTCAAAAGTCAGGAAACAACAGGTGTTGGAGAGGATGTGGAGAAATAGGAACACTTTTACACTGTTGGTGGGATTGTAAACTAGTTCAGCCATTATGGAAAACAGTATGGCAATTCCTCAAGGATCTAGAACTAGATGTACCATATGACCCAGCCATCCCACTACTAGGTATATACCCAAAGGATTATAAACTATTCTACTACAAAGACACATGTACACGTATGTTTATTGCAGCACTATTCACAATAGCAAAGACTTGGAATCAACCCAAATGTCCATCTGTGACAGACTGGATTAAGAAAATGTGGCACATATACACCATGGAATACTATGCAGCCATAAAAAAAGATGAGTTTGCATCCTTTGTAGGGACATGGATGCAGCTGGAAACCATCATTCTCAGCAAACTGTCACAAGAACTGAAAACCAAACACCGCATGTTCTCACTCATAGGTGGGAACTGAACAATGAGATCACTTGGACTCGGGAAGGGGAACATCACACACTGGGGCCTATCATGGGGAGGGGGGAGGGGGGAGGGATTGCATTGGGAGTTATACATGATATAAATAATGAATTGACGGGTGCTGACGAGTTGATGGGTGCAGCACACCAACATGGCACAAGTACACATATGTAACAAACCTGCACGTTATGCACATGTACCCTAGAACTTAAAGTATAATAAAAAAAAAATGCAAAAATTAGCTGGGCGTGGTGGCACACGCCTCTAGTCCCAGCTACTTGGGTGTTGAGGCAGGAGAATTGCTTGAACCGGGGAGCAGAGGTTGCAGTGAGCCAAGATCACGTTACTGCACTCCAGCCTGGGTAACAGAGTGAGACTCTGTCTAAAAAAAAAAAAAAAGGAAAAGGAAAGAGAAGAAGTTCTAGCCAGTAGTAAGGAAAAATGGCAACCATTCAAGCTCTGCTATTCAAATTCTCTAAAGCAGATTTTTCAGAGGGAATTATCTATAGATTAAGAGATGTTCTGAGGTAGGCTTATACCTCACTGTTAATGCGATTATTTGAAGCATATCTGAACAATTGAGTATATGAAACAGTAAATAAATAACAACTCTTTTGCACATAGGTCTAAAATTGCAATAATTCTTATTCTGAATATGTCTTTTCCCTATAAACATTTTAAATGACTATTTGACTACTGTCTCACTTAATGTTTTAATAAAGCATTTACATTTATAAAAAGCAGTTGGCTGAGTTACCATAGCCTCTGACTTCTCAGCCATCAGCACCTAAAGAAATGATTGACTTGCCTGGGTTTGTACCAGGGAAGCCACCACTCATCTAGTGACAGCTCCCCAAAATGCAACTGAAAACCATTATAGGAATAATCTATTTTCAAGAGCATGAGCGTGACCAATTTAACCCTATTTTAGCAGTGGGAAGTTCCATACTACCCATTAAACTCCCATTTCCTGAACAAAATCATTTTAAATGTCAGGCAAAAACTGTCATATCATAAAAATGACTATATTCCTGAAAAAAGACCTCATCATTTAAAAACATGAGAAACAAAGCACAAGATTCTTCAAGGAGTTATTCCCAAACCACCACTTTGAAGTAAAACTCTCACATTACTTCAATATACGAGTTAAGTGATCCAGGTCCCAAATCTAACTGTATACAAACACAGTTTTTAAAACCTTTATAAAATAAATTTACACATTACCTGGTAATTGTTTTGGTTTTGTGATAATCTCAATTGGTTTGATGATGCAAAATGAGGAGAAAAATTACTCCGTAACGGATTTGTATTACTGTACATTGTACTAGATGCTGTATGTAATGAGGTCCGTGGTGTCAAATGGTAGTTTCTGTTTTGATACAGTACACTGTCTGACATATCTCTAATATTCACCATTTGTGAATTTGGCATATTTCTTCCTGGTCCAGGCAAGGTTGTACTTTGGTTCTCAGCTCGAAGGGAACTGCCACTTTCATAAAATCTCGAATAGCTTGGTATCTGTGCTCTCATCGATGCCAGCTCTTCCTCTCTGGCATATTCATCCTCAGCATCTCCAGTCTCCATTGCAATGGACAAACAATTTCCTTCTGCTGAGCTAGGCTTCTGTGGGGCATTTCCTCCCAGAATTCTCTGGGGGTAATCACTAACTGCCAATGAAAACACTTCACGGATTTCCAAGTTTTGTGTTCTACAGTAAGGGTCTCTAATAGTTGGCTTTTGCCCACATAAGTTATGTAATGCTGGACCTGTGTGTTCAGGCTTATATGACCTTTGAATCCCAACTGGTTCAATTTTACAAGGTCGGTGGCACACAGAAGATTTTTGAGGTACTGTCATTTCAGAAGCTTGTACTGAAGAGTTTCCATAGTTTTTCTTTGTGTGATTGAATACTGAGTTTCCAGCATTTAGCACACTTGTCTGTCTTGACAAAATAATTGTTTTTTCACCTAGGAGTAGGGAAGCATTTTTACAGTGTGCTACTTGTCTTCGAACAGGAATGTGCAACTGAAACTCAGTATCATTTTTAGTGGCTGTTTTCTGCATAGGGATTTTATGTGCTTCTGTAATTTGTGTGTCGGTATGTTTGTTTGTTCCTTGCCTACTTGATGAACTGGCTGGACTGTATATACCAGTCACAATGACATCATTATTGGCAGATGTCCAAGAAGACTGCTGGCTTGAGGGTCGAGTAATATTAACCACATTTCTGACTGTAATGTCTGGAGCTGACAAAGAGGTTCCTGTTGTTGCTGTTCCAGATTCAGAGTTCTTACTACTCATCTTTCTTCTCTTATTGCCAACCCACGTCTGAAAGGATAAAACATGGTATTATAAAAAAAAAAAAATTTAAAACAAACTAAGAAAAAACAAATTTTACATGATGCATTATATTTTCATTTGTCTTGGAACCAAGGTGTACATAAAGGTAAAAGAAAAAGATAAAATAACTGAAAAGCTAACTAAAGTATAAAGACAAAGATGATCAGGCACTCATACTTAATAAATACCTTCAAACTTTGAGAACAGAGTGTATTATTGTTTCTCTCCTCATAACACATCCAACTAATATGTATCAAGAAACTTAAAAATGTTTATACACTTTGACATAGTAAATATATTTATGGTAATTTATCCTAAAAATAACCTACAAATGTAGATAAAGTTTATATGCAATGATGTTCATCATATATTTATTTATAATACTGAAAAGTTAAGAACATACTAAAGGTAGGCTATTTAATGGCATTAAGAAATGCTCATAGTATTGTTAAACAAATACACAATTGCAATCTTTAGACTCATTAACTTCCATTTTATAAATATATCATAACTTGCTTAATTTCATACTATCAGATATTTATAGTTTTTGAAATATTCTTTATTATAAATCATATTGCCATATACCTCATTGTAGATGCAACTTTGTACTGCTGCTCCATTAGAATGTAATACTAAAAGAAAAATTGCTAGGCTCTAACATTTTCAAAGTGCCCTCCAATGTAAGAGTTCTGGTTTCCTCACACCCTCACCAAGAGTTTGCATTATCTTTTTATAGTCTTTACTAGTCCAGGAGTAAATAAAAAGTGTATAATTGCTGCTTTGATATGAATTTCTATGGTTACAATATTACTTTCATAGAATTCCCTATCCATTACCTTTACCTATTTTTATATTGAGCTGTTTACCTTTTTAAATTGATTTGTAAGAGTAATTTTCTACTAAAGATAGTAATAATTATTTGTTATAAGTTGCAAATTTTGTTTTCAGTTTGTCATTAATTTATGGTAGTTATTGTCTTCTTTACATTTTCTCTACTTACCAAATTTCGTACAATAAATAGATATTTTCTAAACAGAATAAGATTATTAATAAAAATACTAGTGGTTGAAGTTTAGGATTTAATTACAAAATACATATTTTAATGTAAGTAATTTATTATAATTATCTTAGTATTATTTTTCTGAGTCACGGATCCAAAATTATACAATAAGAAATATATTCTATAATGTGATTACTAAACTTTATAATGATTCCAAAATGCATACCATATTATAAAAACCAAAGCACATTAATCTATTAAGAATTAAACAGGCCAGGCCCAGTGGCCCATGCCTGTAACCCCAGCACTTTGGGAAGCCAAGGCAGGAGGATCTCTTGAGGCCAACATTTTGAGACCAGCCTGGGCAATATAGTGGGACTCAGTCTCCACCAAAAATTTTCCTAAAAAAGGATTAAAAGAAATGAATAAATGAAAACATGAAATGAACTAGCCTTGAACAAACATGGTTCAGAGTATATTTGGTTAACTTTTATATGGATATGTTTTTGAAGATCACATAAACTGTCAAATTTTCAATGTTTGCTGTACACCTTATGCAATTTAAAATTATATACAACATTAGTGTTGCTGTAATACTGTAAATAAAAGCTAATATGTATTGAATCCACATTATGTGATCTCTCTATAGATAGATAGATAGATAGATAGATAGATAGATAGATAGATAGATAGATAGATTGATTGATTTTCATTTGCCTTGGAACCAAGGTGTACATACAGGTAAAAGAAAAAAATAAAATAAAAAAACTAAAGTGTAAAGAATCTATAATAATCTATAAAGGATCTATAATAAAGGATCTATAATAGATCTACCTATATAGAGTGTTATATATGTATACATATGTATAAAAAACCTCCTTTGGTAGGTGTTACTTTTCTAATTGTGTAAATGAAGAAACTGAGGTTCAGAAATAATAAATAACTTGTGGAAGGATATTCTAGGGGCAAGTGAGAGAGCAAAGATTCCGTCAATTCTACCTTGCCTGAAAGCACATTAAGCCTTCCACTACCCTACATGTAGTGGTTAGAAACTCCTGAAAATAGTCATCTCTATTGGCCATTTTATTTTTATAATTATTGTTTCTCCCATAAAGAAAACGTTCCACAAAGTAAAGTAGTGTTCCACTTTACTTCACATGAGGCAGTGGGAATTTTAAACTCACTCTGACTTTCATGAAACAGCAGGAGTGAGAATGATAAGCAGAAAGATGTACAAATATAAATGTCACAGGAGACAGGGGAGAAAAACTAAAAGGTTTTAAATTGCATACTAGAGAAATATTTAAAACTAAAATGTTAAAAGTTGAATTTTACAAATATGCAAAATAAGTTGCCACATTATGGCTTTTTAAGTAAAAATAATCTGTGAGAAGCATAACATATTTGTAGATAATCTTTACAAAAATATAAAAGCATTACATTAAAAAATTTAATGGGTAAGCACAGTAAAATTATAAAATTTGAATTCAAGAACTATGACATCTGGAGGGCAGCTCTGGGCCACTTAAAAAAAGAAAAACACACGGACACAACATAACCTACTGTGTTCTCTTCACGCAATATCTACCTTAACTCAGGAAGTTTAAGAGTGATTTTAGTGCATTGCAAATTTATGGCTTACTTATAAAGTTGTATAGTTTATACATACATATGCATATTATATATAGTTTCTTATGTAGCTTAATAGATATTTATATAATGTACCCGTCAAAAAGTAAAATGCAGTAGAATAATATCCATATACATAAGAAATAGCTATATAGCAACCTAGCAACCTCCCTTGTCCAGAACACAACCAACACAGATGTCACGAGATCCATGTACTTCACTACAACACCTAACCTTAAAACCAACTGTCAACAACAAATTAGAAATTGCAAAATAGAAGGGATATTAGTGATAGAGGTTGCTGTTGACGGGCACCCCGGGAGTACCAACACTAAAATTGTTCACTGAACGTTGCTCACTAAAGGGAAAAGAAAAGGAACACAAAACAGAAGCAATGTGAGAAATCACTAAATAGCAGTCTGGCATCCTTTAATTTAAGGAAAAAAATAACTCCATATGCCTTACCAAGTTGTGAGTATTATTATTTTGTGACAGAGTATAATAATTGATTTCCATAGTGAAAACCCTGAGTCAAAAAGTAAGGGTTCAATTATTTTCCACGTTCTCAGTTGAAAAAAGTAGGAAAGTGTATAAATAGGAAGGTATATAAGAAATATTTCCTTTTAAAACGAAAATAAAGAAAATACATTGCCTGAGGTTTCCCAAAAGCTGAATTAAATTTTACTAAAATTTGTTCAGTTATCAATTATTATCAAAATATACCAAAGCTTATAAGATGTAAATGATTCTCATTTATGTTACGTCTTAAAAGATGTGTCAGACAAAATTGATATGATGAGAATTTGGGTTTAGGAGCTAATAAAGTGATATTACACAGGAAGAAAAGAAAGAAAAGTCATTCGGTCATTAATCTTTAGTGTCCATAAATTTATGTTTCAGTTCTCTCTTTGAAATTCACTGTCTCTAAACTTCTTTCCCCTTTTTTATATCTCTTTCTTTGTTTTCTTGTTTTTTTTTTTTACCCCAGTATATTTATTTTTGCTTGATGTTTTAACTTTTTAAGTTTTCTTTACATTGAGATCAAGTTCTTAATACAGTGGGACTTAAGGATATTTTAAAAGAAAAATGCAATGAATACTTTATTAATAATAATAAAGATCTCTTTCAAGTAGAACATATAACCCTAGCAAAGTATCCGGGGAAGGGGGTGGGGTGTAGAGTGATGAGTCTACAAAAAAATTCCTTTTGCCCTTTAACTGGAAAAGCCATCAAAATTGTGTTGGGATTTAGATTAGGAAGACCGAATTTCTGTAAAATTTACTTTGGAATGGAGGGAATGAATCCATTTTTTACACTTTTTTGTAACATGTTAACATTTTACTGATAATCTATATTCTAAGAAATTATGTATTTCATTCCCATTGTTTGTTTTAGATTTTCACACCATTTTGAGCATAAATATAAATCTCTGTATTTCAACACTCTCAATATTCAATCACAATAAAGTAAGTTATGAGGGGAAGATTGCAATAACACATTGGAAATATGAAAGATTTCACAATATGAAAGATTTTCACAATGCAGCTGCCTGGCAAGGGTTTTCACTTTAAGGTAATGACAAGATAAAAGAAAAAAAAGCAGAGGAAATTAATGCAGGATAAAGAAAGTAGCACTTGTTAACTGCAATCTCATCAACTTAAAATATGCATTTTTATGTTATATTTTCTAATACAGTTAGACATTTTGCTCTGTGGCTTAGTAAAGATATTTCAAATAAGCCATTTAGAGCTGTTAATAGGAGATATTTCCGGTTCTTAAACAAATCTGAGTATGATGACTGGTCTCAGAAAATAAGAAACAGATATCCTGGACCAGGCGCGGTGGCTCACCCTGTGATCCCAGCACTTTGGGAAGCCGAGGCAGGCGGTTCATCTGAGGTCAGGAGTTCGAGACCAACCTGTCCAACATGGCGAAACCCCGTCTTTACTAAAACTACAAAGAATTAGCCAGGCGTGGTGGCAGGCACCTGTAATTCCAGCTACTCGGGAGGCTGAGGCAGGAGAATCACTTGAACCCAGGAGGTGGAGGCTGCAGAGAGCTGAGATCGCTCCACTGCACTCCAGCCTGGGCGACAAGAGCGAAACTCCGTTTAAAAAAAAAAAGAAAAAAAAAAGAAACAGATATCCTGGATATTTTTGTTTAGAATTGGCATAATTCCCTATTTGAAGGCGAATAAATATTGTAGTCCTTAAGAAACACATATTCTGAATAATTATTAAGATATACTTATCTTTAGGGTCTTTGAAGGTACATCGAAAGCAAAATACACTTAAGAACAGACATCCTTTCTCTTTCCTAAATTAGCCTAATGAATGCCAAGTAGGAGAAAGTTGCTAATCTTTCAATCACTAAGGTTTCACACCAAGAGGATTTGTAACATTTTCAAACAGACATAAAAGTTCCCATGCATTCAATAAAATCCGTGACCAGTTCTGTTAGATTTATCTCTTGCCTCCTCTCAATCACCTTCTCATTACCTTTCAAGAATGTAGCAGCTCTGACTTTTACAGCTGAATAACTATGATTGTGATAAAGAAAAATTTATTCCCTTAGGATTCCTTGTCCCTTACTTGCCTACCCATCAAAATGCATGCATTTTACTTAGAAAGTATTTATAAAGCAGACCAAATGCCTGATGAAAAATTCAAATACAATGAAAAATAAGTCACCTAGAGTATTCTCTTGATAAATGCCTGTTTTACTGATATCATTTTTGGGGATTACATCTACATTAATTTGGAGTTTAAAGAGCATAAGATCAACAATGAATCTTAAATGTATGTATTAGTTTGAAAAGCTAAGATTTTAAAAAGATATTTACACTGCAAGGGTGTCTGTGTTTTCAAGATATTTATAGAAACAAATACAAACTGAAAGATTAGTCCTATTTATTTTTAAAACAGTATTGTTATACCAGGGAAGTGAAGCCGTTTATAAAATTAGTGACTTCATACCCTGAGTATTTTTCTCATATTAAGCAAATATCACTTGTAATAAGAAGCTTTAAATTTGAGTGTAAGACCTCAATACTTACCCTGACTACACTGAAGTCCAGCTTAGTCTCCTGTGCACACTGTAATATGAGCTGAAAGCAATTTTTACTTTGATTTGTCATTCCATTTTCATAATAACGCTGTAAAATCCTTTGTTGTTCTACAGTAAATACAGAACGTAGATTCATCTAAAAATAAAAGAAGATACTCTGAAAATTGGAATAAAAATTTGGTTTGTGTAGAATTTGTACTCCTATGTTTTTTTATACAATTTCAGTGCTTCCAAGCTGTAAGACTTCTGCAAGTGAATTAATCTCCAGTAGTGGGCAATAATTTGTGTGCTAAAGGGAGACAGCTTCTCAATTAAAAATATGCATAGTGCAAACACTTATTGAATTTGTTCAGATAATGTACCAACTTTAAAGAAAAAAAAACACAAAACAAAAAAGAGGAAAGTCTTTATCTGGTTAGTGTTAATACATGGAGAAAAAAAGGTAATTTCACTGAAATAAATATTTATGGCTAGTAAAGTCAGAGATGGTGGTAGCCATACGTGATCAATTATCAACAGGGACACTCACTGTTCTTTGTCAAGCAAGGCATCTGGCATATGTCTTATAGCCAGAAGCTCTGCTCTGGAACAAAAGGGTGCTTTTATTTTTCCTCTTGGATGAAGGGATTCTTCTTATATATTAAAGCAAAACCTCTCTTTAGAGCTTAAATATAAAAAAGAAAGTTTAGTGACTGTGAACATTTCTGTGCTTTAGGGAATACTAACCAAAATAATTATTTTAATAAACATAGAATATACATAAAAATTTTAAATTATGTACATTTTACTAAAAATAACCATATTAAAACTATGTACCTTTTAATTAAATTGACATCATCACAATTTGACAAGATAAGTTAGAAAAATGTTTTATCTTTCCTGCCAATAGATAAAATGTTTAATATTAAAGGTATACAACTCTGTGAATTTAAAGAATAAAAGTCAGGTCAAACTCTTCTTTAAAAATGATAAATTCTAGTAGTGCATTTAATAAAGAATCCTTGTGATTAGATTAAGTCAATTTTGGGTTCTTGTTAAAAGCTGTCACACTAAACTTGTTAATCCCAAAAGTTGACAGAAAAAATACCACATCTTTTCCAAGAAAAGTGTCTCCTCAAAATTAAGAAAACAGCAACATTAGTTGGGCATGGTGGTGTGAGCCTGTGGTCCGAGCTACTTGGGAGGCTGAGGTAGGAGGATTGCTTGAGCCCCAGATGTGGAGGTTGCAGTGAGCTGAAATCACACCACTGTACTCCAGCCTGGGTGACAGAAACAGTCTCAAAAAAGAAAAAAGAGGAAAGAAAAGGAAGGAAGGAAGGAAGGAAGGAAGGAAGGAAGGAAGGAAGGAAGGAAGGAAGGAAGGAAGGAAGGAAGGAAGGAAGGAAGGAAGGAAGGAAGGAAGGAAGGAAGGAAAGGGAGAAGAAGAAAAGAAAAAAGAAAGAAAAGAAAAAAGAAAAGAGCAACAACAAAGCTCTTCAAGCCAAACTATACAGAAATCTTTCTAGCATACTGTATATGGAAATAACCAAGTATATTGACATGGAAATAACATCTTTCTCTGAATGCTTTGAACAATAAAGCTCTCTAATAAGGAAAGTAAGCAGTCACCCAGTCATCCAGTGCAGTCGGTACACCTGACTTTCTTTCTTGCCCACACAAGCATCTATCTTATTTATCTCCTATCTAATGTTAAGAGATCTGATGAGAGAAAATCAGATGTAGGCAAGCACCAGGAAACATGAGAGTAAAGTTTCTCTCTGAAACATCAGAAGCAAAGACTTCTACTGACTTTCTGAAGGGGATCTCATTCAGTGCACTAATGTGTAAGCCTAAACCGAACGAAATTTTCAAGGATGCGTAGACAAGTGAGCAGGAACAATATCCATTAAAGCAATTTTTTTTTTTTTTTTTTTTTTTTAACTATCATGGCTGCCAGATTTCAGAGCAGTTTGGGGTTTCTTTTCCTAAACGATTCAGCTGCAGTCAGGAGAAGAGTCAGAAGACAGAGGTCAAATACCTGAAATATTTCTGGTATTTAGAAGCTGGTATGGATTTAGAAGCAAGGTACTTTGAAATGGGTTCTGAGGACAATGGTGAACTTCAAATCATTAATGTACAATCAGAACTCTGATCCTGCTCTGCAGGGCTGTACCTACTGCAAAAAGTCTAAAGTACAAGATGTAAGTGATCACCAAGTATGATAAAATCTGCCCCATGTTTTCCCATTAGCTGGCTGCAACTCTTACATTTATCTAAGTGTGATATCAACCTACAAAACACACCAGGTCCTTCCCCATTGATACCAATAGCCAAATAAAGATGACTGAGTACTAAACAGATATCTGGATACTGCAACTCTGACCATAGACAATGCAGGGACCTTTTAGTTTTCCCTTTAAATTCAGAAACAACAGCAGCAAGGCCACTTTGCTCAAAAGATCTATATTATAGGAAGTTAATTCTTTACAACAACTAGATGACCCCATTTGAGCAAGATAATTTATCATTACCTTCATCCACCCTAGTTATCTTGGCCTCTGAAGTGGCAAGATATTGAATGACTGCACAGCCAAGTTTCTTAATCATTTGCAACAAAATAATAAAAATAAACAGAGTTTTAAAAATAATATCTTTTAAAGTTGAGTTTTTATTTATGTGGAAGATAAAATGACAAAGCATCGGTTCCCTGGAAATTGAAGTCTGTTGGGTTGTGGTGGGGATGGTGACTGAATTAAGGGATTGAGTGCTGAAGTAACAATTCGTTTAGTTTTACCCCCCAATATTCTATATTGTGCTACCCATTCAGCACATGCCCACCCATAGGAATAAGACAACCTTGGTTTTATGCTCAGCTTCATTGCTGATAATTGGTAAATCATTTAATTTCCGTGAATACCCATTACCAAGTCTGTAAAATGCTGGATTGTACAAGTCATCTTGTCTATCACTCTGGTTGCTATAAATACTTTATGATATATGAACTCATTTGTCTTAAGTTGTAAAGCATGTTATAGTTGTAATATACCTATATTTTTAGTGTAACTAGGCTCTTAAGTTTACATATCATGTTCAGATATGGAATTTTTCAGGTTCTACTCAGGTTTAAGATTCAGTATTTTGATGAAGATTCTAAGACATTGAGAAAATATTAAATCATGCTTAGTATGTTCTATTCAAACAAGCTGAACAATGAGTATAATTTTTTAGATTTGTTGCTTTGGAAGTACCTGAAACATACAGCTTCTAAGAATGACTGCTTCCTTAGGTATTTCAGATAGCTAAGGCTATATTTTCACATGGAAACATTTGAGATAAATTCCTATATGATGTAACACTGTTCTTACAGATTCGATGCCATACTTAAAACCAGCTCAATGCCTTACTAATGCCCCCGCTAATTAAAACATTTGAAAAGTACTAAAAAATTTACTTATAATTATTCATTACTGGAAAACAAGATATTCTAAATAGGATGACACATTTGGAGGCTGAGGCAGGAGGATCTTTTGAGACCAGGAGTTTGAAACCAGCCTGGGCAGCATGGTGAGACCCCCACCTCTACAATTTTTATTTATTTAATTTTAATTAATGCAGCATGGTGGCACGTGCCAGTAGACCTAGCTACTCAGGAGGTTCAGGTGGTAGGGTCTCTTGAACCCAGGAGTTTGAGGTTACAGTGAGCTATGATTGCACCACTGCACTCCAGCCTGGGTGACAGAACAAAACCCTGTCTCTAAATAAATAAGCAAATAAATAAAAATAGGAAAAGTCCATAAATCATCATCAAATCATTATCAATTCAAATATAACACATTCTTTCCAATATTAAAAATGTGCATTTTGGATAAGCCATTGATGTTTTTGTTTACAAAGTGTTGAGCCAAGTTAAACATCACACATTGAATATCTTATTTTGGTCAACATGTCTATATTAATATTGTACTTTTTATCCATTGTTATTATTCACTTCTAAACTTACATACAGTAAAATTCACTCTTTTTCATGTACAGCTTTATGAGTTAAGAGAGATGTATATAGTCATCAAACCATCACCAAAATCAAGACACAGAATAGTTTTTTCACGCCCAAAATTTTCCCTATGCTGCTTCATTAGCAAGCCCTCCAGCCACCCCAGCTCCTGGCAACCACTGTTTCTATAATTTTGACTTCTGTAGACTACCAAATAAATGGAATCAACATGTAGACTTTTCAGCCAGCTTCTTTTATTTAGCATAGAGCATTTGAGATAAATATGTGTTGCTGTGTGTCATCAGTAGTTTGTCCCTTTTTCTTTTAAATTCGTACTTCATCATATTAATGTACCACAGTAAATTCATCCACTGAAGGACACTGAATCTGTTTTGAGTTCTTGGCTGTTATGAATAAATTTGTTAAGAACATTTGTACACAGGTTTCTGTGTGCAAGTAAGTTTTCATTTCTCTTGAGTAAATACCTAGGAATGAAATTTCTGGATGGTAAGGTAAGTGTATGTTTAACTTCATAAGTTGTTAACCTGTTTTCAAAATCGGCTGTACAAATTTGTATTCTCAAATGCACTGAAAAACATTCAGTGAAAGATTCATTTCTTTCACTTCCTCATCAACATTTATTACAGTCATTTTTTAAAAATTAGCCATTACCTACGTGTGTAATTGAATATTATTGTTGTGGTTTTAATTTGCATTTCTCTAGTAACAAATGTTGTTGAACATCTTTTTGTATACTTATCCATCAATTCTTTGTGGAAGTGTTTTACTCAAATATTTCCCATAATTTTTAATTGTGTTGTTTGTTTACTTATTATTGAGTATTGAGGGTTCATTATATATTCTGGATACAAACCCTTCATCAGAAATATGATTTCCAATGTTTCTCCACCTGTGGCTTATCTTTTGCTAATTATTTATATCTTGTTTGATTTCTTTTACTAGTTTCTTTTATAGTTTTCAGAAAACAGATCCAGCACATACTCTGTTAAATAAACACCTAAATATTTTCTGTTTTTTTTGGGGGGGGAGGTATTACTGTAAATTGTATTTTTTTTAACATTTCCAATTGTTCAGTGGTAGTTTATTAACATACAATTGATTTTGGTATATTGAAGTTGTATTCTGCAACTTTGCTAAACTAACTTACTACTTCCAGGGGATTCAGTTGGTTGTTTGGTACTTTCTACACAATCATGTCCACAAACAGGGACAAGTTTATTTCTTTTTTTCTGATATGCATTCCTTTCATTTTTCTATCTTGGCCTAAATGAACTGGCTAGGACATAAAGCATGATGTTTTAATAAGAGCTACGAGAGTAGACATTCTTGCCTTATTCTCAAGTTGGGAGGGAAAGCGTTAAATCTTTCACCATTAAGTATGATGTTCACTACAGGTTTTTCATACATGCCTCTCACCAGGCTAAAGAAGTTTCCTTTTATGTTTATTAAACTGAGTTTTTATTATTACTATTATTATTGTTACCACTAATGGATATTGAATTTTATTAAAAGTTTTTTCTTGCATCTACTGAAATGATTGTATAGTTTTTATTCCTTAATCTTTTGAAATGGTAAATTATGCTGATTGATTTTCAAATGTTAAACCAGCCTTCTCTTCCTGGAGGAAACCTCACTTGGCAGTGATGTATTATTCTGTTTATGTATAATTTGATTAAATTTTTAAATATTTGGTTAAGAACGTTTTAGTCTATTTTTGTGAGGGATATTTGTATGTGGTTTTCTTTTCTTGCACTGTACTTGGTTTTAGTACCAGGGTAATAAGTTAGGAAGTATTTACTTCGTTTATGTATTCTAGAAGAAATCACATGGAATTGCTAATAATTTTATTTAAATCTTTCTTAGAAATCACTAGCGAAACCATCTGAACATGGAGTTTTCTTTGTGGGAATGTTTTGAAGTACAAACTACATTTCAATATTATTCAGATAATCTATTTATTATCGAGTGAGTTTTGATACTTTGTGTCTTTCAAGGAATTGCTCCATTTCATCTAAGTTGTTGAATTCAAAGGTATAAAGTTGTTTATTAATAGTTTATTGTTTATTATTATTGTTTTACTGTCTGTAGGGTCTGGGGTGATGTACCTTTTTTCTTCTTGGTATTGGTAAATTGTTCTTCTTTATTTAGCATTTATTTACTGATCTTTTAAAAGATCACTGTTATTGGTCATTTAAAAGAACTAGCTTTTAGTTTCATTAGTTTTGTCTATTGTTTTTCTGTCTTCATTTTCACTGATTTCTACTCTCTATTTTTTGTTCAACAAGTATTTATTGAGTGCCTTCAATGTGCCAGATACAATGTACAAGGGACACAATATTTATCACAGGAGATATGGTGGATCCAGTGCTCATTGTTAGTCTTTTGATGTCACAGATTCCACATCACTGAGAGGTTATTTGGTTTGATTTTGTCCACTATTCTATTTACCGGACATATTTATTTTCCTACAACACTCTGCAACCCTCGTTTTCTGCCTTCTGTCATTTTATTAACAAATTGGCATCTGTTTTCCCTCTCTACAGGTGACTTTTGTCACCCTTTTAAGTGCCTGTACAATTTTTTTCTTAATTCTTAAATTTCAGTGACCACTAAATTTAATCTCAACCTTTATTTTATTTTTATTTTTTTTTTTTACTTTTAGATTCAGGAGGTATATATGAAGGTTTCTTACTTGGGAATATTGGATGATGCTGGGGTTTGCACTTCTAGTGAACCCATCACCCAAATAGTGAACGTAGTACCCAATAGGTAGTTTTCCAAATCTTGACTGCCTCCCTCCCTCCTCACTTTTGGAGTAATCATTGTCTATTGTTTCCATCTTTATGTCCACATGTACCTATTGTTTAGGTTCCACTTATAAACGAAAACATGCGTTATTTGACTTTCTGTTTTTGTGTTAATTCACTTGGGATAATGGCCTCCATTATCCCATCCATGTTGTTGCAAAGAATATGTTGTTGCATCCATGTTGTTGCAAAGAATATGATTTCATTCTTATTTATGGCTATGGAGTATTTCATGTTGTATATGTACCACATCTTCGTTGTCTAATCCACTGTTCATAGACACTTAGATTGATTCCATGTCTTTGTTATTATGAATAGAGCTGAAATATATATATGAGTCAAGGTATCTTTTAGATAAAACAATTTTTTTTCTTTGGGTAGATACCCAGTGGTGATATTACTGAGTCAAATAATAGTTCTAGTTTTAGTTTTTTGAGAAATCTCCATACTGCTTTTCACAGGGGTTGTATTAGTCCATTCTCATACTGCTATAAAGAACTTTCCAAGACTGGGTAACTTAAAGAGGAAAGAGGTTTAATTGACTAATAGTTCTGCATGGCTGGGGAGGCTTCAGGAAACTTACAATCATGACAGAAGGGAAAATAAACATGTTCATCTTCACATGGTGGCAGGAAAGAGAATAATGATAGCCAAGAAAATTGGAAGCCCCTTATAAAACCATAACATCTCATGAGAACTTACTCATTATCATAAGAATAGCATGGGAGAAACTACCCCCATGAGTCAATTGTCTCCCATTGGTCCCTTCCACAACATGTAGGAATTCTGGGAGGTATATTTCAAGTTGAGATTTTGGTGGGGACACAGCCAAACCATATGATTCCATCTCTGGTCCCTCCCAAATCTCATGTCCTCACATTTCAAAACACAATCATACCCTTCCAAAAATCCCCCAAAGTCTTAACTCATTCCAGCATTAACCCAAACGTCCAAGTCAAAAGTCTCATCTGAGACAAGGCAAGTCACTTCCACCTATGAGCTTGTAACATCAAAAGCAAGTTAGTTACTTCCTAGATACAGTGGGAGTACAGGCATTGGGTAAATACACCATTCTAAATGGGAGAAATTGGCCAAAATAAATGGGCTATAGGCCCCATGTAAGTTCAAAATCCAACAGGGTAGTCATTAAAACTTAAAGTTCCAAAATGATCTCCTTTGACTCCATGTCCCAAATTCAGTTTATGCTGATGCAGTGGATGGGCTTCAAAGGGCTTGGGCAGCTCCAATCTTGTGGCTTTGCAGGATACAGCCCCTATCCCAGCTGATTTCACAGACTGGTGCTAAGTGTACATGTCTTTTCCAGGCTCATGGTGCAAAGTGTCGGTTGATCGGTCATTCTTTTGTCGAGGACAGTGGTCCTCTTCCCACAGCTCTACTCTCTGTGTGGGGGCTCCAACCCCACATGTCCCTTCCACATTGCCCTAGCAGAGGTTCTCCATGAGGGCTCCACCCATGAAGCAAATGTCTGCAGTGACATCCAGGCATTTTCATACATCCTCTGAAATCTAGGTGGAGGTTCCCAAACCTCAATTCTTGACTTACGTGCACCTGCAGGACCAGTATGTGTAAGCCACCAAGGTTTAGGTGGCTTTGCACCCCCTGAAGCAATGGCCTGAGCTGTATGTTGGCTCTTTTTAGCTATGGCTGGAATGCAGGGCACCAAGTCCCGACTGCACAAAGTAGCAAGGCCCATGGCCTGACCCATGAAACCATTTTTTCTTTGTAGGCCCCTGCACCTCTGATGGGTGGGCTGCTGTGAAGACCTCTGAAATGTCCTGGAGACGTTTTCTCCATTGTCTTGGTGATTAGCATTTGGCTCCTCATTACTTATGCCAATGTCTGCAGCTGGCTTGAATTTCTTACCAGAAAATGTAATTTTCTTTTTCACTGCATCATCAGGCTGTACATTTTCCAAACTTTTATGCTCTGCTTCCTCTTGAATGCTTTGTCACTTAGAAATGTCTTGCAGCGTATACCCTAAATCATCTCTCTCAAGTTCAAAGTTTCACAGATCTTTAGGTAAGGGGTAAAATACCACCAGTCTTTTTGTATAGCAAGAGCGAACTTTACCCCTGTTTCCAACAAGTTTCTCATCTTCATCTGAGACCACCTCAGCCTGGACTTCATTGTCCATATCACTGTCAGCATTTTGGTCAAAGCCATTTGACAAGTCTCTAGGAAGTTCCAAACTTCCCTACATCTTTCTGTCTTCTGAGCCCTCCAAGTCTCTAGGAAGTTACAAATTTTCTCACATTTTCTCGTCTTCTTCGAGCCATGCAAACTGTTCCAACCTCTGCTTGTTACTCAGTTCCAAAGTTGCTTCCACATTTTTGGGTATCCTTATAGCAATGCCCCACTTGCAGTACCAATTTACTGTATTAGTCTGTTCTCACTCTGCTATAAAGAATTGCTTGAGACTGGGTAATTTATTAATGAAAGAGTTTTAAGTGACTCATAATTCCACATGACTGGGGAGGCCTCAAAACTTACAGTCATGACAGAAGGGGAAGCAAACATGTCCTTCTTCACATGATGGCAAGAAAGAAAAGAATGAGAACCAAGTGAAGAGGGAAGTTCCTTAGAAGACCATCAGATCTTGTGAGAGTTTGCTCACTAGCATGAAAATAGCATGGGGGACACCACCCCATGATTCAATTACCTCCCACAGAGTCCCTCCCACAACACATGGGGATTATGGGAACTGTAATTCAAGATGAGATTTTCATGGGGACACAGCCAAACTATATCAGAGGTTGAACTAATTTACTTGCATTCCTACCAATAGCATGTAAGTGTCTCATCTTCTCCACATTCTCACCAATATCTGTTATTTTTTGAATTTTTAAAAATAGCCATTTTGACTGGCGTGAAATGGTATCTCACTGCAATTTTATTTGTATTTCTCTGATGATCAGTGAAGTTGATCTGATCTTACATTTACTAGTCTCTTCATTTGGCTTTGTTTGGATTTAATTTACGTTTATTTTCCTAGTTGCTTGAGATGGAAGCTTATACTGTTTATCTGAGACCTTTCTTCTTTTCTAAATACAAGCAATTAATGTTAAATTTGCTTCTAAGTATTGCTTTGGTTACATTCTAAAAATTTTGATAAAGTATATTTTAATTATCATTCAGTTCAAAGTATTTTCCAATTTCTCTTGTTTATTAATTAAAATATTTAGGGCATTTCTAGATATCTTTCTGTTATTAATTTTTAGTGTAATTTCATTATGATTAGAGAACATACTTTTTATCATGTCAATTCTTTAAAAGTTTTTTAAATTGTGTTTTATATCTCAGAAAATGATTTCTCTTGGTGACTGTTCCATGAACACTTGAAAGGAATGTATATTCTGCAGTTGGGTGGTCATTTCTAAAAACGTCAATTAGGTCATGTTGTTTGATAGTATTTTCCAGGTTTTCCACATCCTTACTGACTTCCTCACAACTTTTTCTATCAATTACTAAAAGAGAAATGGTGTAATCTCCATCTATAACTGTGGATTTGTCTATTTTTATTTTCAGTTCTGGAAGTTTTTGCTTTAGGTGTTTGTTTGTTTGTTTGTTTGTTTGTTTGAAACATAGTCTCACTCCATCACGCAGGCTGGAGTGCAGTGGCATAAACTTGGCTCTCTGCAACTTCCATTTCCTGGGTTCAAGCAATTCTCATGCCTTCTGAGTAGCTGGGATTATAGGCATGCATCAACACACCTAGCTAATTTTTGTATTTTTAGTAGAGACAGGGTTTCACCATGTTGGCCAAGCTGGTCTTGAACTCCTGGCCTCAAGTGATCTGCCCTACTTGGCCTCCCAAAGTGCTAGGATTACTGGTGTTAGCCACCAGGCCCAGCCAACTTATTGCTTTATGTATTTTGAAGATCTGTTGTTAGGCACATATACATGTAGTATTGTTACATCTTTTTGGCAAATTGACCCTTTATTCTTAAGTTATGTAATGCTTCTCTTTATTCCTGGTACTAGTCCTTGCTCTGCATTCTACTTTGCCAATATATGTACTCCAGCTTTGTTTTGATTGCTGTACCATAGTATATCACTTTCTATATTGTATTTTACCCTATGTCTTTATATATAAAATGTATTTCTTTTATAAAACATATAGTTTGGTTATTTAATCCAATATGACAATGTCTTTTAATTAGGTTCTTTATACTGCTACATTTAATGTAATTACTGATAAGGTAGGATATAGGTATACCATTTTATTTGTTGTTTTCTGTTTGTCCCTCTGACATTGATCTCTTTTTTCCAACTTCTTTTGGACTCTCTGAATACTTTTTGGTATTCTGTTTTATTTATTTATTTTTTTTTTTTTTGCTAATTTTTTTGCATATATTAAGTGATTGTTTTAAGGATTACAATGTATATTTCCATTTTTTCTTTTTACACAGTTAATATTTTACAAGCTCAATGACAACTATCTAAGTCCCTTTTCCCTACCCTCTTTGTGTTTTAGTCATCATACAAAGTACATCTCTATGTATTAGAAACCCTGATAGACAATGTTATCGTTTTTACTTTCAACTGTCATACATATTTTAAGGAACTTAAGAAGACAAAAATAGAACAATATTTACCCAGAATTTACCATTTAATTTGGTCCTTTTTTTGCTCCTGAAACTCAAATTTTCTCCTGCTATCATTTCCATTCAGCCTGAAGAACTTACTTTAACATTTTTAAGAATAGATCTGTTTGTGAAAATTTTTCTTAGGATTTTTAAATCTGAGAATGTCTTTATGTCATCATTTCTGATACATATTTTCATGGGCTATAGGAATCTGGGTTGACTTTTTTTTTTTTTTCATTTAAAGATGCTTTTCCACTGTTTTACATCTCCATGATTTCTCATGAGAAAAATTCAGTCATTCATATCCTTGTTTTCCTATGTATATGCTGTTTATCTATGGCTATTTTCAATATTTTTGTTACCTCTGGCTTTCAGCAGTTGGATTACAAAGTGCCTAGGCATAATTTTATTTGATTTTATATTATTCCAAGCTCCTTGATCTTGAATCTGTAAATTTTCATCTTTTGTAAAATTTGGGAAGTTTTCAGCCATTATTTCTTCAAATATTTTTTTCTACAACAATCTCTCTCCTGTCCTTCTGGGATTTCGGTGACATGAATACTATTTTTACATCATCCCATAGAACTTGAGGTTCTGTTCACGTTTCTACATATTTTTTTTTTCCTCTCTGTTCATCAGATTAAATAATTTGTGTTGATTTATCTTAATGTTCACTGTTTCCACTGTCTTCACCATTCTGCTACTGAGCACAGAGGGTGCCTTTAAAAAATTTCAGATAATGAATTTTCAACTCTATAATTTCCATTTAGTATTATTTTGTAGGCTCTATTACTCTGCTGAGAACTTCTCACAGCTTACTCTTTTTCAAGATGTTTATTTTCATCTAAGGGAGTGTAGTTATAGTAGCTGTTTTAACACCTTTTGATACAATTCCAACATCTGGGTCATTAGAGGTGTTGTCAACTCCTGTTGAATATGTTTAAACTCTATTTTGGGTATTTTGAATATTATTTGTTGGCATCCTCTTGAGAATATTGATTTGGCAGAATACAGTTAGCAGGCAATCAACTATGTCAGATTCAACTGCAAATCCTTTTTTTTTTTTTTTTTTTTTTTAACTTCTGTCAGCAAGTCATTTCAGTTTTGAAATCCTTTGCTGTGTTATTTTGGGTCTGTCCTCACACTAGTACCATTTCGGTGGTGGTTTCAATGTCAATTCTATTTCCAAAGCCTTTGCTATCTATTTTGAATCTGTCCCACTCATGAGCAACTCAGGGATGAACTTAAGCTTTCTACAGGTTGATGCCCAGTATTAAAGGATCCCCTTCCTCAACTCTTTCCTCTCCATGATTCTCCACTCACTGTACAGCCTGCAAGGGTCACTTTTCCTGGTCCTCTAGCCAGAAATATAGGGTTTCCGTTAGAGTTTATTTTAGTTGTTCTATTGTCACTGCAGCATAGCTCTGCAACTGGAGCCACCATTGACAGAAAAGTGGAAGTGAGAGACAGAGACTGAAACTGACTCAGGATTTACTCTTACACTGTTGGGATTGCCGGCTGTTATTGCAGTTTTAGCCTGCAATGTACCACTCCATAGTTCCATGAGATGGATCCAGCCTTGGGTCAAAGTCTTAAGAGAAATGGAGGAAGTCTGGGAAACTCACCCATATATGGTCACTTCAAATTCTGACTGCCATCCTCAATCTGCCTGCTTTTGTTTACTTTTAGGAGTCCTGAGGGAGTTTCTTTTAAAATTTTGTCCAGTGATTGTAGCTGTAATAATCGGGAGAGAAGGTTATAGTGGGCTTACTTCATCTTGGTCAGAATTGGAAGTCTAGCACTGCATTTTTAAAATTTAGATCAAACTAAACTTTAAGGAACTTTAAGTCAAATTAAAGCTATATTTTAAAATTAAAGCTGTATTTATTGCTGAAGAGCAATACTTTTGGGTTGATATTACTGGTTTAAAATCTAAAACACACACACACACACATAAACACACACACAACCAGTTTTCCTCAGAAGCTTTTATATATGAAAATACAAATAACTACACTTTTGAATAAATTAAATATTAGAAATGTTTTGAAGTAAATAAAAGACAATAGCAATAATATATATCTAGGCATTTTTTCTTGGCATTTTAATTTTCTTGGCCATAAAAATAAATGCTTAATCTTTAATTGTATAGTCCCTAGTTGTTCTGCATAATTTGGTATGAAGACATATGAAGATTCCCCAGTTGCCACCATACTTTCACTTCTAAGATATTTTGGGAAATCAGTCATTCTGGAAAGCTGAAGTGTATACTCTTTTGAGCAATAAAACTTTACTTTTCATAAGTTTTCATCTTAGATGAAAATATTTCTGAACTACCATATTCACTCTCTTGAGTTTTTAAACAGGGAGTAGAGAAATAAAGTCTTTTTGTTATAAGACTGGATCATCATTATAAACATAATTTAATGAATTGTGTTCTAATAATTGTGATACGGTGTCTGTCTCTTCATTAAAACATGTTAAACTCCTGCATATCCTTTTTATAGTTTCTCTTTTACTCTCCTTGTCTGTCATCATTTGTCATGCTGTCATTGGGCTTCTCTTTAGCAATTCCCTCTCACCCCTAATTTGCCGGGTTTTGTTGTTTTTCATTAGTTTGTTTTTTCTAGTCTGGTAGAAGACCAGAATTTTCTGGACAGGCCTAAGAGGTTCACTCATGACTCTATCATTTGGACCTTACCTTTTAGATTTTGTGACACTTATTTTCTTGAATTTGCTGGATGAATGATATATGTAAAGGATTACTACTCTGCCCTTTTACTCTAGTGATAATCTATAGTAGTTAAAATGGCTATTTTATTTCACATATTACGAGCTGAGCAGTAGTGGAATAGAAAGTTGGATTAAAATCAACCCCCCTGACCATGTGGATATATGGTTGCGGTGAAGTACAATTTATGGCACTAATTATTTAGTAAACAAAACAACTGCCATCTTTTGCTTAATACTTAGTAAATAAGGCAAATAAAAACATTAGATGAGATATTAAATTATTCTTAACAACACAGAGCAAGTGGGACTTCCGTTAGAAGAAGGAAAGAGTTGTTGTAGAGATTGGGGACTCTTGGATCAAACAAACTTTGGTATTCCACTCCCAGGTCAATACGTCAATTTTTGTGTACCCATGATAGACAAAGGGAAACCAGTGGGCCAAGTTTACCTCTGCTGATGCTACAGAGAAAGAGTTTTATCCTCAACTGTCTATACAATGCACGATAATCTGCTTTGCTCTGCCTTAACCAATCAGGCAGACCTAAGAGTACGGCAGAGGGAGAGAGTTCCTTCTCTTTGCCTCACATACTGTAAGCTTCTGTATTACAGGAAGCAAATTTTCATCTTTTTTATTAACCAGCTTCCAAAACAATGCCTTGGACATAGTAAGTGTTCAAATGAGTTGCAAAGTATTATCTCCACTTCTATTTCCTAAAAAACTTTTGTGTAGATTTGATATTACTTCTTTCTTAAATGCTTTGTAGCATTAATGAGTAAAGCAACTTGGGTCTGAAGATTTCTTTAAAGGAAGATTTTAATTAAAAATTCAATTTCTCTTATTAAATATAAAATATTAAGTTACTGTTTTTCTTTTACAATTAGTTTTAGTAATTTCCAACTTTTAAGAAATTGATCCATTTCCTTTAAGTTATGGAATGTATAGTCATATAGGTTAACTTTGTGAGTATACCGTTTAATGTCTGTACAGTCTATCGTGATACATTCTCCCTCATTATGATATTGGCAATTTGTGTCCTCTCGCCTTTTTTCTTTTTCTCTAAGATGTAACATTTGGTTTCATTGCCTTTGTTCATTGCTTTTCTGTTTTCTATATCAATTATTTATGCTCTTAGCATTACCATTTCTTCTTTATCCTTGTTTTGAGCTTAATTTGCTCTTCTACTAGTATTTTGTTAAAGTAACCCTCAAGTAATAGATTTCAAGTTTTCTACGTATCCACTAAATTATCCTTTTATTTCTCCTCTACTGGCCTTTGTGCTATTATTGCTACATATTTTGGTTTTACAAATGCTACTAAATCCCAAATAAGTTATTATTGTAAAAATTAGACAGTTACTGCTTAAAATGTTTTTTTTTTTTTTTTTTTTTTTTTTTTTTGGTCTCATGGACCAGTGCTTATTTTCATGGCAGTTACAATGGGTTTTCAGATCAGGTGATAAAAAGAGGCAAGGATATTTACTCCTTCTTATTTATTTATTTATTTATTTATTTATTTTTGTATTATACTTTAAGTTCTAGGGTACATGTGCGTAATGTGCAGGTTTGTTACATATGTATACTTGTGCCATGTTGGTGTGCTGAACCCCTCAACTCGTCAGCACCCATCAAGTCATCATTTATATCATGTATAACTCCCCAATGCAATTCCTCCCCCCTCCCCCCTCCCCATGATAGGCCCCAGTGTGTGATGTTCCCCTTCCCGAGTCCAAGTTTCCTCATTGTTCAGTTTAAAATGTTTCTTTAATTAAAAGATCTTCCATTTATCCCCATGTATTTACTATTTCCCCATGTATTTACTCTCCTTTCCATTATGCACGTTAAAATTTCAATTTGGTATTATTTTTCTTCTGTGTGATGATTTCCTTTAACAGTTTTGATAGTGTATATCTGCTAGTGATGTATTTTATACTTTGGTATGAGTGGATGAACTTTTATATTGCTTTTTTTGTATATAAAATTCAAAGTTAACTCATTTTTTTCTTTCAGCACATTAAGAATATTGCCCCATTGTTTTTTGTGTTGCATTGTTTCCGTGAGATATATCCTACCATTGTCATATTTGTTCTCCTATACTTAAAGGGCAGTTATTTTCTCTGGCTGCATTTAAGATTTCCTCTTTTCTATGAATTTCAATTATTAGATTATGAAATACCTTGGTGCCATTTTCTTCATCGTTCTCATTCATGGGATTTGTTGAGCTTCTTGGGTATGTAGGTTCATAGATTTCATCAAATTTGTAAGATTTTCAACTGTTCGTTTTTAGATAATTTTCTTCTACTTCCCACCTTCTGTGACTCACAAAATATGGACGGTAGGTTGAATGACTTTGGCTCACAATTCACTGTTGCTCCATTCATTTATTTCTCCTATTTTTCTCTCTACTTTTCATTTTGAATACTTTTTATTTGTGTGTATTAAGGTTCACTATTTTTTTTTCTTCTGCAGTAGCTAATCTGCTGTTAAAATTATCCAGTGCATTTGACGTTTCATATACTATATTTTGTCTCTAGAATTTCAATCAATGTGGATCTTTTTTAAAACTCTATTTTGTTCTCATCTTGGTTGTGCTTTCTTCTACCTAATTGAACATATGGAATGCAGAAATAATAGCTGTTTTTTTTTTTTTAAACATTCTTCTCTACTAATTTGGCACCCTTTTTTCATTCTGTTTTTCTTAGTGCTTTTTCACTGGAATATGGGTTGTATATTTTCCTATTTCTTTGCATGCTTGGGGATTTTTCCTTTAACATCAGATATTACAAATCTTGTCATTGGGTACTGTCTGTTTTTGTAGTATTTGAATATGTTTGCCTTTGTTTGGGGATATATTTAAGTTACTAGGAATTGGTTTGGTTCTTTTGAGGTTTGCTCTTGTCAGGCAAATCTAGAATTACCTTTATTCTAGATCTAATTTGCTCCATTACTCAGGCAATACCCTTGTGAGGACCTTCTTAAATGCCTCTTGAAATATGATGTTTTCCAATCTAGCTAGTGGGAACATAACTATTCCTGGTCCTGCGTGAGTTCTGAGGATTGATTTGCCTGTTCCTTTATTGTGGTTCTTTCTCTGTCCTCATCAGTTTCATCACACAATTGAAATGATCGTTATTCAGAAATTTGAAGGGTCCCTCTACAGATCTATGAAGCTCTCTCCATATGCAGTTTTCTCCTTCACTGTGCAATGTTCTCTCCAGTACACTGTTCCTCAAATTGTAGGCACCTTTGTACTTTCTGAACTCTGAACTATGTCTTCTCAACTCAGAGAGACCTCTAGCCTTTCGGGGCTCCTTTCACATGAGCTATTGTCTGGAAACTTTCCCAAGGCAGTAAGTTGGGACATTCATAAGGTTCATCTTGTCTCCTTTCTCTCGAGAATCATGGTCCTGTGCTGCCTTTTGTCAAAGGTCTAAAATTCATTATTTTCTATTTTTTTCTGTTTGTTTGTTTGTGTTTAAATAGTTAAGATAAAAGAGGAAATCTTGCTACGGTTACTTCATCATTGCTATAAGCAGAAATTCAGGTGACCTTTTGGAGTGGTGGAGTGGGAAGGCTTTAGGAGTCTGGATACTTCCATCCTATTAAGCTCTTAAGCTTCATAGCTTGCCAGTCTTTTGACTTTAGCAGAGATAATTGACCTCTGGAACCTCAGTTCCTTCATCTGGAAAATGGGACTATAAAACTTGTCCTATTCTTCTTCAAATGATGTGTCATCTTCTTTAAAATACTTAATAAATTGCAATGTGCCACGTCAAGTCTATTTTTGTTAATAGTTAACATATCATCAACTGGGCATCAGTACTGGGAATAACTCTTTTAACGTACATCAATCCACTCCTACACAACTTATATATGAACCTCAAACGAAGGATATGTACATTATATTATGATGGCAAAAGGAAGACTGATTCTGAGACCCCTGTCTATGCAATAGGAGTTTAATCTTTCGAAACGTTTAAGAATGTGAAAGTTAAGCCCAACAAATATCATGGTGTCCACATATGCATGGAAGCCACTCCAGAATTTTTTAGTGTAAATTTAATATTACAAAAAGCTTTTTTTTTTTTCTTTTTTCTGAGATGGAGCTTCACTCTTGTTGCCCAGGCTGAAGTGCAATGGCACGATCTCGGTTCACTGCAGCCTCCACGTCCTGGGTTCAAGCAATTCTCCTGCCTTAGCCTCCAAGTAGCTAAGATTACGGGCACTGGCCACCACGACTGGCTAATTTTTGTATTTTAGTAGAGATGGGGTTTCAGCTCTCTATTTACTTTATTTTATAATCATCTTGCCAAAGTTTTTAGATATTGCAAAAAATAAATTCCAGCATTTTCAAAACACAAAGCCTACTGACAGACATCTGTTTATTCTAATACTATGAAAGTATATTGTCTGTTTATTAAGCTATAATTTACTGAAATGTATTGTACACATCTCTTATCTTTCTTTTTAGAGATAAAATTGACCTATATTGCTTAGGTGAAAATAGAAACAAAAGGAATTTTAATAAAAACTTATCATACGACTTCCTCAGGGCACAAAGAAATTATTCACTGACCTCACTTTAAGACACACCTAAAATTATGTAATTAATATTTGGTTTTGTCAGCTACATAAAACATATTCATAGTGACATGAACACAAATTGCAAGAAAATTTTATGTACACATACTCCACATAAATATATGAAAGTACAAAGGGACATATATGTCTATAGCTACATCCCTAATGACTAAATTCTAAAGAGAGCTTCTACCAAACAAATGCATTAGCAAGTAAATATACTGGATTTCAGAATGTTTAATCAATGATAAAAATGTATTAGCCTTTAATGACACTTGCTTTATTCACATGGTAATGTGTTCAAATAATATACACCTAAAACTATAAATACCTAATCATACCCTCAGATATCAGAAATAATAAATACCTAGTATTTGATAGCACAACGGGGTGACTATAGTCAAAATAATTTAAGGATGTATTTTAAAATAACTAAAAGAGTATAACTGAATTGTTTGTAACACAAAGAATAAACACTTAAGGGAATAGATAGGCCATTTTCCATGATGTGATTATTATGCACTGCATGCTTGCATCAAAATATCTCATGTACCCCATAAATGTGTACACCTACTATGTATCCACAAAAGTTAAAAATAAAAAAATTAAAAATACTAAAAAAAAAAAGTAAAAAGATCAATTTCGAATAGATAAACAAGCTGAATGACCAAAACAGAAATAGGGACTCAACTGAATGACTGATTTCCTTTAGCTCTGTTTTTATGCAATCCCACATGCAACCATCCATACAGAATATATGACAGTGATATATAGCACTAATGACCAGTGATATATAGTGTCTCCTAATGAGCTAAGTAGTACCTGCATTCATTCATATTCATCGAGTAAATTTTGTTTCAATAAATTGTTTTTCTTTGTACATTTCTACCCCTAAAAAAAACTTCTACCTTTCACTGGAGAGTGTTTGTACTGCCACAACCATTGATGACTAACATTTCACAATCTTGCAAATCACAGTCTTGTTAATACCTTTAAAATGTAGGTTGTATTTTAACTTACTAATGAGGGAAGTACACAAAGAAATAGACTATTAGTTATCTTATAACTCTCATTCCTGATTTTGCATCAACCTGCAGAAATTTAGGGGAAAAAGATTTAGGCACACATTAGAGTTTAGGGGGATATCCCTCAAAGTACACCATCAAGTGGTAAGTAAGTAGCATTATATAAACACACACATATATAGTGTAGAAACAATATACAAACACACATGTATTTAGATAATAAAAATGTGAAAGTATAAATTTATCCCCACCAAGAAAAGAAAACTCTTGTACAATTTTGGTGGGGATTTAAATTAGTATAGTAATTATAAAAACAGTATGGAGGTCCCTAAAAAATTAAAAATAGAATTCCTACCATATATGATCCAGCTATCCCACTTCTCAATATATAGCCAAAGGAAATAAAATCAGTGTCTTGAAGACATATCTGCACTCCCATGTTCACTCACTGCAGTCTTACTCACAATAGCCAAGATATGGAGTCAACCTAAGTGTCTATCAACAGATGAATGGATTAAGAAAATGTGGCATATATACAAAAATGGAATACCATTCAGCTTTGACAAAGAAAAAATAATGTTGTCATTTGCAACTACATGGGTGAACCTTGAGGACTTTATGTTAAGTGAAATAAACCAGGCACAGAAAGACAAATACTGCATAATCTCACATATGTGGAATCTAAAAAAAGTCAAATTCATAGAAGCAGAGAGTAGAAAGGTAGTTATCAAGGCTGGGGAACAGTGGGGGATTGGGTAGATGTTGATCAAGGAATACAAAATTTTAGTTAGACAGGAAGAATAAGTTCAAGAGATCTATTGTACAACATGGTGACTACAGTTAATAACCATGTATTGGATACTTGAAAATTGCTAAGAGAGTGGATTTTACATGTTTTCACCACAAAGTAAGTATGTGAGGTAACTGATATGTTATTAGCTTGATTTAGCTGTTCCACAATGTGTACATATATCCAATTATCATGTTACACACTATAAACATATACATTTTTGTCAATCAAATAATGAAGGATTATCCCCACAAATACTTTAAAGAGTAAGAAAATGCATAGTGTAATCATGCTCAAGACTTCTTGGCAAAAAAATAAAGAAATTGCATAATGACTTAAAAGTGTCATAGAGTAGAACCCCAAATCTGATAGCCACAGGTAAAACTCCTCCTTTATTCTTCAAATGAAAAAAATAAAACAAAAACAAGAGATACTTAAGGCAGAATATCTCAAACAGAGACCCAAAGATAGATTTTGTCAGTGTAGGAAAAATTTTGCTTTTGTTTTTGTGGGTAGCCTCTAAAAGTTGGAAAAGCCAAGGAAACAAAACCTTCTCTAGAGGTGCTAAAAAGGAAAGTACTGCTGACACATTTATTTTAACCCAATGAGACCCATTCAGACTTGTGCCTTCCGGAACCATAAGATAATAAATTTGGGTTGTTCTAGGGCAATAATTTTGTCGTGATATGTTATGGAAGCAAAGAGACAACATACCATTCCCCTTGAGGATGTTGGTGACAGTGAACCCAATACAACTATATTCTTCTGTAACACTCCGTTGAAAAGTCAAGTAAATAAGATAAACATCATTTCAATGGTAAAGTCGTTGCTATCACCAATGTAAGTGGATATACTCAGAGGCTTATCGATTTTACCTATGATATTTGTATAGTTTTTTTCTCTTAATGATGCAATGTATACTTCAGAATTGAACAAAGCTGATCTGTATCCATCATACAATATATAATGGAGAATGCTTAGATTGCATATTTCTCTAGAAATGTGAAAACAGACAAAAGAAAATTCAGGTTTTTGTTTCTATGATCACCAGCTCTTAAAAGTCTCTGTTGTACAGGACGTCAGATTTCACTTTACTTCAGTGCTTCTCAGACATTAATACACATATTAGTAACTGGGGGGGGGGGGGTCTTGTTAAAATGCAGATTCCGATTCTGCATATCGAGCTTGGGGCCAGATTTTGCAGTGTCTAAGCGTCTCTCAGGTGATGTTCATGCTATCACTCTATGGAACACACTTTGAATAGCAAGGGAGGGATTCACAAATCCTTGCCTGAGGCTCCATATCACAAACAATACTGAATTCAAAAAGTTTCTCTCTACATTCAGTATTACTAGGTGGGAGAAGAAAAATAATCTCAAACTGACTTCCAACATCTTTTAACCATTTATTAGTGATGAAAGTGAGCCTAATTAAAATGTCTGACTCATTACTTTAATAACTAACATATATATTCAAAAATAAATTCATGTGGCTATACTTTTGTCTTAAAATAATGAGGAGGAGTCAAGACTGAGCATTCTAATACCTAAGGTAATACTTCCCACTAATACAGAATATATTTCTTCTTCCACATTTTACAATGCCTGGATCTCTTCCAGTTGTTGCTTTGTTGAGGGGTGATATGGTTTGACTCTGTGTCCCCACCCAAGTCTGATCTAGAATTGTAATCCTCACACGTGGAGGGAGTAACCTGCTGGAAGATGACTGGATCGTGGGAGCGATTTCCCCCATTATGTTCTCATGCTCATGAGTGACATGGTGTAAAAGTGTTTGGCAGTTCCCACCTCACTCTTTCTCTCTCCTGCTGCCATGTAAGACGTGCCTTGCATTTCTTTCAACTTCCACCATGATTGTAAGTTTCCTGAGGCCTTCCCAGCCATTTGGAACTGTGAGTCAATTAAATGTTTTTTCTTTATAAATTACCCATTCTGGAGAAGTTCTTTATAGCAGTGTAGAAACAGATTAATACAAGGGGATTTCAACACAACAAATTTTCGGTCTATGAAAGGGCAAAGCTATTTTGAAAATGTGTCTCAGATGATTACTTTCTTAAATAACACAGCTATTCCATCCATACAACATACAATAGGTATACTAATCTAACCAAATAAGAAAATATTGAATCATTAAATTAGCGTATTAGAAAAGTTATATAATAATATAATCTACTTTTTTAATAAAATCCACTCATGAAGTGCTTTCAGCATTGGTTGGTTTGACAGTAAGAAAGAATATGGGTCTATGTGCCTTCTGCCAGTGAAGCCATTGGAGGTCAGCACAATGAACCCTTTCCCCTAAACTTCAGACTTTATTTATTTAAAGAATGTCATCTCCACTGAGAAAAAAAAAGGGAAATATTACTCAGAAGGAGTATATTATTATACTAGAGGCTCAGAAGGAGAAAAGAAACTAGGAGGAAAATATACATGTCGTATGTGTGTGTGTGTATGAATTTATGTATACACATGTGTGTATGTGTGTGTGTGTGTGTATATATATGGATACATAAATTTTTTGAAAAACAATGAAGACAGGCCTCACTCTAGCTCCTTAACCTATACTTAGTAGCTTAACAGGTGAGCATGCAGTGTCTAGAATAACACCTGCTCTCAAATACTGGCTTTGCCACTTAGTTGTAGTATATGACTCTGAATGAGCACCATACACTAATACTTGCCTAATTACAAAAGTGCTTAGTGGGAATATATAAGCCACATGTTTGCATTACTGTTTTTAGAAGCTTGAAAGAAACTGTCCCTAACTCCAAGGGAAAAGGGGTTAAGGAGATAGTTTGCTAAATTTTGCCACCCTGACAAATAATAGGCTTAAAGATTCTAAGGATCAACCCAAACGCACATATGTCTGCTTGCGAAACAACAGGATAATTTTTGTGAAACAAAAGGTAAGACAGATATTGTTCTAGATTTCTTTACAGATGGAAGATGTAAGGTGAAGCATTTAATTGACTGATAGTATAATTTCATGTATCCAGTTGCCTTATACCTAGATCTCTGGTTTAACCCAGGCAATTTTGCTACTAGTTGGCACAAGAATGACCCCATTTGGACAGACAGGTTTCAACTTATTTCCTTAAAATTTCATGCAGACTAGAAAGGTATTACGATATCAGTGATAGCTTCTGAATATGCCAGCATCTCGAGCTCCCTTCTTATGCATAATATATCTCTAGAATTATCAATATTTGCTTCTAAACTTGTGTACCTAGATATAGTGTACTCAATGCAAGTATATTAAGAAACCACCAATTTCAGTTTTAGCTCACTGACTCCACAATAAAATAAAAATCAACAATTCAAATTTTATTTATTCTGTTGGAGATTGCACTATAAAAATGTAATTCCCTCTGGAAGTATGATACAATTTTAAAAGCAGAAGGCAATAAATGTTTTTAAAATGCATTTTATGCAAAGTTTCATGCCGTATTTTTTCAATCAAGACTGAGAGAGTGTGTTTTAATAAAATATCTAAAACAAATGTAAGTATACACCATTTATTTGGGTAATCTTACAAATCTCTAACTTCGTAGAAGTAATATGGTGTTTATGAAATGCACGTGCACACACACACACATGTCTCAGATTCCAGAGATTTAGATCCTAGCTAAAGCTCTGCCAAAAGTTCATTGTATTGACCTTAGTCAAGCACAACTTGGTGATTACAAGTCAAACCCATGATTGAGTCTTGACTGTGACATGCAATAGCTGTATGGACCTCGGCAAATCAACTGCTTTGAAATATGTTTTCTCATTTGTAAAATGGGAAATAATACTATACACTCTTTCATATAGATTTTGTGATGTTTAAATGCAATAAGATATATAAAGTTTTTAGCACAATGTCTGGCACTAAGTGCTTAATAAATATTAGTGTTTATTAATGCTAGTAAAGTACCTCACTTCTTTGGCCTTCAGATTCTTTACTTGTAAAATAAGGGGATTGGCTTATCATTATAAAATCTCCCCCAACTCAAACTCTACAACTTAAATGAGAAAACCCAATGTCATCCTCCCAGATAGAAATTGTAAAACAAGCTTTAAAAATATATGTCACACTCATTTTTTTTTCATATTTTATTTTGAGCTCTCTAAACTTAACAGCATATTTCTAAGCACCACATTCTATCCAGAGTTGCTTAAGTTTGATCAGTTTTCTCTATTGATCTATATGTAAATGTCTAGGAAAGTCTCAATTACTATGAAAGCTGGCTACAAGTTAAAACAGCTTCGAGGAGTTTCATATAATGTAGGTAATCAGAGAAACGGTCAAAGAATTTTCCCTTATAATAAATAACTTTCATGGTTCACTTGCAATTATCTACAATAATGATGTTCTAATTTACAGGTCACAACACCCTTCTGCTTTTAATCCATGTTTCTACATCAAAAAACTTTATGTGATATTGAGATGGTACCTCAAACTGAGGCAGTAGCCAAAGTGAAATATGTGAAAAACCTTTGTATTAAACCATAATCACACTGTCATTCAAGTAAAACTTGAGCTCTGCAAAACAGTGCAATTTGAAGCCTAAGGGATAGGAAAGTGACAACCAATATATAATAGCAATTATAACAATCATCACAATGGTCATCTCTGATTCAACAGATGTACACATGAAAACTACCAGGAATAGTCAATATAAGATAGCAATTGTAGATAAAATGTAATAAAAAAAAGAGGAATTTGTATATTTTTAAAGATACATGATATGATGTCACCAAAGAGAAGTATAGAACAATGGAATACCTATTTATTTAGTATTTTTCAAACTGAGAAAATTACAGACAGAGCCGCTTCTGGAATAGTGTTCCCTCCCTTGATCTTGTTTATGAGGGCATGATATATTTGAAGGCCACCCAGTAAAGTGAGATCTCTGTAATTCCTTTCCTCTGACTCACATTCAGGTTTATTTAGTCATTGGAGGGTCTCTTGCCTGACCAACGATGAATAAGCTTTCACATGTGTACAGTTCTCTCTATAAAAATACTGCTTCATTTCCAAGGACATTGTTTTCTGGGAGAAAAGAACATAAACAGCTACAGCTATTTTGATTATTCAGTTAGGTGCTACGGACAGATAATAAAGAAATAGATGGCATGGTCCCAACCCTTAAGGAAGGATTTAAAATCCGGTTGAGGATTCCAGTCTAACATACACACACACACACACACACACACACACACCACCACCACCACCACCAACAACAACAACAACAAAAGAGACAATACAAAGCAACCCACAAGCAAGTGACAAAGACAAGAATTAATGTGGGAATTCCAGGAAAAGTGAGGTCAGTAACATTTGGGTTAGATTAATTTGGAAGGCACTTGTGGAGGGGTGCAATTTGAGTTGAGTTTCCAAAGCGAGTAAGATGTGAATTATGTAGAAGAGAGGGCATCCTAGGTGAAGAGAATAGTAATAGTATAAGGAGAAAAGTTATACAGGTAGATTGTTCTCCCTAACTGAACATTAAAGAGAGTTGAGAACTGAAGAATAAAGGAAAATAAGACTCCTGTATTACAGTGAGGTCAGATTATGAAGTTCTTTGAAATTCGAGTGGAATTAGGCTTGAAACAATAGAAAACAAGGAACCAAGAATATGTTGGTTAAAGAAAGTGATTTGTTGAAAGAAGTGTTCACAGACCACTAAGGATGTGGGGCACAGGTGAAGACTGCCTAGGAAGCTCCTACAGTTACTAGATGAGTGGTGATGAGAATTTAGATTGTAAAGGAGGAATGATGTGCGAAGTCTTTCAAAGGAAAATTTACCAGTACTTGATAATCCCTTAACTATGAGAAATAGAGAAAAATCCAGATTCCTCTGTAAAATTGTCAAGAGTCTATGATCAGACTGTGAAGGGCAATTAATAACAATACTGTACAATCTATTCATCAAGAATAGACAGGCAGGTTGTTCTTCACTGTTCCTCACAACTGCTGAGTAATAAAAGCCTTAATATAAGTAATGTAACAGCGTTCCCAATGAAGGAGTGAAGGAAAGGGTCTCTCAAAATAATGTTTGACTTCAGTAATTCTAGCAGAGACACAGAGGAAGAAGATGGACTTAGCACCAAACTTGAAATGGAGACTAAAGATTTATAAGAGATTGTCCCAAGAAGATAAAAAGACCAGAAAGGAAAATTTCTTACTCTGAGCCTCCACAATGGACTTCATTCTGAGTCTTTCCAAAGAATTTAGGGTTCAAAATCATTGTCACCCCAAATCAGAGCTCCTTTAAGATTAAAATTTAGATTCATTTGAATAATTAGTGTTTATTTTTCCAAACAGTTTCTTATCTGATAAACTTCTATTCCACAAATTCTTCTAGAATTCATTTTGTTATTCAACATCTAATACCTGGAAATTTAGAATTTGCCTTCGCAAATTTATAAGGCTCATTTTGAAGCTGGATTTACTCAGTAGGCCAGTTTAAACTAAATGGCAGATCCCTCCCCATCAACTGGTGCTTGAAACATCACAAGGTCTGGAATGTTCCCTGGGTCTCTACTTTCCAAATTCAGCCCAGAAATGGCTCAGCCCCACCTCTTCCAGTGAAACCGAAACAGCGCCTGTGCAAACTCCACGCCTATTCTCCTCACAGTGACCCACCCTGCCCCCACCAAGGTGCTAATGCGCAGGCGCAGCGCTCTCAGTGCCTTTGAGTAGGGCTGTGAGAAATCTACTGTCCAGTGAAATCTAGAAGTGATAGAATTCAATCCTTCCTTTCTTCGGAGGCAGAGGCGCCACTTCCTTCTACTACCCGTCCAGAAGTGCGTCCCAAACGTCTCCCTCTCTCGGAGCAAGGTCTTTCGCAATCCCCATTGTATCCCTATCCGCAGCTCGTTTCTAATCTCACTCAGCCGCCAGCCTTCGCTAGGAGGATAGGGGCACTTCGCTCCCTAGGATCCGCACCAGTTTTTTGGCTGCCTGTTTAGGCCACAAAACCTATGGACCCCCCCCAACCCCCAATCTCGCCCCAAACTAGGAAAAGCATTATCCCGGTGCTTTGCCCGCCCTCCTTCGCCCTTCACACCCACTCAGTGTTGAGTGCTTACCTCGGGTGTGGTGCGGTTACGAAAGCAATCAGTGGAACCCAGATCAGTCCACTGCTGGGGCAGGCGGATTCAGCGAGATTTTTCCTGGGTCTCCACTGCCGCTTCAGACAATGAAATCAGCGTGTCCGATCATCAATTCTCATCATGATCGTGACGTCACAAAAGACAGCGGCCAATAGGAGCCTGCGATCAGCTCAGGACAGTCCCTGGCCTCAGCCCAGAACCCAAGAGTTGGGAGGGGGGAAGAGAGATGGCTGCCTGCAACTGGGCTGCCTTTTCCTCGCACAAATCAGTTACATCCACGGCCAGGGCTCTCTATACCTTCCTGAATAGCTGTGAACACCGAGCATCCCTGTGACTATAGTAGTTACATGCCAGCCATTTGAGCAGGTGCTGCCTGGCCTTCCAACTTGAAATTGGGTTTTAACAAAATTGTTACATGCTGCCAAAACCAAATGATAGCATAAAGAAATACAGTCCTTTGTGGTCGGTGTTTGATTGACAGGTAAATACTCAAGTTTTACTAAAATCAATAAGGTGTCCATCAAGACTTTAAAATTTTACAGTAAAAGCAAGTGTACTGTTATACGTGACTGGTTGGCTCTGATGACTGCGGAAAGAAACTATGGTTTTTATGCATCCAACTTCAATTCCCAGTCTGCCAGAAGCTACTTGGGTGATCACCATTATACCATTACACAAAAGAAGTCAAGCCACATGTTACATCATTTAACAGTTACTTGATATACTTCCCAGATTTGCTGGATGCCATGAGAAATAAAGAATTCATTGATTCTCTGCCATCATAGAGCTTGCAACATCATTTGGAAGACAAGATTAGCACACAGTAAATATTCACAACAATAAAATAAAGTACATGATCATGTGCTCAGTCATTAATTACAAGCAAGAGCTACATTATTTAATGATTGGAGATATCAGTGAAGTGGAAAGTCAGGGAAGCATTTTATGTAATTAAAACTTGAGATGGTTCTTGAATGGTGAGTAAGAAAGGATGGAAGGCACCGTCTTAGAGGGGAAAGATAAGCAAAGGTAGAGACGCATGAATTCATATGATGTGAGGAAGCCCATGATGAAATCATCTTGTCAAATAGAGGACATATGCTAAGGACTAGTGGTAGATGGAATTGGCTAATAATAAAAGTCTTTGAAAATAGGCAGATAACTTTTATTTGATTAAACGTCACCAAAAGCCATAAAGCATGTGACCTCAATCCTCTATAGTCAATTAGCTACAGAGGAGTTGATGTGATTTTTTAAAACAAAAGTCAGATTAGGCCCAACTTCAGATTGTCCAATGGTTTCCTTTCACATATACAATAAAATGCAAATTTCTTACCATGTCCTCAAAGCCCTAAATGATCTGGCCTTCACCATCTTTCTGACCTCACCTCCTGTCACTCAGCCACTAATTCACAAATACATTAATATTCTATTTCTCAAACAAGTCAAGCTAATGTTCATGGCAGTTGACCTTGTACTGTTGCACTCTCTGATCTTTGTATGACTTACTCCATCACTTGATTGAAATCTTTGCTCAAATGCAACCTCTTTAAAGAGGTTTTCCTATTTAAAATTGTGATCTTCTTAACACTCTCTACACTCTTTTTTCTGTTTCATTTTTCTTCATAGTATTTATTATTAAGTGTATTTTATATATTTAGTTATTGCAAATGTAAGCTCTATCAAGGCAGAGTTTTTTGTTCATTTTGTTTATTATTATATCCCTCACATCTAGAAAGGCCCTAGATACAAAGCAGACAAATAAGTAAGTACTTATTGAATGAATGACTGAAAGCACATTTTTCAAGTCATTAATTTGCATTTTCAGTTACATTGGGATAGGCTGGAGTGAGAGAGACCAGTTAGACAGTTGTACTGCTAACCCAGCTTCTAGGTGACATAGCCCTAGATTAGGGTGTCAAAAATGATGAAATATGAGACTTTCAAAGAAGGGATTATAAGGGTTAAGTGGAGGATTCAGAAACAGCTTATTGATAATTGATTAACATATTCATAAAGTACTACATACCTGAAACTGAGGTGATATGAGAAAAAAGATCAGAGTCCCTACTCTTGAAGGGTTTATAATGCAAAGACACAAGAAGACATATTTGAAACCATGGTACAAAAAGAGGCAATTAAATTAATCCAATTGTTCCTTCCTTTTTTTCCCTCTCACCCTGCATCTAAGCCGCTAGTACGTTTGAAGACTGTACCTTCAAAATATGCCCCAAATCTGAATACTCCGTACCTCCTCTACCACCATTACACCGAAGTCACTATAACTTCTAGTTTGAAATACTGCAAAAGCATCTTACATGGTTTACTTTCTTCCACACTTGTCCTTCTTCGAAAGTTTATCTTAACATCAGTCGAAATATTCTTTATAAAGTTTGAATCAGATCATATCACTACCTGATTTAAAACCCTCCAAATGTGTCTCATTACATTAACAATAAAGTCCCAAGTCCTTTGCTATGGTGTATTTCCTACCATTTGTTCCTGCCCTGGCTCACTATGCTGTAGCTACTCTGGTCTTTTGGTTATTTTTTTCTTCTGGAATGCCTATTTCCTCTTCAGAGACTTTGTGTTTGCTATGATTTCTTGGGAAACTCTTTCCCTAGATCTTCACATAGCATACTTCACATAATTCAGACTGTCTGCTAAAATGTTACCTTCTCAGATAGGACTTCATGGACCAATCAATTTAAAACAGCATTGCCCCACCACCACCATCACCATTATCTATCTCCTGTATCTTCTTGTTGTGCTTAATTTTTCTCATATCTCTATGGAAAAATACATTATTTGTTTTGTTGGTTAGTTATTTTGCCTTTCCCCAACAGAATGAAATGTTCAAGGGGGTAGGAATTTACCTCTCTTATTACTGTTATACCTCCAGTACTTAGAGTTGTAGTAATACCTAGCATGAAGTAGGTACTCAACGGATCTTTGTTGAATGAATAGATAGGGGAGAGCATAGATTGTGTAGTGCAGTAATAGGTATTCAGGGAGGAGAGATGTTTTCAATACATGCCTAAGATATCAGTACCTGTCCTGTTCACAATATATCAATTAAAAGCATGTTTATTGAACTTGTAAGTAAAAAGCATCTAAGTAGAATAATTAAATCATTGATATTAACCAAGATTTCAAAGATCTCAGAAGACTCAACAAACAAATGCAATAAAATGAAGTTTGACAGGGATAAACAGTAAGTCTTGCTTTTAGGTTTACAAAAATCAGTTGCATAAGTACAGGAGGGGCAATAAACACCTAAGTTGGGAAGTGTATCTAAAAATTCTATAAATTCAGTATGAACTGGTATAACAAAGCTGTTAAACAAGATAATTCACACTTAAACTATATTAATAAAAAGTTATTATCTGAATCAAGAGAGTTAAGAGCTCTACTAGTCCCTACCGTAGTCAGACCACACTTGGTCTCTTCTATTGATTATCCTTATTTTAAAATAAACATTCACAAATAGCTGCATTTAGAGAAGAAAAACCAGGATTATGAGGCATCTAAAAATTATATGATTTGAGGCAAGTCTCCAGGAACTGAGGATGCTTAACTTAAAGAGGAGAAGACCTCAAGTATATAGAATATATAACTATCTTCAAATATTTGAAAGACTGCTGGGCAAAGACAAATGTGACTTATGTTGTGGTTTTCCAGAGGGCAGTACCAAGGCCAAAATGGATAACTGATGGGGAAAAAAGCCTCAGCTTAAAATTCAAGTGTTCAAAAATGATAGAGACTGTTTTGTAAAGTCAAAAGGCCTCAATCACTGGGAATGTTTCAGTGACCATCAGTCAGCAGTGTTGAAGGATTATCTATATTGAGTGACTGCTAAAGTTTATCTCAACACAGAATTTACAGATTTTTGGATTATGTCAGATGGAAGTTAGTCAGGAAAAGGCCTTAAAGAAAAACAGTGAGTTTGGTCTTTTAAGATTTGGTTTAGTCTGGCGGAGCTGAATCTAGGTTGGGGTACCACTAATAAAAGACAACCAATTTACTGCTCTCCCATTCTTCATTGGGGGGAAAAACATGTTCACAGTGCATTTTGGGTGAACATAAAAATGCATACACCAAAGAAAATTCTGCCAACTTTAATTTTTTCTTATTTTTTTCATTAATAAGGAATTTATTTGTAAGTTCATTTTAACCAACACAATCATTTATTGATATATGTGAGACCTGCCTAAATGAGCCCAGAACATAGCTCTCACCATTGGATTGCTAGGTTTAAAAAACTAACTTTCAATCTACTTAAAGTTACATTAATGTTTCTAGTACAGCTGATTTTTGTTAATCAGAGTCTCTATGCTTTGTTTGTAGGTTATTGAGACTTTTTAAATCACTTCTATTTTTCTCTTCTTTCTTTTTAATTTTTAGAGACAGAGTGTTGCTCTGTCACTCAGGCTGGAGTGCAGTGGTGTGATCATAGCTCACTACAGCCTCAAACTCATGGTCTCAAGTGATCTTCCCACCTTGCCCTCCTAAAGCATTCATTGTGATTACAGGCCTGAGCCATTGCACCTGGCCTATTTTTACTTTTATTTTGCCCACCTTTTAGGCCTTTGACAGCTTATTGACATCTCCATTCAAAGTTGTCCACCAAAACATGATGAGAGAGCTGAAATCAAGTGTTGTCCTTTTAAATACTTCTGATTTGGAGGGGAAGAAAGTAATTTTTAAATAAAATGTTAAAACTTACGATTTCTCTGTGGATTTCAATTATCCATTGTAGCCATGTTATTAGTATTTTAGTGGAGATGCCATTTGAAGGAACTTTTCTACTCTTACTGTGTCCAGGTTAAAGCAAACTCTATGATAGAAAACCCTTCTGAATCATTAGTATACACTGTCCTACTCTAATTATTCCATAAATAGCCTCTACAGAACACTAAATTTCTATTTTGTATTTCACTTATTAAGGTACCTTATTTTATAGACAATGTATACATGATTTGTTCACCTAGAAAATTTCTGAAATAAGACCAATTCTTGAGTGGCACTGTGGTTTTTCAGAAATAATATATTACTAATATTTCTGAGTTATTTTTCTACTTTAACTAAGCCAGTAGTTATCAGCATGTTTTCCCTGGACCAGCAGCATCAAAATCACTTGAGAACTCTTTGGAAACATAAAATCTTGATCCCTACCTACAGATTCAAAAACTGTGAAAGGAGGGCCAAGAAGTTTGTGTTTTAACAAGCTCTCCAGGAAATTCAGATGTATGATAAAGGTTGAGAACAACTGTATTTAGCTATAACTGTGGAGGCGGGGGGAATAGAGGCAATTTCATTCTACAATATTTATTTAGCTTGCATTATGTGCAAGCTACATAGAATTTATGAAAACATGATTTTGGTGTTCAAAACATGCGTAGTCTAGTAGAACAGCCACAGACTTAAAAACGTAAAATAATATGATAGCCCTTAAATGTGGGGCGGGAATCTGAGTTGAGTGGACCTAGGAAAATTATATCTATGAATGTGAATGACTAGTTTTGCATAGTAGGGTTTTATTTCTGACATATCTACTGTTATATTCCTGATATGGCTCGAAATGTTTCCCCCCTAGTCATGTTATTGATGTTAGGATAAAGTGAGAGACCAGAGAATCAAGTATTGTAATTTAGCAATTTTGCTATAACACACGTCCCCTCCCTCAAAAAAAAAAAAAAATTTGTATACATCCAGAAAGAATTCCACTTATGTATTTCTCTCTTGATTGAATGGTGAAATTTATTCATGTTTCTCTAATTTCATACTGAAATTTATTTTAGCATGCTATCAGATATATAAGGGATGTATATATTTATATTGATTGACTTCTGAAAGCAGCTGGAATCCTATTGGTATCAGAAAGGAAGTTTACTTTTTGGAAAGTTTAAATTGTTTGTATTTAAATTTTAAAGTGGTTCTCAATCATTTGGGAGATTGAGGATACTTTAGATAATACAACAAAGCCATGAATGCTTTCTCCAGAATCATACACACATACAGATTTCATAATATTTATTACTGGGGGTGAATCCCATGGATTTTCTGTAGATTATCTGTTAACTTGCTGGAGTGGATAGATCCTAGGTAAATAGCTCTCCTGAAAAAATGATTTAAGATGATGTACAAAGTGAATTATAAGAGTGCTACTAGTTTAGATAACTTGTCTAGAATGTGGTTAGTTACCCATTTAGCTCTATGAAGTGTGGGCTAGACCCAAATGCTTCAAATCAGTATCCTCTCTAATACATACAAATATATCAACCAAGCACTCATATGAACTTATAGTTCATTTATCCCTAGGGTAATTAAAACATCTGAGGACTTGAGAAGGACAGTAGTCTTCAGTTTAAATCAAAAGAGATACTTTGAGAATACCTTGGCCAAAACAAGCAAAATATTTCTAAAGAAGCACCCAAATACATGCTTTATCATCCATGTGGTTATTTAAAAGACAGCAAAAAAGCTAATTATTATGCTATACCATGACTTGAGGTGCAGGATGGGTTGAGGAAGGAAAGGAAAAATTGGCTCCTAAAAATCTAGAATCATTTGCAAAGCTTTTGGAAAACCATTCTGCATTAAAAATTGAAAGGATTGAAAAGGCTATTTTTGAAGTAAATTGAACAAGAAAAAAAGCCTATCTCATTTTTACACCATTTTGCCTTCACTTTTTATTTTATTGTTTTTTAGACAGAGTCTTATTCAGTTACCCAGGCTGGAGTGCAGTGGCACTGGTGAAATCTCAGCTCACTGCCACCTCTGCCTCACATGTTCAAGTGATTCCCATGCCTCGGCCTCCTGAGTAGCTGGAATTAGAGGTGTGCACCACCATGACCAGCTAATTTTTGTATTTTTAGTAGAGACGGAATTTCTTCATGATGGCCAGGCTGGTCCCCAACTCCTGACCTCAAGTGATCCACCCGTCTCAGTCTCCCTAAGTGATGAGATTACTGGTATGAGCCACCACACCCAGCCTGCCTTCACTTTTTATGGATAAGGAAAATAAAGTACAAGGAAGAAAAGTGAGTTACTTGAGGTCCATAGATCAGTAATTTACTAGATGATATACTTTTGATCAAATAAAGTTGATGATCATTTGAAAGTAACTATCAACAGCCATGACATTTTCAGTCCTAGGTGATGGAAGAAAGTTGAAGAGCCAAGATTTGACAAGGCAAGTTAGGGGCTCAAGGACCGGGTCTAAGTAAAGGTGGAACAAATAATCTGAAAGTATGTGAATAGACCAAAGTAGCTGTATATAGAACTGCCAATAGTCAAAACTGGATAGTGATGCCCAAATTACTGGTAGTTGAAAAAAAATGTAAACACATAGCCACGTAGCAAAAGTCAGAGAAGGCAAGATTCTGGATTCAGAGGTCTTCAAACTGGGTAACAGAAATCAAGAACCAGTTAAAAACAATAAGTATCAGAAATCATCAAAAATATTGGGAAAACATTAGGGTCTAAACTGGCAGGCCAAAAATATTGGACAGATGGAAATACAAAGGTCAAGTTAAAGAGGAGGTAGCCAAGGACCAAACAAAATAAACTCAGGCCAGGCCAATTTATCAAACAAGTAAGTGAGTAGTAAGGAGTCAAGGCAAATCAAGAAACAAGGAAGTCACAGAAGCTTAAAGCACAGAGCATGGGTAAGTTAAATGACACATAGAAATGCCAAGGTGGACCTTGATAAATCAGAGAGTTCTTCAGCCTTGGGCTTGAGCTTTAATAATCCTAATGTGGCCAGGCTGGGCCCTTGAGGTGAGAGCAAGTAATTGAGAACAACTCCCTGCCATGAATTTCATGTGGATAAAATAGTACTTTCTGGCAGTCAGATTCCGACAACAAAACCCAGAGGAAAATATGAAGTGTTTTGAATATCTTAAGAGTTTTTAAGACAACAGTTTTCTTTCAAACTTAAACGAATATCATGGTTTCCAGTAGAGAAAATTTTCTAAATGCCATAGCAAAATTATTTGGTAATAAAATTTCCATGATTCCTTTTCAGAGCTTTATACCATATTGTACTACTGACTTACATTACACAGAATATGTGAAAATGTTATAATTTTATAAGCTTGCCTTATAAAAATTATTTTAATTCTATTACTTTTCCTTCAATAAAAATCCCCAATGAACTTTGGAGTATTGATCAGTGTTGTATTATCTATATTCACATGCCTTTGTTGACCACTGTAATTGAGTTCCATTTCATGCTCACAAATTTAGTGGGTGATACAGTGCATAGGAAGGAAACTATAATGAGATTATTTGTGTTGCGTGGTAATACAATCCATTTTTACCCCAATTGGTGTAATATGTTAGAGCCTTCTACAGGTTCAAAAAATCTAAAAATATAAATTGGCAGCGTCAGCAATATGGATTTCTAAGTAGGATTTAGCAATTAGTATGATGAGCCATTTTCTTAACATTTAACATATTCAATTGGCAATATTGCCTATAGTTATACACAGCTGATGCTTATGGTAACTCACATTGGTTTTGTCCTTCATAACCAAGGATGCAGTATTAAGATCTCTTATAGCAATATCAAAAGCACAGTTCTTTGCAGCTTTAATACCTGGAAAATCTGTTACATTGACTTTCCATTTTAATTACTTTAATTTTTTAATATTAGTGTAGAGACTTTATATCCTTCCCTACCTGCAGTCCTTCTTCCTGTTGCCAAAAGCACTATATATAAAGATATTTGACAATTTTAAAAGCAAGCACATCAAATATTAGTCTTCCTTGGAATAAATGGGGGAAAGAGAAATAGGAGAATATTGATAGTGGTGTGCTAGAGCCTGTCAGCACTTGCTTGGGAGAGCTAACTGTGCAAATCTCCTCCCAACTCCGCATTCACTGACCTAAAACTAGTGGCTTGAAGCCTGACGTTGTGGGGGTAGTAACAACATGAAAATTAACGAATGGCACAAATCAGGGCTTCCACTTCACCAGACAGCCAGTTGTTAAGCATTTACTAGCACACTACTGAAGGTATAGGAAAGCAGAATATGAGAACAGAGTATAGAGAAGTACTTTGAAATTAACTAGGAAGGTATGATTAACTTTAATTTGTTTACTACTAAAAGATGAGGTCTAGCTGGAAAAAGGAGTTTGTATTTGAAAGGAGTGAAAAGATTTCACTATGTTTATGCTGTACAAATTCACTTTTTAAATTTAAATTTACTTAGCTAATATGTTGAATCCAATTCACTCTTGGAATATTGTTATTCGGTAGCTAAGCAATTTGATGATAATAATAATTCACTTTATCCTAAGTTTTACCTTTAACTTTATAAAAAAGAATCAAAAGCATGCTTAAATAATATGCCAGGGCTAGCAGGTGTGTCCTTTAAGAAAGTTTGTTTGTGGTAGGTGATTTGCTTTCTAGGCTCACCAGGAAGCTGATTTGCTTTCCAGGAAGCTGATTTGCTTTCCAGGAAGCTGATTTGCTTTCCAGGAAACCAGGGCGAGTATTAAATGACCAGCGAGTAGGCAAGGCTAGGAGCAAAACTGCACATTTATTTTTGGTCCCCCAGCTTCAGGAAAGAAGGTGTGGGGGAGGGGTGAGGTCCATCGGTCTCCGGCAGGGGAGGCCGAGGGAGTCACCCGGTGGAGCTCTCAGGCCGGGGCGGAGTTCCTACAGTCCCAACAGGAGTGAGGGCTGAGGAAGCCCATGCAGCGCGCCTGCAGGGAGCGGCTTTTATGTCCTGGGCCTGGGAGTGGGCGGGCAGTGGGAGGGACATAGGCGGGTCGGGGGCCGGGCGGTAGGCGTGGCTAGGCTGGTTCCGGTTTTTCTCCGTCGGAGGTCGGGTTGCACCTGCGCAGTGGACCTGTGTCTTTCCTGGGCACAGGAAAGCTGATGGTGAAGAACCCGGAACTGCGCCATCTTGCCTCCGTTCCTCCAAACAGTAGGTAATGGCAGAGGATGTTGGTCAAGAGAGCTTTAAATATAAGCTAGACCTGGTGAGGACTGCATCAAATAGGTCAGTGTTCTGACTGAAATTTTCAAGCAAGACTTGGAACTAAGTGATCAGTTATGGAAGCAGGATCCGTAGAAAAAGAAGGTGCATGCTGAAATGATGTGTGAAATACTGCACAACTGAAAGTAATGCTTGGCAAAATGAGTGTTAATACTGCAACAGAAGTCAGTATACTGAAGAGATATCTGCACTCCCTTGTTTACTGCAGCATATTCACAATAGCCAAGATATGGAATTTACCTAAGTGTCCATGAACAGAAGAATGAAGAAAATTTGGTTCATATACACAATGGTGTACTATTCAGCCATCAAAAAGAATGAGTTCCAGTCATTTGCATCAATATGAATCGAACTGGAAATCATTATATTAAGTGAAACAAGCCAGGCACAGAAAGACAAACATCATATGTTCTCACTTATTTGGGGGATCTGAAAATCAAAACAATTGAACTCATGGGCACGGAGAGCAGAAGGATGGTACAAGAGGCTGAGAAGGGTAGAGGAAAGTTGAGGTGGAGGTGGGGATGGTTAATGGGTACAAACTTACGAAGAGTGAATAAGACTTACTATTTGATAGGACAGTAGGCTGTCTATAGTCAATAAGAACTTAATAGTATATTTTAGAATAAATTATGTAATTGGATTGTTTATAACTCAAAGCATAAAATTTCAAAGGATGGATACCCCATTTTACATGATGCGTTTATTTCACATTGCATGTCTGTATCAAAATATCTCATGTATGCCATAAATATATACACCTACTATGTACCCACAAAATATTTTAAATAACAAAAAAGAAAAAAAAAGAAATTGTGGGCTACATATACAAAATGGCATATTATTCAGTCATAAAAAATAAAATTCTGTCATTTGCAACAACATAGATGGAACTAGAGGATATTATGCTAAATTAAATAAGCCAGGCACAGAAAGATAAATATCACATATTTTCACTCATATATGGAAGCTAAAAAATTGACCTCATGGAGATACAGTATAGTGATGGTTACCAGAGGCTTAGAAGAGTAGTAGCACAGAGGTGGGAAGGGAGTTCGGTTAATGAGTGCAAAAATACAGTTAGATAATAGGAATAAGATTGAGTATTCAGTAACACAATAGGACAACTGTAGTTAAGGGTAACTATAGTTAACAACTTTATTTTATATCTCAAAATTACTAGAGGAGTAGATTTGGAACATCCCAACACAAAAATGATAAATGTTTGAGGTAATGAATATCCCAATCACCCTGTTTTGATCTTTATCCATTGTATGCTTGTATCAAAATATCATATGTACTTCATAAATATTTACAACTATTATGTATCCATTAAAATTAAAAACAGAAATAAAATATAATTTAAAAACTGAAAAAAAAAAGATTGCAACAGATCATACAAACTTCATTTTAAAGACTCATGGATTAGACCTATTTTTACATCAGTGCCTTCTTTTAGTGAATTACTCTGGATGTTCTGAACAAATTTACCTGGAAACAATGGCCAATAGCCTCAAATATTAAAGACAACCTCTATTTTATCTGGACAAAGGTCAGTAATGGCATTCTAAAACTGAGAGAAAAAGTATTCTATGTAACTTAGAATTTTAGGGCTGCCAGAGACCACAAGAATTCATCTAGTCAGCTTTCCTCTTTCTAAATAAACTTGTTCCTAAGTAACATCTTCTGTAATATTTTTAATCTGTGTATGTCATGAGCAATAAACTGTGAAGTCTCAGCATACATGAATAATTTAATGCTGTAATCAAAGAAAACTTACAAAGTCAGAAATTTATAAACTCAGATCTAATCTACATTTACTAAGCTTCCATAATATTGAACAATGTAGTGGATATATTTACATATGGCATCTCATTTAATCTTCACAACCCAGATAGAAGGGCGTAAATTCTGTTATACAGATAAGAATACTGAATATGAATAACCATGACAATAAAGCAGAAATTTATAAACATTCCATGTAAATGACCTTAATTAGCATGAGTTTTGTATAACCAAACAAATGTTTTAGAAATGTTTCCATAGCTAGTACTATGAAAAGGAAAACCCACGTTTTCCAGATTTAAGGTGTATTCTGTTACCTTTTTCTCATACCACACCTATAATGGTAATATTTGTTATTTTATTGAATGATAACTTTATGCCAGATACTATAATAAATTATTTACATACATTCTCTCATTTAAGCTCTACAACAACGCTATGAGAGATTATTTTCTCCATTTTCAGAGGAGGAGGAGACAGATCTTAGAGAGGTTTGTATGTGGAAGAACCAGGATTCAAACTTAGTTGTACTTAACTTCAAAGCCCGTTATTCTTAAGCACTTTGCTATACTGCTTTCTGTGGTATTTACATTCTTTTCTCAAAAAAGGTCTTATCAGGAAAATTTGATTACAGACTATGTAGTAGATGGTACCAAGAAATCATTTTCATTTTGGTAAGTATAATATTAGCACTATGATTGTGTAAGAAAATGTTCGTTTTTATAGATATACATACAAAAATATGTACAGATGATATCCAGGTTTCACTTTGAAATATTCAACTAAATAAGGAGTTTAGATAAAACAAAAGTGGCAAAATGTTGACAATTTTCAATCTGAATTATGGATGTATGGGGTTTTATCACTTTTCTCTTTTTACTTTTGTGTATATTTAAAGTTTAAGTAACTTTTTTTTATTTTTTTTATTTTTTTATTTTATTTATTTATTTATTTATTTTATTTATTTTTTTTTTTTGAGACAGAGTCTCGCTCTGTCGCCCGGGCTGGAGTGCAGTGGCCAGTTCTCAGCTCACTGCAAGCTCCGCCTCCCGGGTTTATGCCATTCTCCTGCCTCAGCCTCCGAGTAGCTGGGACTACAGGCGCCCGCCACCTCGCCCGGCTAGTTTTTTGTATTTTTTTTTTTTTTTTTTTTTTTAGTAGAGACGGGGTTTCACCGTGTTAGCCAAGATGGTCTCGATCTCCTGACCTCGTGATCCGCCCGTCTCGGCCTCCCAAAGTGCTGGGATTACAGGCTTGAGCCACGGCGCCCGGCCTATTATTATTTTTAAAGAAGTCATGAGATTAACATCCAGCACACCCTCTGAGGACCTACTTTTTCTTAGCTCTACCTCAATGGCCAAGGGGACTGCTTTCCATCTTTCCATATTCTTACCCACACCGTGCCTTCTATCTAAAGGGCCATGCGCAGCAGAACCAACTGGTTCATATTCCGTATTTTCCTACCATGAATGAACTGCTTTGTGTCTTGGATACCAAAAAGCCTTGAAGGTAATAGAAATTCATAGCTACAGGAAGTTATAGTATGGTCATTATGCCTTGATCATCCTACAAAAAAAAAAAAAAAAAAGACACACTCTCTTCTGACACACATATCCAGCCTTATTTTTTTTCTTCTACAAATTATCACGATATGACATGATATTATATATTGTTTATTTGTTAATTGTCTTCTTCTTTCCTTCATAGATGGTAAGTTACACGAGGGAAGGAATCTTGTCTGTGTTTTTAATTTTTAACTTTTTATTTCTGTATGTTACGGGGGAACAGATGGTGTTTGGTTATATGAGTAAGTTCGTTAGCGGTGACTTGTGAGATTTTGGTGCACCCATCGCTCAAGCAGTATACACTGCACTCAATTTGTAGTCTTTTATCCCTCACCCCATTCCCACCCTTTCCCCTTGAGTACCCGAAGTCCATTATGTTATTCTCATGCTTTTGCATCCTCATAGTTTAGCTCCCACTTATGAGTGAGAACATACGATGTTTCGTTTTCCATTCCTGAGTTACTTCACTTCAAATAATAGTATCCAATCTCATCCAGGTTGCTGCAAATGTCATTAACTCATTCCTTTTTATGGCTGAGTAGTATTCCATCATATATATACACATATATATGTATATATATATGAGTCGTATTCCATGATATATGTATACATATATCACAGTTTCTTTATCTACTCATTGACTGATGGACATTTGGGTTGGTTCCATATTTTTCAATTACAAATTGTGCTGCCATAAACATGTGTGTGCAAATACCCTTTTTTTTTTTTTTTTTTTTTGTATGATGACTTCATTTCCTCTGGGTAGATACCCAGTAGTGGGATTGCTGGATTAAATGGTAGATGTACTTTTAGTTCTTTAAGGAATCTCCACACTGCTTTCCATAGTGGTTGTACTAGTTTACATTCCCACAAGCAGTGTAGAAGTGTTCCCGCATCTTCACCACATCCACGCCAACATATATTCTTTTTTTATTATGGCCGTTCTTGTGGGAGTAAGGTGGTACTGCATTGTGGTTTTGATTTGCATTTCCATGATCATTAGTGATGTTGGGTATTTATTTACACGTTTGTTGGCCATCTGTATATCTTCTTTGAGAATTGTCTATTCATGTCCTTAGGCCACGTTTTAATGGGATTATTTGTTTTTTTCTTGCTAATTTGTTTTATTTCATTGTAGATTCTGGATAACAGTCTTTGTCAGATGCATAGCTTGTGAAGATTTTCTCCAACTCTGTGGGTTGTCTGTTTACTCCACTGACTCTTCTTTTTGCCATGTAAAAGCTCTTTAGTTTAATTAAGACCCAGCAATTTATTTTTGTTTTTGTTGGATTTGCTTTTGGGTTCTTGGTCACGAAATCTTTGTGAATCTGTTGTGAATCTGATAGGTACTAGTTTACATTCCCACCAGCAGTGTAGAAGTGCTCCCTGTGAAACTTCCTGTGAATCTGATAGGTTTTCTTTTATAGATTACCTGATGCTTTTGCCTAACAGCTGAAAGATACTTTCTTTCATCTTAATTTTAGATAATCTGATGACAATGTGCCTAGGCAATAATATTTTTGTGATGAATTTCCCAGGTGTTCTTTGAGCTTCTTGCATTTGGATATCTAGGTCTCTAGCAAGGCCAGGGAAATTTTCCTCAATTGTTTCCCCAAATATATTTTCCAAACTTTTACATTTCTCTTCTTCCTCAGGAACTCTGATTATTTTCAGGTTTGATCATTTAACATAATTCTAGACTTTTTGGAGGCTTTGCTCATATATTTTATTCTTTTTACTTTGTCTTTGTTGGATTGGGTTAATTCAAAAACTTTATCTTCAAGCTCTGAAATTCTTTCTCCTGCCATTTGATTTTATTGCTGAGACTTTCCAGAGCATTTTGCATTTCTTTAAGTGTGTTCACTGTTTCCTGAAGTTTTGTTTCTTATTGACGCTATCTTTTTCACTGAAGATTTCTCTCCTCATTCTTTTATCTTTTTTAAAATTTCCTTAAATTTGACTTTACCTTTCTTTGGTGCTTCCTTGATTAGCTCAATAACTTACTTTATGAATTCTTTCTCAGATAAATCAGGGATTTCTTCTTGGTTTGGATCATTGCTGGTGAGCTAGTGTGATTTTGGGGGGGGTATTAAATAACTTTGTTTTGTCATATTATCAGAGTTCGTTTTCTGGTTTCTTCTCAGTTGAATAGGCTCTGTCAGAGGGAAGGTCTAGGGCTCAAGACTATTGTTCAGATTGTTTTGTACTACTGTGTGTTCCCTTGATGTAGTACTGTCCCCCTTTTCCTAGGGATGTGGCTTCCTGATAGCCTAGCTGTAGTGATTGTTATGTCTTTTTTGGACCTAGGCACTCAGCAAGTCTACCAGACTTTGGACTAGTACTGAAGGTTGCCTTCACAGAGTCCTGTGATGTGAACTGTCTGCAGGTCTCTCAGCCATGGATACCAGCTCTTGTTTTGGTGGAGGTGGCAGAGGGGTGAAATGCATTCTGTGAGGGTCCTTAGTTTTGGTTGTTTAATGCACTATATTTGTTCTGGTTGGTCTCCTGCCAGGAGGTGGCACTTTCAAGAGAGCCTCTGTTGTGGTAGTATAGGGAGGATCAGGCAGTGGGTGGGGCCCTAAAACTCCCAAGAGTATATGTCTTGTCTTCACTACCAGAGTGGATAGGGTAGGACCACATGGTGGGTCCAAGGCTTGGAGTGTCTGAGCTCAGACTCTCCTTGCGTGTGTCTTGCTGTGGCTGCTGTGGGGGATGAGGATGTGGTTTTCGGGTCAACGGAGTTATGTTCCTAGGAGGATTATGGCTGCCTCTGCTCTGTCATGCTGGTTATCAGGAAAGTCAGGGAAAGCCTGCAGTCATGGGCCTCACCCAACTCCCACGCAACTCAAAAGGCTGATCTCACTCCCACCCTGCCCCCTTGTCCCAACAGCACCGAGTCTGTTTCCAAGCAGTGGATGAGCAGGGCTTAGAACTTGCCCCAGGCTACCAGCCTTCCAGCTGTGAAAGCAAGTAGGGCTTTCGTGCTTCCCCACCTGTGGAGTCTGTGCACCAGATTAATGCCCTCCCCCATGTTCTGGCCAGGAGACTTTCTCATTTCGTTGGAATTGTTACAAAATTCAGCTGGAGGTTTTCTTCTCCCTGTCACCTTTTCCAAGTACCTTTGGCAGTCCTCCCCAAGGACCCCTATGAAGCAAGTCAGAAATGGTGACCTGGGGGACCCAGAGAACCCATAGGGCTTTCCCCACTTCTTCCTTTACCCTTGTATTTCGCTCAACTCTCTAAATTGACTCAGCTCTAGGTAAGGTCAGAATCTTCTCCCATGATCTAGACCTTCAAGTTCCCCAATGCGGGTTTGTGTTTTGGGGTGGACAAACTCTCTTTCCCACCTCCACAGTTTGGGCACTCACAGTATTTGGGGTGTCTCCCAGGTCCTGCAGGAGCAATCAGCTTCCTTCAGAGGGTCTGTGGTTTCTCTTCGCTTTCCTGAAGTATTCCTGTTGTAGTTCTGGAGCAAAAGTTTCCGATGTGAGTCTCCACAGACTGCTCTGTCCATCTGAGTGGGAGCTGCAATCTAGTACTCTTGTCAGTTTTGTTGACAGCTATATTCCAAGAAGCTCAAACAGTACTTGTCACATAATAAAACACTTAATGAATATTTGTGGAATGAATGAACAAATTAATAAAAGGGCAGCTACAATAATTTGTGGATTTCTGGCACTGGGTAAAGTAAATTTTAATACATAAGGTTCATTTTATATGCTCAAGTAGAAAAGGTAAACTGAGAGTTTAGAGAGAAGTAGTCTTTCTCTAGTCCTGGTGATTGTGGTGCAGATTCATCCAGATATCAGGGTCCCATAGCTAGCTTGAAAAATACACCCTCACTACCATTCTGAGAAATCATTAGAATAATGAAGATCTCTTACCACTTTCATCCTGTATAGAGTCCTTCATGGAACACACCTAAGGGCAACGACAAACAAATTATAAGCTTTTGAATTTCAGAGCTTGAAGTCCCCAGAATTACTTGTGGTCAACGGTAAGAGTGTCCCAGTTCCCTTGCCCCTCAGGAAAATGGAGATTCTTACACAATGTTCATTGCTGTGCATTTGTCACCTGGGTCTGGGCCATCTCTGACACCTTCTTTCAGCTTTGTTAATCTTGCCTTAGAGAAAGGAAGAAAAAAAAGAAACAATTTCTTGCATTACTACTTGATACTCTGGAAAATGTTAACACTAAAGTGTACTTTACCAGTAGCAGAGTAGGCTCTTTATTGGGTTAAGAGTAGAGGAAAAAACCAGGTAGGCAATGAGACCATGAAAGGAAAAGAAGATGGACAGGAATGGATGTTACAAGGAAAAATTTGAAGTGAAGACCAGTTTTGCCTCCTTCTCAATTTGAGACATGAGAATTTCAGACCCTAAGTGACTTTACTCTTTAGGACATTTTGAAAATTATACACTTTTCATCTCTATGTGAAATGTTAAATTTGCAGAAATAATTAAACTGTTAACAAAAAATAGACAAAGACCTTAAGAAAGATTATTTTACATTGGAAGAGTTAGAAGGGGAATAGACAGAGTTAATTATTTTAGAAGCATGAAGTGAGCATACTAGCACAATTGTGAAATTTCTTAAAAGTGTGGAAAAACTATTAAATCTTGTGCAACTAGAATTAAGCATACTTCTTTTTAAGTAACTAGATACACAAATTTAGGGAGTGACTGAAGTGTCAAAGTATGGAAATTATTCAGTTTTAAAGCCTATGTTCTATAAATGAAGACATTTTTCATCTGAATTGAGTAATCTATCAGATGGCAATACTAACTACCTTAAAGTACAACTTCATAAAAAGGAACGTCATACCTTGACAAATGAAGAAAGACAAGAATATTATTGGCACTTCAAACATGCAGTCAAGGAATTTCTAGAAATAAAAACAATTTATCTGATGTCATCTCTGAAGGTAAACCTTTGATCCAGGAAAGTACTAAAAAGGAAAGAACTACTAGGGGGAAAATATAGACTTCTGTCAGCTTTGCCACTGCTGGAATACTACAAATGCCTCCAAGGACCATGAAAGTTGGCTACTATCTTAATAGTACTTAAGCCTAGTAATGTAAATTCTCCAAGCTACAACACAGGACAAATTTTGGTTACACACCCATCTTAGTGGTATTAAATGCTTAAACATTTCCACCACCACCACACTACCACCCACTCACCCCTTGTATTATACTCTCCAAGAACAGAAATAATGATACTGATTAAGACAAAATGGAATCCTCAAAGATGCAATTAGGCAAACAAATTGTTTCATGAGGTGGAGCTTTTATCAAATTAGGTCAAGGGAATACAAATAGTGCTAGACCAGTACAATATCTCTCTTCTTTCCCAAGTGATTGATGTGGTAAGATAGGACTGGAAAACATTAGGCCAGGGTAAAGCTAATGTGGGCACCTTAAAAATTTCTGCTGTGAGAAGGTAACTCAGGTAAAAGAAGGAACAGAATGGGCACCTCAGGCTTCTGTTTAATCTAGGCATTGGACATGAAGGTCATACACAGTTTGGCCCAGCTCACTGGAATATTCTTTCTGCATATGTATTTGATAAATTCATTAAATATAAACCTGGGAAACTTTTATTTCTGGCATTATGGTCAGAAACATGAAGACTCTCACTACAGGTACACCTAGAAATGCGGGAAACATAACAACATCCTTTTAAATGCACAGCTAAGCCTGAAGAAAAGGAAGGAAAAGATTTCAGTTTCAGTAATAATGAGGAAAGAGAGAGACCCTCTCATATTGTTTTATATTGTTTTATACTCAGTACATGTTTTAAGAAAAAACAAGGAAGTGAAACCAAAGACAGGCAGCCCGGCGCCAGCCCCAAAACCGGGCCTGGGCCTGCCTGGCCTAAACCTAGTAGTTAAAAATCAACTCTTGACTTAGAAACCGATGTTATCCATAGATTCCTGGCATTGTATAAAAGAACATTGTGAAACTCCCTGCCCTGTTCTGTTTCTATCAGTGTATGAAACACCTCTCACGTATCCTCTAGATTGCTCAATCAATCACGACCCTTTCATATGAAATCTTTAGTGTTGTGAGCCCTTAAAAGGGACAGAAATTGTGCACTCAGGGAGCCCGGATTTTAAGGCAGTAGCTTGCCCATGCTCCGAGCTGAATAAAGCCCTTCCTTCTACAACTCGGTGTCTGAGAGGTTTTGTCTGCGGCTCATCCTGCTACAATAAGAGGATTCGTTATTCTAATCAACTCTTCTTGAATAACAAATTAAAATGGTAGACTAAATATTTGTTTTAAAACCCTCTTTAGAAGCAATGGCTAAATGATACAATAGCTAGGAATTATCAGGAAAAATTGAAGGGGGAGTGAAAATCCAGAGAGGTAAGAACAAAAAGTTCCTTTGGCTCTGAAAGCATATGGCAATCTGGAAAATTTTAAACTTTGAAAGCTGAGTCTTTAAAGTATAGACTCTCAGCATAAAAGTAAACCAGAAGTAAGCTATTTTGTGTAATTTAAATATATATCACCTGCATAATCTAGAACCTATCAAGCTGTGAAATTAGTTTAACATGGTAACAGACATGTAGTGACACCCAAAAGTACCTGTGAATTCCTTCTGAATGAAGTTACCTTTATTCTAGGTTTCTGATTATCCTCAAGAGCAATGTTACTTGTTCAAGGACAATGAATGACACACAAAAATAATCAAGTATATAAGAAAGCCAGGTCCCAGGAGGGAAAAATAGAGGATTCTCAAGGAAGATGTCAGATAATAGAATTATCAGGAATACATTTTAAAACAACTATGTTTAATCAGTTTAGAGAGCTAGAAGAGAGTATTAACAATTTTAAAGAAAACAAGAAACTATAAAAGTGGTAGAAGAGATTTGATAAAAGCATATTTGGTAGCACTTATAAAAGTAAATGCAGTAAGAAAACCTAAAAAGCACATAAAAAGCAGATAAATTTCCTTTTAAAAGGAAATTAGATACAACTGAAGAGAGAATTTGTAAACTGAAACATAGGTCAGAATATATTACCCATGATGCAAACACAGAGAGATAAAAGATTGAAGATAAGTAAGTGAGGTAAGAGGCAAAGAAAATAGAATTTAAAAATGTGGTTAATTATAGTCCCAGAAAGAGGAAAGAGACAAGACAAAGTGGAAGCAATATTTAAAGAGATACTGGTTATAAATTTTATAGTAATGATCAAAGACACCAAAGACATCAAGAAGTTTGATGAATTTTAAAAATAAAAGAAATTAACACCTAGAGACATAAGAAAACAGCCAAATGCTAGAGAGAGAGAGAAACACTTACTGGCAATCTGAAATATATATATATATATATATATTTTATATATATTTTATATATATAATATATATATTCAAATAAGTGGAAAGTAGATAAACATCTGGTATCTCAATGGAACAATGGCAGTCAAAAGACAGTGGAATAATATATTCATTATAATGAAAAAAAACTGCCAATTTAGAATTCTACATCAAGTGAAATATCTTTCAAGGATAAGATAAGATGAAAATATTATCAGACAAAAATAAACTGAAAGAGTCATCACAAGACAACCTTCACAAGGAAAAATTGGAAAGAATGTTCTAAAGGCAGAAAAAAGTAATCTTAGACAGAAGACAATGATAAAAAAAAAGTGGTCAATATGTGGATAAATCTAAATGAATGTTTACTGTATAAAGCAATAATAGTGATGTCCATGGGATTCAATTTTTAAATAAATGTCATTTTTAGAGCAGTTTTAGGTTCATAAAAAGAAATTGAGCAGAAGGTACAGAGATTTCCCATATGTTCCCTGTGGCCCCCACCCCAGGCATACACTTAGCCTCCCCTACTCTCAACATCCTTTGCTCAAGTGGTACATTTGTGACAATTGATGAACTCACATTGACATGTCATTATCACCCAAAACCTATAGTTTACATTGGGGTTTACCCTTGGAGCTCAATTTTTTGAATCTTGGAATTTAAGTTTTTAAGAAAGTATGAATTAAAATACATGACATCAGTAACATAAGTTGAAAGCAGTTGAATGGAATTAAAGTGCTAGACAGCTACTGTATTGTCTGAGAGGTGACTAAAGAATCTCAATTACTTACAACTTTAATTTTCAAACTGTGGATATTTTCCTATATGGAGGAATACTAAAGGATGAGAAATATATTCCATAATTTCCAAACAACTATCAGGAAAAAACTTGAAATTTAAAAAATGGTTGAAAAGTGAAAAAAGAAAGAGAAAATGAAAAAGAACAATCAAGACTAATACAAAACATGAAGTAACATGGGAAATATAAATCTATACATATCAGTGATGACATTAAATGTAAATATATTCATACTCTAGTTCAGAGACAGTTTGTAAGGTTGTGGGAGAAAATCTAGCTGTAAGCTTTAAAACAGGGTCATATACAACCTAAGGCTAAGGAAAGATGAGAAGTAAAGAATGGAAAATTTTGTGCCATATAAATATTAATTTAAAAATCACAGTTTATCAATTGTAAAATTTTCATGGAACCACAAAAGATCCAGAATAGCCAAAAAATCTCAGAAATAAAAGACTCAAGCTGGAGGCATCATGCTACCACACTTCAAAGTATACTTCAGAACTACAATAATCAAAACAGCATGTACTGGCATAAAAACAGACACATAGACCAATGGAACACAATAGAGAGCTCATAAATAAATCCATTAATTTATGGTCAGTTGATTTTTGACAAAGGTGCACAATGACACCTTTGTGACAAGGAACACACAATGTGGAAAGGACAGTCTTTTCAATAAATGGTGTTGGGAAAGCGGTATATTTACACACAGAGAAAGGAAATTATACACTTATCTCACATCATGTACAAAAATCAACTGAAAATGGATTAAAGACTTAAACACATATTCTGAAGCAGTAAAATGACTAGAAGTAAGCACAGGGGAAATTTTTCTTAACATTAGTCTAGGCAGTGATTTTTGGATGTGATCACAAAAGCACAGGCAACAATAGCAAAAATAGACAAATGGGATTACATCAAACTGAAAAGCTTTGGCACAGCAAAGGAAGCAATAAAGAAAGTGCACAGACAAACTACAGAATGGGATAAAATATTTGCAAACCATATATCTGATAAGGGATTAATATCCAAAATATATAAGGAGCTCAACTAACTCCATAATAAGAAAATAAACAGCCCAATTAAAAATGGGCAAATGATTTGAATAGCCTTTTCTCAACACACACAAACAGCCAGTTACATGAAAAAAATGTTCAATATTATTAATCATCAGGGAAATGCAAATTGAAACCACAATGAAACATCACTTCACACCTGTTAGAATGGCTATTACCAAAAACACAAAAGATAAATGTTGGAGAGGAAGTGGAGAAAAAGGAATACTTGCACACTGTTGCAGTGGGGGGGATTCCAATTAGTTCAGCCATTATGGAAAACAGTATGGAAGTTCCTAAAAAAATTAAAAATAGAACTACCCGGAATCCCACTGGTAAAAGATATCTTGAAGAAATACTCCCATGTTCATTGCAGCATTATTCACAATTAACCAAGACACAATCAACGTAAGTGTCCATCCACAAATGAATGAATAATAAAATGTAATATATTTTAAAGGAAAATAAATGTTAGAACCGCAAATTCAGTTAGCCAAAGGGAAATGTCAAGCTGAGAACTGTGTCAGGCAAACTGGCCTCCCATTTTACTCCTAAATAAGATAGCTACAAAGATTTTTTAAAAAGCTACATAGTTCCCTCACAATTTGCCCACAGTTATCCCTCTGATTACCTGAGACAAATACATATCTGATTGCTTCCTCTGTCCTGTGGTTTATGTAAATATGCAAGTTCACTGAGCCAGACTAAGGCATAAGTTACTATTCCTCCACCCACCTCTCACAAGTAAATTTTGTATTCAGTGAATGTGTGATCAAAGATTCAAAAGAATGCAGCTGTTTGTCTCCTATTTCCGTATGACCTGGAAGCTCCACCCTAACCCCACATCCCGCTATATCCCCATTTCAAGTTGTCCTGCCTTTCTGGACTGAACCAACGTACATCTCACACATTGACTGACGTTTCATGTTTTCCTAGAATGTATAAAACCAAGCTGTACTCTGACCACCTTAGGCACATGTCAGGACGTCCTGAGGCTGTGTCACGAGCCTGGGGAAAATAAACTTTCTAAATTAATTGAGAACTGTCTCAGATTATTTTGGGTTCACTTATATGTACACAATGGAGTATATTCAGACTTTAAAAAGAAGGAAATACTGTCATTTGCAACAACATAGATAAACCTGAAGGACATTGTTAAGTGAAATAAGCCAGGTATAGCAAGACAAACATTGCATGATCTCACTTACATGTGGTATTTTAAAAATATGAACTAATAGAGAGTAGAATGGTGGTTACCAGGGTCTCGGGGCTGGGAGGTGTTGGCAAAGGATATAAAATTTCAGTTTATTCAGGAGGAATAAGTTTAAGATCTAATGTACAACATAGTGATTACAGTTAATAACAATGTGCTGTATTCTTGAAAATGGCTGGGACTAGATTTAAGTGTTCTCACCACAGAAAAATGGTAAGTATGTGAAGTTATGCATTTGTCAATTTGCTTGATTTAGCTATTCCATAATGCATATACATTTTAAACAAACATGTTATGAACTATAAATATATACAATTATATTTGTCAATTAAAATACATACATACATTCCAGAAAGGAAATCCATACAGAAATAGCAATTAACTATTTCATTTACTATTTTTATCATCCTTTGCAAAAATATTTGATTTATTTATAAAAACTGGTATAACGATGTCACACAAGATAGACTTTAAATTAGGAAAGCACCACTATTCATGAAACAAGTCACTTCGGGAGCCAATTATGATGCAAAAAAAAAAAAAAAAAAAAAGAAAGAAAAGAAAACAAGCTTGAATGCCATAATCCAGAAAATATAATTCTTAAAAAATAGTAATAAATTTTTAAAAGATATTTGTTTACATTTTTAAAGGGGGATTTTTTTTGAGAAATGTATAAAATCATGGCAATACTTCATAGGCCACTTTACACAATAAAATAGACAATAATTACATATAATTTTGAAGGCATAAAGACTTGTGTATACTAATGACAGTCACATGCATGTAATAGTTATGAGCAGATGAACCATATTCATAAAAAAATAGTTCACAAAGGAAAATATAACGATGCATATCACTACATTGATAATTGCGTGCACCCAGCTTTATAACTGCAATCATGTGAAATACCATGAGAAACAATGTAAATCTTGACAAGATTGATGAAAAACCATGATGGGTCACTGTCACATATGCCAAGGACTCAAGAAATTTTATCTTTTACAAATACAGATGTATAACAAAGACATTTCTTCATTTGTGAAAGCTTCAACATTTTAATGTACACACACAATGTTTACACATAAAGTCAATGTTGTGATAATTCGTATTTGTGAAGTCAAGTTTGCAAAAAATGCAAAACAAAATAAATTAGAATTCTCTAAACGTCTTTACACAATCTATACCTCCAGTATTGGAAATAAGGGAAAATGAAATACATAGCATAGTGAACTGCTGTACTTGGTTTCTAGGTATTTGTCAATCCAACCAAATTGACACCTAAAATTAAGTCCACAAATTCACACCTTGTCAATGTGGCACCCATACTCATTTCCTTAAACCATACTTAATTTCCAAATAAAGACAATAGCAAGGTAATAGTTCCTTCTAACATGATGCACCTATTCTGCAGTTGTGATTTTGGGGGTTTTAGATGTTAGGGACTTATATAGACTTTAGGGATTTTGATCTTTAGGAATTTTGATATTTTGCAATTTCAACATTTGGGATTATGTTTTTTCAGTATTACATCTTTCAGGATTATAATCCAAACCCACCACTTAATGGTGATAAAGTTTCAATTCAACAGAAATAATGTGAAAAACACTTGTATGCTTCTAATAGCATAGACTTAAAATTTATAAAGCAAATATTGACAGAAACATAAGAGGAAACAGAAAGCCAATCTCATTAATTCATAAAATAGGCAGAAATAAATCAGTAAACATATAGAAGATTTGAATAAGGGATCAATAAACTTGACAAAATGTTTCCAACAAATAAAATTCAAAATCAAAACAGCTACAGAATATATACTCTTGCACACATAACATATTTATTTATAAAATACTAGAGCTGTGTCTTGAAGCTTATTCTAGCTAATGCAGAAATCTATAACTTGATGTGGAAGTATACTATAATAAACATATAAAATACATGGCTTTGGTTAAGAGATTGGTATTGGATGGTAAGAAAACTGATACTAGAGCTTGGGAAGACAGTGATTTATGACATTATATCGCAAAGCATTTGGTAGAATAGTTTCTTGCAGTTACTTGAGAGGCAAATGATGTTATGTCCACAAAGTTCAAAAGATTGAAATTACAAGGGCATGTTCTTTGACAATATTTATTAAGATAAAGAGAGAGTAGGGGATGGGGAATGGAGAGGAGGGAGGTAGGAAGAGAGAGTAATAATGAATGTGGGTGGGTAGAAGAACAGATAACTGATATCAGGAATTGTAAAAGAATTATCACAATGTAACATGATGCACCTATTCTGTAATTGTGATTTGGGGGATTTTAGATGTTAGGGACTTATTTAGACTTTAGGGATTTTGATCTTTGGGAATTTTGATATTTTGCAATTTCAACATTTGGGATCATGTTTTTTCAGGATTATGTCTCACACAATGTCATAACTACAACAAATATAAAAGGCCATCATTAATAATTTTATCCCAATAATTTTGAAAATATAAAAGAAACAGATAATTTTCCTTGGGGTAAAATTTTTCAAAATTGTCTCAAAAACAAATAGAAAACCTGAATGTACTACAACTGTTAAGAAAATCGGATAAGCTGTCCAATGATTTTTTTCCACAAAGAAAACCCCAAGCTTCATTATCTTACATGATTTACACCAAATATTTAAAAATAACATTATTGTTACACAAACTCTACAAGAGAATAAGAAAAAGAAGGAATATTACCCTATTCATTTAATGAGAATAGATTATTTATGTTACCAAAATCTATCAAGGATCATATAAGAAAAGATAAAGGCGGTATCACTCATGAACACAGATTGAAATTTCCTAAACAAAATATAAACAGAATGAAGCAATGTGTAGAAAGAATAATATATCATGACCAGTGGAGCTTATTCCTGGATATTAAAATACATCTAGTTTTAAGAAATTGCATAATGTAATGACCACCTTAACAAATTGAGGGAAAATTCATAAAATTAAATTGATAGATTAAAAAGTTTAATAAAATTAAATATTAATTTATGATTTAAAAGTTTGATAAACTTAAACATTAATTCATGACTAAAGTCAAACAAAATTTTTAGCCAAGGAAAATGAGAGTAAATTTTCTTAATTTGATTCTGGGTATCTACCAAAACAAAAGCTACATAAGATTTTATATGTCATGATGAAACATTGAGAACATCTCCTTTGATAATAAGACACAAAGAAAGGATGATGGGTATCACAATTACTATTCAACATTTTGCTGGAAGTTCTGTGATTTTTCACAAATAATACAATTATTTATGTAGAAATTCAAAATGATTGACAGATAAATTTTGGAATTAATAAATGAGCTTAGCATGTTCCTGAATATAAAACCAATGATCATTTCTTATATCAACATCAAATCATTAAAAATAATATTAAAATGCCCATATCTATACATATATTTATATATCTAGGAATAAATCTAATGTAATGTATGTGACTTTTCCATGGGAGTAACTTTTTATACTGCATTTAGGTACATTAAAGAAGACCTAAAAAAATTAAAACATGTGCCATGTTTAAGGATTTGATCTATTGATACAATGTAATTACAGTAATAAAATCTCATTTTTAAGAAACTTGAAAAACTGATTCTAAAATTTACATGAAAACAAAAATGCCTAGGAACAGTCAGGATACTCCTGAAGAAAAAAAAAAAAAAAAAAATGAAGGAATTCATGTACCAGTAATCAAGACTTGTGTTAGAGCTATAGCAATTGACACAGTGTGGCAATGATGCTGGTATAGACACATAAACTGGCAGAACGGAAAACAGGACAGAAACAGTTTCATAACTACGTGATCATTACATACATGGCAGAGATGACATTATGGATTGTCATAGTGAGGAATTGATGGCTTTTCAATAAATGATCCTAAGATATGAAGTATCAATGTGGAAAAACAAAAGTCAAACTCTACCTCACATAGTACTAAAAAATCTAACTGTAAAAGAGAAAAGTATAAAGCTTCTCAAAGACAATGTAAGAATATCTTCCTGATGCCAAGATAAGGAAGAGCTTCTCAAACAAGACGTTAAGCTTATAAGATTCAGCAGGAAAATGTACAGCTATGAAGGTATACAGTGAAAAAGAAGATTTCCAATCAACAGCCAACTTCATACCTTCAGGCAAAGGGAAACACTAACTTTGAAAAGATTTTTTTAAAAAATAGACAAACCTTTAGCTATATTGACTGAGATTGAGAGTGAGAGCAAGCAAGAGAGAGAGAGACTCAAATTATCAGACACAAATTACCATCATTAAAAAAATCAGAAGTGAAAATCAGAAACGGAGGTGGGGACATTACTACTGATCTTAAAGAACTAAAAAAGGCTTACAAGATACCACTATGAACATTTGTATGCCAACAAATTAGATGACTTGGATGAAACGGGCATATTCCCAAAAAACATATAATCTACTAAAACTGACTTATGAAAAAATAGAAAATCTAATTAAACCTAGAATTATTTTCCCCAGCACCATTTATTAAATAGAGAATCCTTTCCCCATTTCTTGTTTTTGTCAGGTTTGTCAAAGATCAGATGGTTGAAGATATGTGGTATTATTTCTGAAGGCTCTCTTCTGTTCCATTGGTCTATATCTCTGTTTTGGTGCCAGTACCATGCTGTTTTGGTTAATATAGCCTTGTATTATAGTGTGAAGTCAGGTAGCGTGATGCCTCCAGCTTTGTTCTTTTGACTTAGGATTGTCTCGGCAATGCGAGCTGTTTTTTGGTTCCATATGAACTTTAAAGTAGTTTTTTCCAATTCTGTGAAGAAAGTCATTGGTAGCTTAATGAGGATGACATTGAATCTATAAATTACCTTGGGCAGTATAGCCATTTTCATGATATTGATTCCTCCTATCCATGAGGATGGAATGTTCTTCCATTTGTTTGTGTCCTCTTTTATTTCCATGATCAGTGGTTTGTAGTTCTCCTTGACAACTTGAAGAGGTCCTTCACATCCCTTGTAAGTTGGATTCCTAGATATTTTATTCTCTTTGAAGCAATTGTGAATGAGAGTTAATTCATAATTTGGCTTTCTGTTTGTCTGTTATTGGTGTATAAGAATGCTTGTGATTCCTTAAGGATCTAGAACTAGAAATACCATTTGACCCAGCCATCCCATTACTGGGGATATACCCAAAGGATTATAAATCATGCTGCTATAAAGACGCATGGACACATATGTTTATTGTGGCACTATTCACAATAGCAAAGACTTGGAACCAACCCAAATGTCCATCGATGACAGACTGGATTAAGAAAATGTGGCACATATGCATCATGGAATACTATGCAATCATAAAAAAAAGCATGAATTCGTGTCCTTTGTATGGACACAGATGCAACTGGAAATCATCATTCTCAGCAAATTATCGCAAGAACAAAAAACCAAACACCACATGTTCTCACTCATAGGTGGGAATTGAACAATGAGATCACTTGGACACAGGAAGGGGAACATCACACACTGGGGCCTGTTGTGGGGTGGCGGGAGGGGAGAGGGATAGCATTAGGAGATATACCTAATGGGTGCAGCACACCAACATGGCACATGTGTGCATATGTAACAAACCTGCACGTTGTGCACATGTACCCTAGAACATAAAGTATAAAAAAAAAATAAAATTTTTTAAAAACCTAGAATTAGTAAGGACATAGAATCAGTAATCAAAAACCTCCCAACAAAGCAAAGTCCAGGACCAGATGGCATCACTGGTGAAATTTATGAGATGTTTAAAGAATTAATATCAAGTCTTCTCAAACACTTCCAAAAAGTTGAAGAGGAGGGAACACTAAGTCATTTGATAAAACTGGACAAAGCCAGATGACAACTCCATAAGAAAACAAAACTACAGACCAATATTTCTTATGAATGTTGATGCACAATGCTTCAACAAAATGCTAGCAAATTGAATTTGGCAGGTTATTAAAAAGACTATACACCATGACCAAGGGGATTCATTCCTGGAATGCAATGATGGTCCACCATATGAAAATCAATGTAGTGCACCACATTAATAAAATGAAATAGACAATTATGGTCATGCCAATTGTTGGAAAAAATTGACAAAATTCAACACTGTTTCTTGATTTAAAACACCCAATTAACTAAAAATACAAGGAAATGCTCTGAAGATGATACAGGCCACATATGAGAAACCCACAGCCAATATTATACTCAAAGGTGAGAAACTAAAAACTTTTCTTATAAGAATAGGAACAGGGCAAGGATGGCAAGGATGCCTGCTTTTGCCATTTATATTCAATACAGTATTGAAAGTTCCAGCCAAAGAAATAGGCAAGAAAAAAATATCCAAATTGGAAAGTCAGAAGTAAAGAGATTTTTATTTGAGGATAGCATATCTTTTTATTTCTTGAGACAAGAAAATTGTTTAAATTTTACTCCAAATTATGGTAAGAATTTGAAGGCATTTCCTAGAGAAGTGACATGACACATGCATGTTTTGCAGATAACATCTGTATGTAATCATTATGAGTAGGAAACCCTAAAGATTCCAAACAAAAATGTTAGAGCTAATAAATGAATTTTGCAGAATTTCAGGATACAACACCAATGCACAATCTGTTGAATCTCTCCTCACTAACACTAATCAATCCATAAGAAAAAACATATTTAAAAATCTCCTCTAGAACAGTATACAAGAGAATAAAATACTTAGGAATAAGTTTAAGCAAGAAGATCAAAGACTTATGCACCGAAAATTACAATACGTTGTTGAAAGAAAGTAAAGAAGATATAAATAAATTAAAAGACACGCCATGTTCATAAATTGGAAGCCAATATTAAGATGACTATACAACCCTATGCTCTACAGATTCAATGCAATTTCTATCAAAATGTCAGCAGCAATTTTTGCAGAAATAAAAAAAAACTCGCCCTAAAATTAACATGGAATCTCAAGGAACTCTAGCCCAAACCATCTTGAAATAGATGATCAAGATTAGATATTTCACACTTCCTGATTCTAAAATTCACTGGCTGAAAAGGTACAGTAATCAAATGAGTGCGTTATTGGTACTATATGTTTTATTACTTTATTTCTTTTGCTAGGTACATAGTAGGTGTACATATTTGTGGGGTACATAAGATATCTTGATATAGCCATGCAATGTGCAATAAGCATATCATGGAGAATGCGGTATCCATTCCCTCAAGCATTTATCATTTGAGTTACAGACAATCCAATTGCATTTTTTATTTAAAAAAATACGATTAAGTAATTATCGACTATAGTCAAGCTGTTGTGGCATCAAATAGCAAGTTTTATTAATTCTAACTAATTTTTTGTAACAATTAACCATTCCCATCACTCTCTTCCCTCCTACTACTCTTTCCAGCCTCTGGTAACTCTCTATGTCCGTGAGTTCAATTGTTTTGATTTTTAGATCTTACAAATAAGTGAGAACACAAGATGCTTGCCTTTCTATGCCTGGCTGTTTCCCTTAACATAATGATCACCAATTCCATCCATGTTTCTGCAAATGAGGGGATATCATTCTTTTATATGGCTGAATAGTACTATATTGTGTATATGGTATATGAACCACATTTTCTTCATCTATTCAACTATTGATGGACACAGGTTGTTTCTAAATCTTAGCTATAGTAACAGTCCTGAAACAAACATAGAGTGCAGATATCTCTTTGATATACTAATAATCTTTGTTTTGGGCATATTCCCAGCGGTGGGATTGCTGGATTATATGGTAGCTAGGTTTTTAGTTTTTCGAGACACCTCCAAATTGTTCTCCATAGTGCTTGTAATAATCTACATTCCCATCAACAGTGTACAACGGTTCTCTTTTTTTCCACATCTTTGTCAGCATGTGTAATTGACTGTCTTTTGGATATAAGCCATTTTAACTGGGGTGAGATGATATCGCATTGTAGTTTCAATTTGCATTTCTCTGATTAATGATGTTGAGCATCTTTTCATAGGCCTGGTTGCCATTTGTATGTCTTTTTTTTTTTTTTTTTTTGGACAAGTATCTATTCAAATTTATTGCCCATCTTTTGATCAAATTATTAGATTTTTTTTCCTATAGAGTTGTTTGAGCTCCTTATATATTCTGGTAACTGATCCCTTGTCAGATGGTTAGATTGCAAATATCTTCTCCCATTCTGTGTTTTTCCTCTTTACTTTATTGATTGTATCCTTTGCTGTGTAGAAGCTTTAAAGCTTGATGCAATCTCATTGTCTGAGATGAAAGATAATAGATATATATTCTCCAAAAACATTGCAACTCTCACAGATCTCATAGCAAATTCAGTCATTAAAAGTGAAGCCAGCAACCAGTTTCTGGATCCTGGAAGTGTATCTAATAATTTTTCAGGATAACTGATTTTCTCTTTCCCTGAGAGCTTTATACCTAGCACTTGGATCATTAAGAATATACCAAACCTGATATTAGGTGTGCAAACACTTGCTGTCCACAGATTTTTCAGGTATTAATGGACTAACCACTTGCCACATCCAACTGCAAATATTTTAGCTAAATAACTATTTGTGTATGTGTGTGTGTGTGTGTGTTTGATTCTCAACTTTCTAGCAAAGCAACTATTACCCCTGCATTACTTTGAGCTCTCCAGGTTCTTGAATCTTAAATTCTGGTCGTATTGTCCTGGAGCTTGACCTTTCATTTCCACCTGTAAACTTATGAAGTTTCAACTTCAGCAATAAAAGATGAGACCTCAGAGCTGGCATTTTGTTCTCCAACATTGCCATCCAGACAAAATAGGTTCTAAAATTTCCCCTTTTTTATAATTAACAGCTTGCCAAACTAAAAACAAAATGTTTTTAGCCAGGAACAGTGACTCACACCTGTCATCCTAGCTACTTGGAAGGCTGAGATGGGAGGATCACTTGAGCCCAGGTGTTCAAGGTTGCAGTGAGCTGTGATTGCACCACTGCATTCCAGCCTTGGCAACAGAATGAGACCCCATCTCAACCAATTTTTTTTCATGATTTAGGCACCCAAATCTTTAAATACACTAAATATGCTGATATTTAAGCAAAAAATAAGTTTGAAAAATTTTCAAAAGTTTGCTTTTGCAAGCCCAAGCACCTGAATACCAAATCAGGTACTAGGAGTGCCAAATTTACAAACACTACTCCCCCTAGAAAAAGCCCTCTTCTGTTCTGAGGTAGAAGGTCATGCCTATAGTTACATGCCCTACCATAGTGAGTAAGGACTACATCCTCCATTACTAGAATCAGAAGCAGGGATAGAAAAGTACCAGCACATAATTCAGGGGGGAAACTCCAGTCATAATCAAATGTATAGAGATTAGGGGAAATAGGGAGATGTTGGTCAAACAGTAGAAACTCAGTTATAAGATGAATAAATATTAGAGATATAATGTACTTCATGGTGGCTATAGTTAATAATACTGTACTGTTTACTTGAAATCTGATAAGAGCGGATTTTAGGTGTCCTCAATACACACACACACACGCGCGCACACACACACAAATGGTAACTATGGGTGATAATGGATATGTTAATTAATTAGAATGTGGTAATCAGTACATAATGTATGTTTATGTCAAGTCATCACATTGTATACCTTGAAGATACACATTTTTGTCAAATAACTATTTTAATATAAAAATCAAATATATAGAGATATCAAATCTACTAGATTTGGGTAAAGATAGCAGAGTATAACATTGTCTGAAAGTTTAGTAGAACCAGATGTTTGTTTCCTAAATTTTGTTCTAAATTGAACTAAAATCTTTCCATCCTGTACTGAAAGCTACATGGGAACAGAGATCATGTGCATCTTTTTCACAATTAATTCCCCAGTACCTCATACAATGCTTATTTTACCATACAAAATATACCTTAATAAATGTTCATTGTGTAAATCAATCAATATTTCTCTGATGCTGAATAATTCATAAATCTTTCTTCATTATTTAGAATTATGACAAAAATTCTAGCCCTCAAATATCTGATACATTCTACATTATTCTGATGCTCTAGGGGGGCTGAGACATTGATATTTCATTATGTGATTTGAGGCCAAGTTTCTATAAATTTTAAAAATGGAAAACTTTTATGTCATTGGTGTATGGTGGGTTTTCAGAGTCCCAGAACATGATAAGGGACCAGGGACATGTGCTGTTTTAATGACTCCTTTAGTGAGGTTTAAAACAATGTAATCCCAATATAGCAATGTGTATATGGATCTTAGGAAGAAGTTTGGGTTTGATCCCAGTTTTTCCATAAATTAACTGTAATCCCTTAAGTAAGCCAAATCAACACTGTATAACCTTGCTGATAAAATGAGAGAGTTGAACTAGAATATCTTTAAGTATCCTCTCAGTAAAAAGGTTTAAGGTACAAAAAAGGAACTTTAAATATTTCTGCTGAAAATCAGTGATGATGATAATAGTAATAAGTCATAACTAATATTTATACAGCACTTTCTATGAGCTAAATGTTTCATGTGGATTATTTAAGGGATATTTTACTAGTTTTCCTTTAAATATTTATATTTTGATTCAGAATTATAGGTTTTAAAATAATACATACTGGTTTTTAGTAACACATGCTCATTTTACAAGACTTACAAAAGAAAGAACACTAGAAAACAAAAAATTGTAAATTTTTGGTGTACACTTTTCAAAAACGTGTGTATACATGTGTATTTGTATATAACCAAAGGGAAATCAGTATATTAAAGAGATATCTGTACCCCCTATGTTAATTGCAGCACTATTCACACTAGCCAAAATTTGGAATCAACGAAGGCGCCCAATAACAGATGAACAGATTAAGAAAGTTTGGTATATATCCACAATGGAATATTATTCAGCCATAAAAAAATGATATCTAGTCATTTGTGGCAACATGGATGGGCCTGGAGAATGTTATGCTAAGTGAAATGAATCAGGAACAGAAAGGTAAATAGCACATATTATAATTTATATGTGGGAGCTAAAAAAGGTAAGTCCATAGACATAGAGAGTAGAATAGTGGTTGTTAGAGGGTAAGAAAGTAGGAGGGAGGAGATGATAGGGAGAGGTTCATTAATATATACAAAATTACAACTAGCTAGGAGAAATAAAAATCTAATGTCCTACAGCACTGAAGGGTGACTGTAATTAACAGTAATTTATTGTATATTTCCAAACTGCTAGAGTAAATAATTTTGAATGTTCAAAACACAAAAAAAGATAAATGTTCAAGGTGATGAATATGCTAACTACCCTGATTTGATAATTACATATTGTATACATGTGTTGAAATACCACTCTGTATCTCATAAATCTGTACAGTTATGGTGTGTCAACTAAAAAGTAAAAAGAGGCTTTTAATGACTGCATATTATTCAATTATGCAGCCTACTACAATTTAAACAATCCCCTATTGTTGAGAATGCTAGTTGTCTTAAATTTTATGATATTTTAATTCTTCAATTAATATCTTTATGCATAATGTCTGTTCAAACTATTGATTATTTAGAAAAATAAATTATATTTTAGTAGCTTGATCAAATATTACGTATATTTTTAAGGCTTAGAATACATATTTCCAAATTTATCTTCGAAAAGATGTCACCAGTTTACAATATCACCAGCAGAAGGCCTTTTCATCTCACCTTTTCTGACCTTGATTATTGTTATTATAAATTGCCGAACCTATAAGAGAAATACATCCCATTTTAACTTGCATTTCTTAGGTTACTGTAACTTTTTAAAAACTATTTCTTTTGTGAATTGCTTGTTCATGACCTTAGCTCATTTCTAAAGCATCAAGTATCTATTTAATTGGCTTGTAAGAATTCTTCCTTATTTAATTGGCTTGTAAGAATTCTTACTTTTGGACATTAACTATTTGCCTATAATATGTGTTGCAAATATTTTCCAGTCTATTATTTGCCTTTGTTTATGGTGTTATTGAATCTATTAATTGTTTCCCTCATTTTTTTCTTCAACACTTAGAAATATCTTCACTGCTATGGAGCAGATCATTATTTATTTATATTTTCCTTGATATTTTATAGTTTTCAATTTTAGACTTAGCGTTTACATGTATTTAAAGTTTATTTTGGCATATGGTATGAGATGGGAATTAAAGTTCTTTGTTAAAGTCCAACTAGTTATCATAACACTATTTCTTGAAAAACTTTGTCTTTTTCCCACACATGATTTAAACAACACTCCTCAAAAGTCTACTGTGTTCAAGCCCAACCAGGGATGTCCGCCTCCCCCTCAAAGAAAACAAAATAAAACAAAATCTATTTTGTGTTGGGCTTCTCAGAATGTTTTTTGTTTCATAGCTTTCTTTTGTTCTTATAATCTGTGAAGTGTACATTACATTCCTTTTTTACATAAGATAAGCATGAGTCTCAGAGATGTCAGTTGAGTTGCCTAAAGTCAAATACTTACTAAGTGGCATAGCCCAGGCTGGAAACCAAGTTGTTTGGCTCAAATTCAAATTATTTTTGCCTTATCACTACCAGAAATGCCTAGATATTTCAAACAGATATTTGGAGTAGGCCAAGTTGTAGATCATTTACAGGTTTATAGTGTAGACATAGTCTCCACATTTTAATTTGATAATTTAAATAACTAAAATACCATTTAGTTCAAATTTACAGGACTCATTAAACATTTGTACACTAACAAGACTTATAGTGCACAATAAATCTTAACCTAGAGCTCTCAATTTTAAAGATATTTTGACTTTAGAACTTTTTTTGTCAATTTTGCCCTTGTCAGAGAACGATATTTTACTGTATCCATAATAAAATGATATGTCTCATATATACACAAGTTTTCTAATGTCTCATATATACACATTTAAAAGTCCTTTGGTTTTGAGAAGATGATGCTAGAAAAAAAGTGTTGTTTAGTTTTACGTTATGCAGTCCGATACCACTGGAAATTACTCTCGGCCTTTTTGTTATTCTGGGTTTTGATACATAAAGCAGAGTTTATAAGAAATTGAGTCTTCAAACAAGATATTTTCATTCTGGGGAATAACACTTGTTTTTTGCATAAGATGCCTAGAACTGGGGTCTGAGAATCATATGGCTGTAATGATGTGCCTGGACTGGCTCAAAATAAGCGACATTGCAGAATAAAAGTCTGCAAAAGAAAATTCGATGTTCAATTTCCCCTTCCCCTCATAGCAGCATGATATCTTTTTTTAATGTTCTCAATTATACATGAAGTCAACAGATCCAGACTTAAATCTTCACTTTCTGTGTAAAAAACCCTGAGGTTTTTCTCGGTTACTAACACATTCATTTACTAATTTTCTCCCCCTAATCACACTGGCAAAAGCCAAGGATGTGTGTTATAATGCACCCACCACCACCAGCATGTCTGCCAGACATTTTATTTAACGTAAGCTCTCTCTAACCATTTACATTTCAATCCTGTGCACTTCTACAAGTTTGTCTTAGAAGATTGACTCAAAAGTTAGAGGAAAGTCACTTTTAAGTAAAAGGTAAACTTACACATAACAACAGTTTGGAGTTAAGTGTCAATTCTTTGGTTCCAGTGAGATCAGTAAAAGGCAATGCAATAAACTCTGTCATAGAAATATCTTCCATAAAAGATGTACATACCCACTTTTCATTACCTACGATATGTTTTTAAACTTTTAATCTAATATCTAGTTCATTATTGAGAAATTAAATTTTTAAGCCACTTAATTTATTTCTCTCAAGTAAGAAATCGTGGTCATTTTCTAGTTCAAATATTATTGATAAATACTTGTAACAGATGGTGGTGGTTGTTTCTTAGTATTCATGTGCCAAAAGGATATTAATTGTGGTATAAATATATATCCGTACTATTTCTTCTACCTCAATGATGAACACCCCTGGTTGAGTCTAGAATAAGATAGCTGCCTATAGCTTTACAAATACTTTTCTTTTTAAAATATCAATTTTTTAGATGAAAAGTATAAAACTCTACAGATATTCTAGAAATAGCATACTTTACTTTGGCAGCAGAAAGAAAAACATGTTGCCAAATAAAATTACCTCTACTCTCCTTTGGCCTCCTACAAATATCCTAAAGAAACTGTCCAATGAGGGAAGTGTGTTTTTCCATTATTTCTGCTAATAATAACCATAGGTGTTTTTTTTCCTTCTCTCATCACCTTGTTGCTTTCTATTTTTATACACAGATATATATTCCCAAATGTTTTCTGAATGCCTGCTGGTATTGCAATCTTACATCAAATATTGAATCTTTTCTTCACATTTTTGTATCTTCCTGTATCCCCAACTCTGTTAATGACATTCCCATCTTCACAGGAATCCAGAGTCACTATAGAGTCTTTATTCTCTTCCCTACAGCTAAATACTTGTCAAGCACTTTTAGTCTTATCTTTGCAATCATCCTTCTATGTGTCCCCTCCTATAAACATGTACTAACATTATTGTAGTCTAGGCCCCCACTACTTCTCACCTGGACTATGACAATGCTCAAACGGTTTTCCATGCAGCCAATTTCCTTCCACTTCAATACAGTATTCACACTGTCTGCAGAAAAAAAAAAAAAATCTAAAAATGTGGCTCCACTTTTGTTACTCTGATACTCAAATTTCACTATCTGCTACAGCATAAAGCACAATCTTCTTACAGCAGTATTGAAGACCCTCCATAATTGGTTCCTAGTTGATATGGTTTGGCTGTGCCACACCCAAATCTCTTTTGGAATTGTAGTTCCAATAATCCCCACCTGTCAAGGGCTGAACCAGGTGGAGATAATTGAATCATGTAAGTGGTTTCCCCCATGCTGTTCTCATGATAGTGAGTTAGTTCTCATGAGATCAGATGGTTTCATAAGGGGTTTCCCCTTTCTCTCAGCACTCACCTTATCCTTCTGTCCTATGAAGAAGGTGCCTGCTTCTCCTTCTCCTTCTGCCTTGATTGTAAGTTTCCTGAGGCCTCCCCAGCAATGAGGAACAGTGAGTCAATTAAAACTCTTTCCTTTATAAATTACCCAGTCTTGGGCAGTGCTTTATAGTAGCATGAGAACAGAGTAATACAGTAAATTGGTACCACAGAGAGTGGGGTGCTACTATAAGGATATCTGAAAATTTAAAAGCAAATTTGGAACTGGGTAACAGGCAGAGGTTGAAACAGTTTGGAGGGCCCAGAAGAGGACAGGAAAATGTGGGAAAGTTTGGAACTTTCTAGAAACTTGGAGGGCTCAGAAGATAGGAAGATGTGGGAAGGGTAAGAACTTCCTAGAGACTTGTTGAATGGCTTTGACCAAAATGCTGATAGTGATATGGACAATGAAGTCCAGGCTGAGATGGTCCCAGATGAAGATGAAGAACTTGTTGGAAACTGGAGTAAAGGTCACTCTTGCTAGCAGAGACTGGTGGCATTTTGCCCTTACCCTAGAGATCTGTGAAACTTTCAACTTGGGAGAGATAATTTTGAGTATCTTGTGGAAAACATTTCTAAGTGCCAAAGCATTCAAGAAGAAGCAGAGCATAAAAGTTTGGAAAATTTACAGCCTGATAGTGCAGTGGAAAAGAAAAACCCATCTTCTGGGGAGAAATTCAAGCCTGCTGCAGAAATATGCTTTTGCATAGGTACTGGGTAGCCAAATGCTAATCACCAAGACAATGGGGAAAATGTCTCCAGGGCATGTCAGAGACCTTCACAACAGCCCCTCTCAACACAGGCCTGGAGGCCTAGGAGGTAAAAATTGTTCCTGGCCAGGCTCAGGGACCCCTGCTGTGTGCAGCCTCAGGGCTTGCTGCCCTGCATCCCAGCTGCTTTCAGCTTCAGCCATGGCTAAAAGGGCCAAGGTACAGCTCAGGCCATGGCAGAGGGTATAAGCCCCAAGCCTTGGCAGCTTCCAACTGGTATTGAGCCTGCAGGTTCACAGAAGTCAAGAATTGAGGTTCAGAAACCTCTGCCTAGATTTCAGATGATGTATGGAAATGCCTGAATGTCCAAGCAGAAGTTTGCTGCAGAGGCAGAGTCCTCATGGAGAACCTCTGCTAGGGCAGTGCAGAAAGAAAATGTGGGGTCAGAGCCCCCACACAGAGTTCCCACTGGGACACTGCCTAGTGAAGCTGTGAGAAAAGGGCCAATATTCTCCAGACCCCAGGATGGTAGATCCACCAACAGCTTGCACCCCACACCTCAAAAAACTACAGACACTCAATGCCAGCTCATGAAAGGAACCAGGAGGGGGACTGTAGCCTGCAAGGCCACAGGAGTGGAGCTGCCCAAGACCCTGGGAGCCCATCTCCATCAGTGTGATCTGGATGTGAGACATGGAGTCAAAAGAGTTCATTTTGGAACTTTAAGGTGTAATGACTCCTCTATTGGATTTTGTACTTGCATGCGGCCTATATCCCCTTTTCCTGGCCAATTTCTCCCATTTAGAACAGGTATATTTAACCAATGCCTGTATCCCCATTATATCTAGCAGGTAACTCACATGATTTTGATTTTACAGATTTTCCTTGTCTCAGATGAGGCTTTGGACTTGGAATTTTGAGCTAATGCTGGAATGAGCTAAGACTAAGGCATGATTGTATTTTGAAATGTGAAGACATGAGATTTTGGAGGGGCCAGAGGCAGAATGATATGATTTAGCTGTGTCTCCACCCAAATCTCATCTTGAATTGTAGTTCCAATAATTCCCATATGTTAGGGGCAGGAACAGGAGATAATTGAATTGTGGGGATGGGTTCCCCTGTACTGTTCTTGTGATAGTGAGTTAGTTCTCACAAGATCTGATGGTTTTATAAGGGGCTTCAGTCTTCACTCAGCACTCTCTTTATCTTCCCCCTCTGTCAAAAACGTGCCTGCTTCTCCTTTTCCTTCCACCACGATTGTAAGTTTCCTGAGGCCTCTCCAGCAATGTGGAACTGTAAGTCAATTAAAACTATTTCCATCATAAATTGCTCAGCCTTGGACAGTTTTTTTGTAGTAGCATGAGAACGGACTAATACACTAGCCTATCTTCTAGTTTCTCCTGTCTATATTATACTTTCTGAACTCTCATACATCTTACAATCAAGTTATATCACATGCCACACCAAAATTCAATAATAGCAAACCCTCTGTGAAATCTTACCCAAACTTTTCACTACAGCTAAGTTCCTTCTTTTTTGTTTTTTTTTTTCTTTTTGTTTTATACTTTAAGTTATAGGGTACATGTGCATAACATGCAGGTTTGTTACATATGTATACTTGTGCCATGTTGGTGTGCTGCACCCATCAACTCGTCAGCACCCATCAATTCATCATTTATATCAGGTACAACTCCCAATGCAATCCCTCCCCCCTCCCCCCTCCCCCCTCCCCATGATAGGCCCTGGTGTGTGATGTTCCCCTTCCCGAGTCCAAGTGATGTCATTGTTCAGTTCCCACCTATGAGTGAGAACATGCGGTGTTTGGTTTTCTGTTCTTGTGATAGTTTGCTAAGAATGATGGTTTCCAGCTGCATCCATGTCCCTACAAAGGACGCAAACTCATCCTTTTTTATGGCTGCATAGTATTCCATGGTGTATTGTTTCTCTCCTATTAGGCTCTCATAGCACTTTGTACCTTTAATAATGTGCTTGGTAATTTAAGAGGTTCCTTTTGTAATCACCACAGTGAACTACATTATAGTCTATGGTCTGTCAAATCCTACTTGAGGCTTTGATATTTGAGATGGTCTAAGGGATACACTAAAGATTCAGTCCTTTAGGATTTTTTAATTGTAATTTAGAGCACCAGAAAGCTACCTATCCAGACCAAAGTAGTTATTTTCCTCAAAGATATCCTTATAGAGCTACATTTGAGTATTTTGTTATGGGATCTATATAAGAAAGCCATATGAAGAATGGTTTTGTATTCTCAGCTATTGCACTTAGTCTGATTTCTATTGTGAATTTCTATATATACATTTCTTTCTCACTAGCTTATAAACTCCTACTGTACAGGGACTATATATTGTTCATCATGTACCACATTGCTCTTCATATACAAATGTGTAATATATTTTTCTATTTGATTTATTAAATAAAAATTGTTTAGTTTATAAAATAGCTCATTTGAAAATTATTACCCTCGAATTATATCAGATGAGGCTTGTCACATTTGCATATGCATATATTCACATTCAACTTTCAATGAACCCATCTACTCAGTAAAGAAATACCCATACAAAATACAGGATAAATTGGAATGGTCACTGGATTGCTCATTGCTTTAGATTGCCCAATCATCCATTTCCTTCCATTAACCCAGTTTATATAAAATGAAGGATTTGGAACCCTTATCAGTTGCATCCTGTTATTATTACCCTCTAAAATATCTGTCCATTCACAGGAGGACTCATATTGTATTTTTCAAGAATAGTTAATGAATATTTCCCAAATATAATCCTTTATTTCTATATTCTATAATTTTTTCAAGTCAGTAATTTTCTTATCTGTGCTAGAATAATGTACATTTTGGGGGTTTTGGTTTGTTCTTTTGATATCATTGAGAACCCTGTAACACAGACTATTGACATATAACACGGGAAAGATGTTGCATATTCATAGTCTGGCAGGATAAATTTACAGGTAGTGTTATACTCGTTTTTATCAAAGTTTGAAGCAATGATAATCTAAGCCTGCCCAAATCTTATACACATAAATACACACCCACCAAACGATAAGAACGCTAGTTCTCTAAAATGTATATATTATTAAGACACCCATGCTTACTGTTTTCATTAAATTATACTGGCAAAAAACAGTTAAAAACAGTTAAAGTAGACAATTTATAAGAAACAGAGAAGTGAAAAGACTACAGAAATATAAAATAAGAATTTGATTTAAAATAGAAGTCAACATTAGTCTTTAAAATAAAACTTGAGGGGAACATCACACACCAGGGCTTGTCAGGGGGTGGGAGGCTAGGGGAGGGATAACATTGGGAGAAATACCTAGTGTAGGTGATGGGTTGATGCATGCAGCAAACCACCACGGCACGTGTATACCTATGTAACAAAACTGCATATTCTGTACATGTACCCCAGAACTTAAAGCATAATAAAAAAATAATAAATAAAACTTGAAACTTGCTAGTGCAATTTAATATTTTTAATGTACACTCCTTTTAATTGAAATAGTTCTATTATTGGAATTTGGTCTCTATCACAATCAAACAGTTATATGGCTGCAAGTAAGGTCTTAAAATTTGTAATTAATATCACACTTCATAATATAATGTAACGGTGAATCACTTACATGGGGTTAATTTTATGATATATCATGCAAAATAGTATTTTCTATGTTTGCATCATGAATTCGTGATGCTTTATAGCAGGCCTCATGTGAGGAAGCATTTTGTGTCAACTATGAGAAAAAATATTTTAGCTTAAGTGTGTGTGGTATAAGTCAATATCATTTTTCAGGTATAGAATTGGAAAGCAAAGAACAGTGGCACAATCAGGGTCTTAAAATTATTTCTCATTTTCTGCATTTCTCTTCCTAAGTCTGAAAAATCATATTTTTATTTGAAGCCTTAACTTAATAGCCTTCCCTGATATTCTGCAGCTCACATTGATTCCTCCCTTTCCTGGACTTCTGCTGCATTGAGAACCAGCACCACACAATTTTGCACTTAATTGCTATAATTGTTTCATGAGTCAGTCTTCTGAAATAGATTGTAAGCTCCTTAACTGCAGAAATCATGCCTTACATTTCTTTTGCCTGGCACACAATTGGATAATTGTTGATTAATAAATACAGCCAGCAGCTTTCTCCCTTTTGAATGTTTCCACTCCTCTCATTTGGGGCTCTCAAAAAATATCAGCCCCTTACAATAATTTTTTCCTGTGAGTTCAACAATATCTTGTGGTGTTAGAAACAGGGTTAGTTAGCTGCTACAAAACATTAAAATGCACTGCATATACAGTCTAAATTTTTACATAATGTTTTTGTATACATCTTCAGAAATACTTCGTGTCTAAAAGTGGGGACATTCTTTATTGAAAATGTATTCAGCATGTATCTAATTAAAAATTGCACTTACTGAGAAGCGATGATGGATTAAGCAGTTTAAGGAATAAAACTTGATGTGAAAGGCCTCTGATCAATAAAGAAGAGAGCTTATTCCCAATGCTGCAGTAGTTGCTTTACATAATATGATTTAATTTTTACCCACACTCTTAAGGAATTTATTGTTATTCCCATTTTACAGGTGAGAAATCTGCAGTTCAGAGAGGTTAAGTAATTTTCCCAAGGTTATAACATCCAAATGGAAGAAACAGGATTTGACATGTCTGTCTAACTTCAAAGCCTGAGCTTACTGTTCTTTAAGAGATATAGCCACATGAAGAAATTATTATAATGTAATGTGATAAATGATATAATAAAATATGTGTACCAAATACGACAGGATCATGGGAAGGTTAGGGGAACACAGAGAAAATAGTGGCTAATATTGCCTGAGAAGAAATGAGGCAATATTCTCGAGTAAAATAACCCATTTGTAATCTCTCAGAGTATCATGCTAGTTTCTATTTTTCATTTTTTTAAATTTTTATTCATTGTGGGTATATGGTAGATATATGTATTTATGGGGTACCTAACATGTTTTGATATAGACATGCAATATAAAATAAGCACATAATGAAGAATGGGGTATCCATCCCCTCAAACATTTATCCATTGAACTGTGAATGATCCAATTAAACTATTTAAGTTATTTTAAAATGTACAGTTATTATTTACTATAGTCACCATGTTGTGCCATCAAGTAGTAGGTCTTATTCATTCTTCCTGTTTGTTGTATCCATTTACCATCCCTACCTTACCCCAAGCCCCCCATACCTTTCCAAGCCCATGGTAATCTTTCTTCTACCTTCTACCTCTATTCGTTCAATTGTTTTGATTTTTATTTCTCACAAAAAATTGAGAATATGTGATGTTTGCCCTTCTGTGTCAGAATTATTTTACTTCACATGATTTCCAGTTCCATCCATGCTGTTGCAAATGACCGTATCTCATTTTTTGATGGCTGAATGGTACTACATTGTATATATGTACCACATTTTCCTTATCCGTTATTCTGTTGATGCACACTTAGGTGGCTTCCAAATCTTAGGTATTGTAAACAGTGCTGAAAAATACATAACAGTGCAGATATCTCTTCCATATATTGATAGTCTTTCTTTTGGGTATATACCCAGCAGTGTGATTGCTAAAACATTTGGAAGCTCTATTTTTAGTTTTTTGAGACAGATCCAAACTGTTCTCCACAGTGCTTGTACTAATTTACATTCCCACCAACAGTGTAAAAGGGCTCCCTTTTCTCCACATCTTTGCCAGAATTTATTACTGTCTGAAATTTGGATACAAGCCATTTTAAGTGGGGCGAGACGATATTTCATTGTTGTTTTGAATTGCATTTCTCTGATGACCAATGATATTGAGCACATTTTCATATGCCTGTTCACCATTTGTATGTCTTCTTTTGATATAAGTTTATTCAAATCTTTTGCCTATCTATTGATTGGATTATTAGATTTGTTTCTATAGAGTTGTTTGAGCTCCTAATATATCCTGGTGATTAATCTCTTGTGAGATGGATAGATTGCAAATATTTTCTTCCGTTCCGTGGATTGTTTCTTCACATTGTTGATTGTATCCTTTGCTGTGCAGACTTTTTAACTTGCTGTGGTCCTATTTGTCCATTTTTGCTTTGATTGGCTGAGCTTGTGGGATATCGCTCAAGAAATTTCTGCCCAGACCATGTCTTAAAGATATTTCCCAATGTTTTCTTGTAGTAGTTTCATGATTTGAGGTCCTAGATTTAATGCTTTAATTTATTTTGAGTTGATTTTTGTGTATGGTGAGATACAAGGGTCTAGTTTTATTCCTCTGCATATGGGTATATAGTTTTCCCAGCACCATTTATTGAAGAGACTCTCTTTTCCCCAGTGTATATTTTTGGCACCTTTATGGAAATGAATGTACTGTAGATGTGTGAATTCGTTTCTGGATTCTCTATCCTGATCCATTGGTCTATGTGTCTGTTTTTATGACAGTACCATGCTGTTTTGGTGACTATAGCTCTGTAGCAGAATTTTAAGTCAGCTAATGTAATTCTTCCAGTTTTGTTCTTTTTCTTAAGGTAGTTTTAGCTATTCTGAGTATTTTGTGGTTTCATATAAATTTGGGGCCGGGCGCGGTGGCTCAAGCCTGTAATCCCAGCACTTTGGGAGGCCGAGACAGGTGGATCACGAGGTCAGGAGATCGAGACCATCCTGGCTAACATGGTGAAACCCTGTCTCCACTAAAAAATACAAAAAACTAGCCGGGCGAGGTGGCGGGCGCCTGTAGTCCCAGCTACTCCGGAGGCTGAGACAGGAAAATGACGTGAACCCAGGAGGCGGAGCTTGCACTGCACTCCAGCCCAGGCGACAGAGCGAGACTCCATCTCAAAAAAAAAAAAAAAATTGAGGAGAGCTTTTTATATTTATGTGAAGAACATCATTGGTGTTTTAAGAAGGATTGAATTGAATCTGTAGACTGCTTTGGTTAGTATAAACATTTTAGCAATATTGATTCTTTCAATCCATGAACATGGAAAGTGTTTCATTTTTTGGTATCCTATCCAATTTCTTTCATCTGTGTTCTATAGTTTTTATTATAGAGATGTTTCACTTCTTTGGTTAAGTCAATTCCTAGGTATTTAATTTTATCTGTGGCTATTTTAAATGGGATTCCTTTTTTATTTCTTTTTTCACATTGTTCACTGTTGGGTTATAGAAATGTTACTGATTTTTGGAAGTAGATTTTGTATGCTGCAAGTTTATCCAATTTGTTTATCAGCTCCAATTTTTTTTTTTTTTTTTTGTGGAGTCCTTACATTTTTCCAGATACAAAATTATATCATCTGCAAACAAAGATAATTTTACACCTTCCTTTTCAATTTGGATGCCCTTTGTATATTTCTTTTGTCTGATTGCTCCAAGTAGGACTTTCAGTATTACTTTGAATAACAGTGCTAATAGTGGGCATCTTTGTCATGTTCCAAATTGTAAAGAAAGGCTTTCAGTTCTTTGCCATTCAGTATGATACTAGCTGTAGGCCTGTCAAACATGGCTTTTATTATGTTGAAGTATGTTCCTTCTATTCCCAGTTTGTTAAAGCTGTTTTATCATGAAGAGATGGGGAATTTTATTAAATGCTTTTTCAGCATCAATTGAAACAATCATATGGTTTTTATCCTTCATTCTGTTAATATGATGTTTGATTGATTGATTATGTATGTTGAATCATCCTTGTATATCAGTGATGTATCTCACTAGGTCATGATGTATAATCCTTCTACGTATTGTTGAATTGTGATTACTAGTATTTTGTTCCACGTTTCTTCATCAATATTCATCAGAGACTTTGGCTTGCAGTTTTCTTTTTCTTTTTTTTTTTTTATGTTTCTTTGTCTCATTTTCATATCAGAGTAATATTTGTCTCATAGAATGAGTTTGGAAATATTCCCTCCTCCTCTATATTTTAGAATAGTTTAGGTACTATTGGTATTAGTTCCTCTCGATTGGTTTAAATGTTTGGTAAAACTCATCAGTGAAGCCCTCAGGTCCCAGGATTTTCTTTACTGGGAGACTTTTTTTTTTTTTTTTTTTTTTGATCAGTGGTTTTATAATACATCTTACATATTTTACAAGTTCATATCAAAGTTCTATTTTTCAAGTGTATTTTCCTTTTTTTTAATTTATTTTTATTATCCTTTAAGTTCTAGGGTACATGTGCATAACGTGCAGGTTTGTTACATATGTATATTTGTGCCATGCTGGTGTGCTGCACCCATCAACTCGTCAGCACCCATCAATTCATCATTTTTATCATGTATAACTCCCCAATGCAATCCCTCCCCCCTCCCCCCCATGACAGGCCCCGGTGTGTGATGTTCCCCTTCCCGAGTCCAAGTGATCTCATTGTTCAGTTCCCACCTATGAGTGAGAACATGCGGTGTTTGGTTTTCTCTTCTTGTGATAGTTTGCTAAGAATGATGGTTTCCAGCTGCATCCATGTCCCTACAAAGGACGCAAACTCATCCTTTTTGATGGCTGCATAGTATTCCATGGTGTATATGTGCCACATTTTCTTAATCCAGTCTGTCACAGATGGACATTTGGGTTGATTCCAAGTCTTTGCTATTGTGAATAGTGCTGCAATAAACAACGTGTGCATGTGTCTTTGTAGTAGAATAATTTATAATCCTTTGGGTATATACCCAGTAATGGGATGGCTGGGTCATATGGTACATCTAGTTCTAGATCCTTGAGGAATTGCCATACTGTTTTCCATAATGGTTGAACTAGTTTACAATCCCACCAACAGTGTAAAAGTGTTCCTATTTCTCCACATCCTCTCCAACAACTGTTGTTTCCTGACTTTTTAATGATTGCCATTCTAACTGGTGTGAGATGGTATCTCATTGTGGTTTTGATTTGCATTTCTCTGATGGCGAGTGATGATGAGCATTTTTTCATGTGTCTGTTGGCTGTATGAATGTCTTCTTTTGAGAAATGTCTGTTCATATCCTTTGCCCACTTTTTGATGGGGTTGTTTGTTTTTTTCTTGTATATTTGTTTGATGTAAAGGACCTCTTCAAGGAGAACTACAAACCACTGCTCAGTGAAATAAAAGAGGACACAAACAAATGGAAGAACATACCATGCTCATGGATAGGAAGAATCAATATCGTGAAAATGGCCATACTGCCCAAGGTTATTTATAGATTCAATGCCATCCCCATCAAGCTACCAATGAGTTTCTTCATAGAATTGGAAAAAACTGCTTTAAAGTTCATATGGAACCAAAAAAGAGCCCACATTGCCAAGACAATCCTAAGTCAAAAGGACAAAGCTGGAGGTGTCACGCTACCTGACTTCAAACTCTACTACAAGGCTACAGTAACCAAAACAGCATGGTACTGGTACCAAAACAGAGATATAGACCAATGGAACAGAACAGAGTCCTCAGAAATAATACCACACATCTACAGCCATCTGATCTTTGACAAACCTGAGAGAAACAAGAAATGGGGAAAGGATTCCCTATTTAATAAATGTTGCTGGGAAAATTGGCTAGCCATAAGCAGAAAGCTGAAACTGGATCCTTTCCTTACCCCTTATATGAAGATTAATTCAAGATGGATTAGAGACTTAAATGTTAGACCTAATACCATAAAAACCCTAGAAGAAAATCTAGGTAGTACCATTCAGGACATAGGCATGGGCAAGGACTTCATGTCTAAAACACCAAAAGCAACGGCAGTAAAAGCCAAAATTGACAAATGGGATCTAATTAAACTAAAGAGCTTCTGCACAGCAAAGGAAACTACCATCAGAGTGAACAGGCAACCTACAGAATGGGAGGAAATTTTTGCAATCTACTCATCTGACAAAGGGCTAATATCCAGAATCTACAAAGAACTCAAACAAATATACAAGAAAAAAACAAACAGGGAGACTTTTTATTGCAGTTTTGTTCTTGTTACTTGTTACTGTTCTGTTCAGGTTTTGGATTTCTTCCTAGTTCCATCTTAGTAGGTTGTGTGTATATAGGAATTTGTCCATTTCTTCTAGATTTTCTAATTTATTGGCATATAGTTGCTCATAGCAGCTACTAATGATGCTTTGAATTTCTGCAGTATCAGTTGTAACATCCCCTTTTTCACTTCTGATTTTATTTAGTTGTATCTTCTCTATTTTTTTTCTGGTTAGTCTGACTAAAAGTTTGTCAATGTTGTTTAACATTTCAAAAAAAAAGCAAGATATTTTATTGATCTTTTGTACTTTTTTTGGGGGGGGACGGAGTCTTGCTCTTCGCCCAGGCTGGGGTGCAGTGGCGCAATCTCACTCACTGCAAGCTCCGACTCCTGGGTTCATGCTATTCTCCTGCCTCAGCCTCCCGAGTAGCTGGGACCACAGGTGCCCACCACCATGCCCGGATAATTTTTGGTATTTTTTAGTAGAGACGGGGTTTCACCTTGTTAGCCAGGATGGTCTCGATCTCCTGACCTCGTGATCTGCCCGCCTCGGCCTCCCAAAGTGCTGGGATTACAGGCGATCTTTTGTATTTTTTATTTCACTTTCATTATTTCTGTTCTGTTCTTTATCATTCATTTTCTTCTACTAATTCTGAATTTGATTTGCTCCTGTTTTACTACTTCTTTTAGATTCATCATTAGATTGTTTGCTTGACGTTTTTGGTCTTTTTTGATGTAGGCACTTAAAAGATTTTCTCTGGGTACTGGTTTTGCTGTATCCCATAGGTTTGGGCATGTTGTGTTTTCATTATCATTTGTTTCAAAAACATTTTAATTTTCTTATTAATTTATTCAGTGATCCACTGGTAATTCAGGATCATATTAATTTTCATGTATTCGTATAATTTCCAAAATTCCTCTTGTTACTGATATCTAGTTTTAGTCTATTGTGATCAGAAAAAAAGCTTGATATTAGTTGAATTTTTTGAATGGTTTAAGACTTATTTTATGGCTATATATATGGTCTGTCCTTGAGAATGATTTATGTCCTGTGGAGAAGAAGGTTTATTCTGCAGCTCTTAAATAAAATGTTCTGCAAATATGTGTTATATTCATTTAGTTCATAGTACAGATTAGGTCTGATGTTTCTTTGTTGATTTTCTTTGTGGAAGACCTGTCCAGTGCTGAAAGTGGGGCGTTGAAGTCTCCAGATATTATTGTATTGGGATCTATCTCTCTGTTTAGCTCTAATAATATTTCCTTTATATATCTGGGTGCTCCCCTGTTGGGTGCATATATATTTACAATTGTTATATCCTCTTGTTGCATTGGCCTCTTTATCATTATATTATGATCTTCTCTGTCTCTTCTGATGGTTTTGTCTTGAAATATATTTTTTTCTATTATAAGTATAGTAACTCTTGCTCTTTTGTGGTTTCCATTGGCATGGAATATCTTGTTCCATCCCTTTATTTGCAGTCTATGTGTGTCTTGATAGTTGAAGTGTGTTTCTTCTGGGCAAAATTTCAATGGCTCTTGTTTTTTCATATTTTCAGCCAGGCTATGTCTTCTGATTGGAGAGTTTAGTCCATTTTCATTCAACATTATTATTGATAAGTAAGAACTTAATCTTGCCATTTTGTTATTTGTTTTTTGGTTGAGGTATGGTCTTCTCTCCTTTCTTTCACTTCTGTCTTTCACTCGTGAAGATGATTTTCTCTGATAATTTGATTTTCTTGCTCTATATTTTTTGTGCATTAATTGTACATATATTTTGTTTGAGGTTACCAGAAAGCTTGTGAGAACTATCTTATAGCCCACTATTTTAACCTGATAAAAATGTAACACTATTTGCATAAACAAACACACAAGTAAAAATAAAACTAATAAAAACTTGCCTTAACTTTGTCCCCCACTTTTTAACTTTTTATTGTTTCTATTTATATTTAACTGTACTGACTCTGTCTTGAAAGGTTATTGTAGTTATTATTTTTCATTGGTTCATCATTTAGTCTTTCTACTTAGGATAAGAGTAGTTTATTCACCACAGTAAAAGTGTTATAATATTCTGTGTTTTTCTGTGTACTTAGTATTGTCAGTACGTTTTGTACCTTCAGATAATTATTATTATTATTATTTGAGACGGAGTCTTGCTCTGTTGCCAGGCTGGAGTGCAGTGGTGCCATCTCAGCTCACTGCAACCTCTGCCTCCTGAGTTCAAGCAATTCCTCTGCCTCAACCTCCCAAGTAGCTGGGACTACAGGCGCGTGCCACTACTCCCAGCTAATTTTTTGTATTTTAGTAGACACGAGGTATCACCATGTTGGCCAGGATGGTCTCAATCTCCTGACCTCGTGATCCACCCACCTCGGCCTCCCAAAAGGGCTGGAATTACAGGCATGAGCCACTGTGCCCGGCCCCTTCAGATAATTATTTATTGTTCATTAATGTCATTTTCTCTCTGATTATAGTACTCCTTTTAGCATTTCTTGTAGGATGGGTCTGGTATTGATGAAATTTCTCTACATTTTTTGGGAAAGTCCTTATTTCTCCTTCATGTTTAAAGTGCATTTTCACTGAATCTATTATCCTAGAGTAAATTTTTTTCCTCTTTCAGTACTTTAAATATGTCATGCCACTCTCTCCTGGCCTGTAAGGTTTCCACTGAAGAGTCTGCTGCCAGATGTATTGGAGCTGCATTATATGTTATTTGTTTCTTTTCTTTTGCTTATTTTGCTGCTTTTAGGATCCCTTCTTTAACCTTGACCTTTGGGAGTTTGATTACTAAATGTTTTGTGGTAGTTTTCTTTGGGTTAAATCTACTTGGTGTTCTATACTCTTCTTGTAAGTTTGTATATTAGTCCGTTCTCACACTGCTATTAAAGAAATACACAAGACTGTGTAATTTATAAAGGAAAGAGGTTTAACTGACTCACTGTGTTGCAAGGCTGGGGAAGCCTCAGGAAACTTATAATCATGGCAGAAGGAGAATCAGGCACCTTCTTCACAAGGTGGCAGAAGAGAATGTGAGTATGTGAAGGAGAAACTGTCGAACACTTATAAAACCATCAAATCTTGTGAGAACTCAATCACTATCACAAGAACAGCATGGGGAAAACTGGCCCTCTGATCCAATCACCTCCCACTGGGACTCTCTCGACATGTGGGGATTATGCAGAACACAATTCAACACGAGATTTGAGTGGGGACACAGCCAAACCATTTCACTTAGATATTGATATCTTTCTCTACGTTTGGGAAGTTCTCTGTTATTATCTCTTTGAATAAACTTTCTACCCCTGTCTCTTTCTCTACTTCCTCTTCAAGGCCAGTAACTCTTAGATTTTCCCTTTTGAGGCTATTTCCTAGATCCCATAGATGTGATTCATTGGTTTTTATTCTTTGTTTATTTTTCCTCCTCTGTGTATTTTCAGATTGCCTGTCTTCAAGCTCACTAATTCTTCTGCTTGATCAATTCTACTATTAAAGGATTCTGATCCATTTTTCAGTATACCAGTTGCATTTTTCAGCTTCAAAATTACTGCTTGATTATTTTTAATTATTTCAGTTTCTTTGTTAAATTTATCTGATAGAATTCTGTATTCCTTCTTGATGTTACCTTGAATTTCTGTGAGTTTCCTCAATACAATTATTTTGAATTATCAGTGTTGTTCTTGGAGACTTGTAGAGGTACCACTCTGACAGTCTTGGTTAAGATCTGGGGGAATTCTCTGGATTATCAAAGACTCTTATTATTTTCCCTTACTTTCTCCCAAACACACAGAGTCTCTGTCTCTGTTATGAACCACCTAAAGCTGGGAGTGGAAAACACAAGCATCCCTGTGGCCACCACCACTATGACTGCACTGGGTCAGACCTGAAGCCAGCACAGCACAAGGTCTTTCCCAAGGTCTACTGTAAGCACTCCTTGGCTACTACCAATGTTCGTTCAAGGCCCCAGTCCTCTATAATCAGCAGATGGCAAAGCCAGCTAGGTCTGTGCCCTTCCCTTCAGGTTGGCGAGGTCTCCAGGCCCCAGGTGGGTCCAGAGGTGTTGTTGGGAACTGAGGTACTACAGTCAAAAACCTGAGGAGCCTACATGGTATTCTATTGTATTGCGGCTAAACTAACACTCAAGCCATAAGATGCAGTCCTTCCCACTCCTCCCTCCCTTTTCCAAAGGCAAATGAGCCTCACCCTGTAGCGACCACCACCCTTGGCCATGAGGAGTACTGCCAGACTACTGACAATGTTCCCTTAATATCCAAGGGCTCGTAAGTCACCTTGTGGTGAATGCTACCTGGTCTGGAATGCACTGTTTAGGGTGGTGCGCTCCGCTCTGGCCCAGAGCAGGTCCCAAAATGTCTTTCAAGAGTCTAGTCCTGGAATTGGGTGCCCCAAGTGCCTGCTTGGTGCTCTACCCTTCTGTGGCAGTGTTGGTACCTAAGGTGCAAGATAAAGCCCCTTTTACTTTTCTCTCTGGTTTTCTGAAGCAGTTTTGTTTTGTAACCACCACAACTGGTAATATACTAAGTCTCACATAAAGCCAGTAAGCCTCAGACACTCACCAAAGCCCTCAGTGAAGTACCTAGGTATTGCTGCTAGTTACTCAGGGCCCAAGGGCTCTTCAGTTAGCAGGCAGATGATGAATGCTGGCAGGACTAGGTTATTTCCTTCAAGGCTGCTTCTTCTCTTCTGGCCTAAGGTGTGTCTAGGAATGTCATTTGGGAGCTAGGGGCTGGAATAGGGACCTCATGACCCTGACCACTGCCCTGTCTTACTGTGACTGGGCTGGTATCCAAAATGCAAAGAACAGTCTTCCCACTCTTCCTCACCTCTGCTCAAGCAGAAGGAAGGGGCCTCTTTTGGAGCCTCAAGCTGTATGATCTTGGCTTAGGGGAGGGATGATGCCAGCATTCTCTTGGCTGTCCCAGCTGCTGTCTCTGTATGTTTCATATTCTCCAAGTCTACTATCTCTGGGCCTTGTTCAATTGTAGGACTCGCCTATGAGTTGCAGTTCTTGTGGCCTGGATACTTTCTTGAGTTTACTTTGAGACTGAAAACACGTTGGCCCTTCGTGGAAAGTTTTCAGAGCACTCAAGTTTCAGACTGCTGGGATTGGTGATTCTTCTCTGGCTTGAGGTGGTTTAAATGGTCCCACTGTTGCTGTGCATCAGCTGAGTTTGGTCTGGTTTTCCTCTGTGCTCTAACAGGACAGCACTGAGTTCAATGCCTCACAATTGTTGTCTTCTCACTCCCTCAGTGTCCAGAGAGGCTCTCAGCACCATTCTGCTGCACAGGGCCTGGGGGAGGTGTGGCGTCAGAGGTTCAAGACTGTTTTCTTTATCTCTTCCGTGCCTCTTTCAGGGATATGAAATTGTTAAAACCAGGTACTATGAGTGTTCACCTGGTTTTTTGACTCCTACAAAGGTGTTTTTGTCTGTGTAGGTAGTTACTAACTTGGTGTCCTTGCAGCAGGGGTCAATCAGCGGAGCTTTCCATTTCACCATCTTGCTCCACCTCCTTCCTCTGGTTAAGTTTGTATACCAATTTGATAGCAAGTGGAAATCTCAAGTGGGCAATTGGATACAGCAGTTTGAAGACAAGAGGAGAGATAGCGGCTGGGTATATTAAACTGGTAGTCATCAAAGTATGAATGATGTTTAAAACCATGAGACTATATGAGATCACCCAGAAAGAGTATAGGTGGAAGAAGTTTATCAGGTATTATTTTATTATAACACTACAGCTGTTGCTGCCTTGCTTTACCCAAGCTCTCCAAACTCCTCGCTTCTGGCTCACCCACTTCATAATTCCACTGACTGACATCTTGATACCAAATTTTTCCTCAACTTTGCCTTCCGAGCTCAGATAACTACTGTGAATTCTGTCTCAGTAAGACCTGCCTAGTGAAGCACTGAGTTGTGGGCTGATTCTTTCTACCAATTGCCATTGATTTCTCCACTCTGAGCTACCTCTTTTGAATTTAGAGACAGCTGCATATGCTCTACAATGGAATTTCCAATTCATACAGCAAAAAGAAAAAAGTACTATAGCAGTAGACATTCAATAACCATTTATCGAATGAAATATAAATGCGTAAAATAGAAGGCTATAGCAATAGGCAGGCATATGTTTCACTCTCTTGATGTCTGGGCTTGTCTAGGATCAACAACATTATTTTAATGATCAGGGCTTGATAATTACCAGAAACTTTAGAACATATTAAAAATTATCCCAATGCTTTATCATCTATGAATGCATTCTCAATTGGTTCATATAATATAAATTAAATGTTAAGATTGGCAGTAAACTCTCCATTTGCACTGTGGAAGCAGATTGCCATTCACACTACCATCCATTTCTCCATATTATGGAGGCTTCTTAAAGGTACAAAATTGCCACGTGTCAATGCTTTTTTTCTCTTTTCTGTCTCAATGACATTTTATCAAGGCAATTTAGAGGTGGCCATGTTGAGTCCATTAGATGAAGTATGTAATATCAAAGAAAAAACAATCCTAAGTGCCAAAAGTGTTTTGTAAATAAAGATTGTCTGCCTGCTGCATAACATTTTACTCCCATATATAAATAGAAGACAGGCATGCAAAAGTCAGTGGGCTCTATTCTCACCATATTTCTTTCTTATTAGATAGAAAAACAAGTAATTGGATTAGTTGATCAACTTGGTAAAATTAAGCTAAGAACATTATATGTGTAAGTATGAACAAAAATTAACAAGCCATAATAGCAATTATTAAAATCCACACTTGTGGGTATCTGACAAATGCTTTTTTTCTCAAATAGACAAACACTCTGCAGTGAACTGAAAGTATTTGTCAGAGATAATTTTCATTAGATTGAAAAATGTTAGAACTGGAAAGGATCATAGAACTTGTCCCCTGACTGAGAAAGTCTTCTCCAAAACAATATACTTTTAAAACAGCATACGAAGGTATAGAGTTCAGACTTCTGGACCCTGTATCAGTACTCTTTCTACTACACTATATTGTCTCCTCTCTAAGAAATAAAGTAAAAAATTACTCTTTGTGATGAGTTCACAGCACTCTATTTTTACAAATATTAGAAAATTTAATTTCTTAATTATAAGCAACAAATGCATGGGTGCTCAATTCTTATTAAAATAATGGCTCAACAGATGGCATTCTGCCTCACAGAGTATATGATGTACTTTAGTTACTAAAATGTGTAAATGGTATAGTAGGCTATAATTTAAATTGTCAATTATGCTTTGAGCCATGATGTAGATGTGTTTAAAAAGAAAACATAATATGCGAATGTCATGAGGATTATGGGCTTTTTGTTATTTTGTTTTGTTTTATTTAAGTATCATTATGAACTCATGCATTTTAAAATATTTGATGAATTTCTATTCATTGCCTGTTATTTTTTATAGTGATGCTCAAATTCCTTTAACATGGCCAGTAGGGAGTTAAGTTGACTCAAAAAGGTTTTCAGACTTGACATAGCATGCTCTCTCTCTCTGTTTTTGTTTGGTTTTATTATTATGAGAACATTGATTTCACTTATTCATGGTGTCTAAAATTGTCATTCTCGAGAAACCTCTGCAGACGCAAACGAATCTGACAGCTTTGAAGAGAGCAGTGGATCTCCCAACACAGAGGTCGAGATCTGAAAATGGACAGACTGCCTACTCAAGTGAGTCCCTGACCCCTGAGTAGCCTAACTTGGAGACATACCCCACTAGGGGCAGACAGACACCCCACACCTCACACGGTGGCGTACACCCCTGAGAGGAAGCTTCCAAAGCAAGAATCAGACAGGTACACTCGCTGTTCAGCAATATTCTATCTTCTGTAGCCTCTGCTGCTGATACCCAGGCAAACAGGGCCTGGAGTGGACCTCAAGCAATCTCCAACAGACCTACAGCTGAGGGTCCTGAGGGTTAGAAGGAAAACTAATGAACAGGAAGGAAACCCAAACCAAAACTCCATCAGTACGTCACCATCATCAAAGACGAGAGACAGATAAAACCACAAATTTGGGGGAAAAGCAGGACAGGAAAGCTGGAAATTCAAAAACTGAGAGCGCATCTCCCCCTGTGAAGGAACGCAGCTCATCACCAGCAATGGATCAAAGTTGGACGGAGAATGACTTAGACGAGATGAGAGAAGAAGGCTTCAGTCCATCAAACTTCTCAGAGCTAAAGGAGGAATTACGTAACCAGCGCAAAGAAACTAAAAATCTTGAAAAAAAAGTGGAAGAATTGATAACTAGAATAATTAATGTAGGGAAGGCCATAAACGAACTGACAGAGAAGAAAACCATGACATGAGAAATACGTGACAAATGCACAAGTTTCAGTAACCGACTCGATCAACTGGAAGAAAGAGTATCAGCGATTGAGGATCAAATGAATGAAATGAAGCGAGAAGAGAAACCAAAAGAACAAAGAAGAAAAAGAAATGAATAAAGCTGGCAAGAAGTATGGGATTATGTAAAAAGACCAAATCTACGTCTGATTGGGGTGCCTGAAAGTGAGGGAGAAAATGGAACCAAGTTGGAAAACACTTTTCAGGATATCGTCCAGGAAAATTTCCCCAACCTAGTAGAGCAGGCCAACATTCAAATTCAGAAAATAAAGAGAACGCCACAAAGATACTCCTCCAGAAGAGCAACTCCAAGACACATAATTGCCAGATTCACCAAAGTTGAAATAAAGGAAAAACTGTTAAGGGCAGCCAGAGAGAAAGGTCGGGTTACCCACAAAGGGAAGCCCATCAGACTAACAGCAGATCTCTCGGCAGAAACTCTACAAGCCAGAAGAGAGTGGGGGCCAATATTCAACATTCTTAAAGAAAAGAATTTTCAACCCAGAATTTCACATCCAGCCAAACGAAGTTTCATCAGTGAAGGAGAAATAAATCCTTTACAGATAAGCAAATGCTTAGAGATTTTGTCACCACCAGGCCTGCCTTACAAGAGACCCCGAAGGAAGCATTAAACATGGAAAGGAACAACCGGTACCAGCCATTGCAAAAACATGCCAAAATGTAAAGACCATCGAGTCTAGGAAGAAACTGCATCAACTAACGAGCAAAATAACCAGTTAATATCACAATGGCAGGACCAAGTTAACACATAACAATATTAACCTTAAACGTAAATGGACTAAATGGTCCAATTAAAAGACACAGACTGGCAAACTGGATAAAGAGTCAAGACCCATCAGTCTGCTGTATTCAGGAGACCCATCTCACATGCAGAGACATACATAGGCTCAAAATAAAGGGATGGAGGAAGATCTACCAAGCAAATGGAGAACAAAAAAAAGCAGGGGTTGCAATCCTAGTCTCTGATAAAACAGACTTTAAACCATCAAAGATCAAAAGAGACAAAGAAGGCCATTACATAATGGTAAAGGGATCAATTCAACAGAAGAGCTAACTATCCTAAATATATATGCACGCAATACAGGAGCACCCAGATTCATAAAGCAAGTCCTTAGAGACTTACAAAGAGACTTAGAATCCCATACAATAATAATGGGAGACTTCAACACTCCACTGTCAACATTAGACAGATCAACGAGACAGAAAGTTAACAAGGATATCCAGGAATTGAACTCATCTCTGCACCAAGCAGACCTCATAGACATCGACAGAACTCTCCACCCCAAATCCACAGAATATACATTCTTCTCAGCACCACATCACACTTATTCCAAAATTGACCACATAATTGGAAGTAAAGCACTCCTCAGCAAATGTGCAAGAACAGAAATTATAACAAACTGTCTCTCAGACCACAGTGCAATCAAACTAGAACTCAGGACTAAGAAACTCAATAAAAACTGCTCAACTACATGGAAACTGAATAACGTGCTCCTGAATGACTACAGGGTACATAATGAAATGAAGGCAGAAATAAAGATGTTCTTTGAAAACAATGAGGACAAAGATACAACATACCAGAATCTCTGGGACACATTTAAAGCAGTGTGTAGAGGGAAATTTATAGCACTAAATGCCCACAAGAGAAAGCAGGAAAGATCTAAAATTGACACTCTAACATCACAATTAAAAGAACTAGAGAAGCAAGAGCAAACACATTCAAAAGCTAGCAGAAGGCAAGAAATAACTAAGATCAGAGCAGAACTGAAGGAGATAGAGACACAAAAAACCCTCCAAAAAATCAATGAATCCAGTAGTTGGTTTTCTGAAAAGATCAACAAAAATTGATAGACCACTAGCAAGACTAATAAAGAAAAAAAGAGAGAGGAATCAAATAGATGCAATAAAAATGATAAAGGGGATATCACCACCGACCCCACAGAAATACAAACTACCATCAGAGAATACTATAAACACCTCTATGCAAATAAACTAGAAAACCTAGAAGAAATGGATCATTTCCTGAACACTTACACTGTCCCAAGACTAAACCAGGAAGAAGCTGAATCCCTGAATTGACCAATAGCAGGCTCTGAAATTGAGGCAATAATTAATAGCATATCAACCAAAAAAGTCCAGGACCAGATGGATTCACAGCTGAATTCTACCAGAGGTACAAGGAGGAGCGGGTGCCATTCCTTCTGAAACTATTCCAATCAGTAGAAAAACAGGGAATCCTCCCGAACTCATTTTATGAGGCCAACATCATCCTGATACCAAAGCCTGGCAGAGACACAACAAAAAAAGACAATTTTAGATCAATATCCCTGATGAACATCGATGCAAAAATCCTCAATAAAACACTGGCAAACTGGATCCAGGAGCACATCAAAAAGCTTATCCACCATGATCAAGTGGGCTTCATGCCTGGGATGCAAGGCTGGTTCCACATACACAAATCAATAAACGTAATCCAGTATATAAAGAGAACCAAAGACAAAAACCACATGATTATCTCAATAGATGCAGAAAAGGCCTTTGACAAATTTCAACAGCCCTTCATGCTAAAAACGCTCAATAAATTCGGTATTTATGGAACGTATCTCAAAATAATAAGAGCTATTTACAACAAACCCACAGGTAATATCATACTGAATGGGCAAAAACTGGAAAAATTCCCTTTGAAAACTGGCACAAGACAGGGATGCCCTCTCTCACCACTCCTATTCAACATAGTGTTGGAAGTTCTGGCTAGGGCAATCATGCAAGAGAAACAAATCAAGGGTATTCAGTTAGGAAATGAAGAAGTCAAATTGTCCCTGTATGCTGATGACATGATTGTATATTTAGACAACCCCATCATCTCAGTGCAAAATCTCCTTAAGCTGATAACAAACTTTAGCAAAGTCTCAGGATACAAAATTAATGTGCAAAAATCACAACCATTCTTATACAACAGTAACAGACAAACAGAGAGCCAAATCATGAATGAACTTCCATTCACAATTGCTTCAACGAGAATAAAATACCTATGAATCCAACTTTCAAGGGATGTAAAGGACCTCTTCAAGGAGAGCTACAAACCACTGCTCAATGAAATAAGAGGACACAAACAAATGGAAGAACATACCGTGCTCATGGATAGGAAGAACCAATATCATGAAAATGGCCATACTGTTCAAGGTAATTTATAGATTTAATGCCATCCCCATCAAGCTACCAATGAGTTTCTTCACAGAATTGGAAAAAACTGCCTTGAAGTTCATATGAAACCAAAAAAGAGCCCACATTGCCAAGACAATCCTAAGTCAAAAGAACAAAGCTGGAGGCATCACGCTACCTGACTTAAAACTCTACTACAAGGCTACAGTAACCAAAACAGCATGGTACTGTTACCAAAACAGAGAGATAGACCAGTGGAACAGAACAGAGTCCTCAGAAATAATACCACACATCTACAGCCATCTGATCTTTGACAAACCTGAGAAAAACAAGAAATGGGGAAAGGATTACTTATTTAATAAATGGTGCTGGGAAAATTGGCTAGCCATAAGCAGAAAGCTGAAACTGGATCCTTTCCTTACACCTTATACGAAAATTAATTCAAGATGGATTAGAGACTTAAATGTTAGACCTCATACCATAAAAACCCTAGAAGAAAACCTAGGTAATACCATTCAGGACATAGGCATGGGCAAGGACTTCATGTCTAAAACACCAAAAGCAACGGCAGCAAAAGCCAAAATTGACAAATGGGATCTAATTAAACTAAAGAGCTTCTGCACAGCAAAAGAAACTACCATCAGAGTGAACAGGCAACCTACAGAATGGGAGAAAATTTTTGTAATCTACTCATCTGACAAAGGGCTAATATGAAGAACCTAAAAATAACTCAAACAAATTTACAAGAAAAAAAAGAAACAACCCATTCAAAAAGTGAGCAAAGGATATGAACAGACATTTCTCAAAAGAAGACATTCATACAGCCAACAGACACATGAAAAAATGCTCATCATCACTGACCATCAGAGAAAAGCAAATCAAAACCACAATAAGATACCATCTCACACCAGTTAGAATGGCAATCATTAAAAAATCAGGAAACAACAGGTGCTGGAGAGGATGTGGAGAAATAGGAACACTTTTACACTGTTGGTGGGATTGTAAACTAGTTCTACCATTATGGAAAACAGTATGGTGATTCCTCAAGGATCTAGAACTAGAAGTACCATATGACCCAGCCATCGCATTACTGGGTATACACCCAAAGGATTATAAATCATGCTGCTCTAAAGACACATGCACACATATGTTTATTGCGGCACTATTCACAGTAGCAAAGACTTGGAATCAACCCAAATGTCTATCAGTGACAAACTGGATTAAGAAAATGTGGCACATATACACCATGGAATACTATGCAGCCATAAAAACAGAATGAGTTTGTGTCCTTTGTAGGGACATGGATGCAGCTGGAAACCATCATTCTTAGCAAACTATCACAAGAACAGAAAACCAAACACTGCATGTTGTCACTCACAGGTGGGAACTGAACAATGAGATCACTTGGACTCGGGAAGGGGAACATCACACACCGGGGCCTATCATGGGATGGGGGTAGGGGGGAGGGATTGCACTGGGAGTTATACCTGATGTAAATGACGAGTTGATGGGTGCTGACGAGTTGATGGGTGCAACACACCAACATGGCACAAGTATACATTTGTAACAAACCTGCACATTATGCACATGTACCCTAGAACTTAAAGTATAATAATAATAAAATAAAAATAAAAATAAAAAAATAAAAGAATGCAAAGCTGAAAAAAAAATAAAATTGTCGTTCTCAGAAACAGGACTTAGAGTGGTGGTTTCAAGGGACTGGAAGGAGGGTAAATTAGGAATTGTAATTCAATGAGAATAACATTTTAGCTATGCAAAATTGGTAAATTCTAGAGATCTGCTGTACAACATTGTGCCCATATAGTTAAGAATACTGTATTGTACTCTTAAAAATATGAAAGGTTAGATTCATGTTAAATGTTCTTAGTCTTTGAATTATTGACCTAGAGCACAAGTTAAAGGGAGAGAAGGATTGTGGGTGTATGCATATGAAGCAGAATGATGCTACAGTTTCTTGCAGTTGAATCCTGATTAGACTAAGACTGAGGCAAGAGTCCTATGCTCAACAATAACTGGTAACATTCTCGCCTGGAAGCATTATAGATGCTTAACAATGCTACTTTAGTGTGTGGTAATCACATTGGTAACTCTTATCTTTAAGGGCCCGTGGCCTGAGCTAGGCCTAGTGTCTCCATCTCTTTCAGTACTCCAGTATCACCTATTTGCCAGATATATGCATTGAGAAGATCCACTTACACTTCAAATATATTCCTAGAATCCGTTTTTAATCTCCTCATACCATGCTTCTAAACTAGCATATATTCCCAAGGTGTCTGTTTTTATCTGTGATATTTTCTAGTCACCCAAACTTGAAAACTTGGAGATGCTGTTGACACTACCTATTCCTTCCCTGCCACTATCCCTCTTGCAGCATACAAAGTGACCAAGTCCTATCTATTCGTCTTTCAAAATGTACCTGAAATTCATTCTTTCTTTTTTTCTTGGCACTTTTACCCTGGGTAACACTTTTAAATCAATTCATGATTGAATTATGGCAATAAAATTCTAAATTATCTCCTAATCACCTGTCTCTTTGCTCTATATATCTGCCATATTGCATGAGATTTAATCTTCCCTGCTTTCATCACATCAAAATGCCTTACACATAGTTGGTTCTCAAGAAGTAATTACTGAATAAATTACTATTCAAACCTGATTGAAAACCTATGTTGATTGCTCTCCCTATTGTCAGAATTTTAAAGTCCTCCAAAATGTGGTTCCTTTCTGTTTCTCTCCAAGAAGAGGAATCTGCTCTGGTCGTGTTGGCTTTCTCATTGAACACATGTCAACTCTCACCACTCTTTTCTTCCTTTTTGGAGCACCTTCTCTTGCTATTACAATTATCCAAATTTTACAAATTTCTCAATGCTCAACTCAGGTATAATTTCTCCTTTAAGCCTTTCCCAGTTACCAAAGCTCATAAGGGTTTTCCATGTCTCTGAGTCCCTAAAACCAGAATTTTACACTTCCTCATATTATTATTTCATATTTGTAAACTGTTTATGTTTATGAGCTTTGTCCAACCACAACTGATGTCTTGAACTCAGGGACCTTGGACATGTCTTAGAGGCAGAAACTTTGGACTTCCATGAGTCTCAGTTTTTTCATCAGAAAACTGAAGTTAACTGTACTTATATCACAGAGTTGTTAGGAAAATCCTCTAGCAGAGTGGCTAGCACATAATAGATGCTTAAGAATGCTTCTTTATTTTCTGTTTGTCACTTTATACAATCTAGCAAATGACCTTGCACACAGTAGTTACTCAGCAAGTTCTGACTGAACTGAACTGAACATAGAGACCCATAGAATAGTACAAGTCATTTCCTTATTGTTAGTTATGCCACTGCTGGTGGTAGAGGGTATATTTGTGAGAATGTTTGCTAAAAGAGAGGAGGAGAAAGAAGTAGGGGAAAAGGTGAAACTGAGAACACACCTCTGAGTTACAATGCCCACTTAGAATCAAGTCATTCAAGATGGTTTTGGGAGGGGTAAGAAAACCAAAAAAGGGAAGTTGTCATATGGAATAATAAGGATTCATTGTGTTGAATTACTATTTGTTTAGGTAGAAAAAACCCAGCTGAATATGGCTTATTAAAATATGATATAATAATATCTCTCCAACTTTGTTCAAATACATAAACCGTTTTTATAACAGCAGTTTAAGAAGTAGCGCAGAATATCCTTACATTTGCAAAGGGCCCAGGGCCCAGGAAAGAAGTTGTCTCAAGTGAAACTCAGTGAGAAAGACTGGATTTTCATTCCTGAAGAATTCGTGGAGACTCCAGACACACGCACACACACACACTCACACACACACTCAAACAAATAGGAATTGACAAGGTCTTCCTAGGTGTTAAATGTAGGCATTTCTTGGCAATGATGTATGTAATTAGGGTTGGGTGACAGCATTAAATATCTCAAAAGGCCACAATTACCTTTTCAGGTCATTTCATATGGTTATTAGTATAACACTATATGAATGTTCAAAAGTAATAGTAAAAATAATAATCAAAATTTATGTATAACACTTTTTTAAAATTCAAAGTGCTTTCACGTACATTTAGACTCAACTGAGCACTTAATTCAATTATGAGCAACTTTTTTTTTTTGTTACAAAAAGTTAAAATGTATTAAAACGTACACGCACACTTACAAACCATACCTGGTGTTACTCCAAGTCAAGAGAAATGTAAAGACGCAGCATTCAATCATAGCTGCATAAAATTAACTGTAGAATATACTGTGTTATTGTAATAATTTCATATCCACCTCCTGTTGCTACTGGAGTGAGTGCAAGTGTTGAAACTATCTGCTTAAAATGTCAAGTTACATTAATTATTTCCCTGTGGGCAGATTGCCTCTCCAGGAAATTGTGCCCCAGTAAAAAGGGATCTCTTGGCACTTCCCGTGTATTTCTCACTGTGTTTAGTGCAATACCATAAACATTGAATAACATCACGAGACCCATGTGAAGTGCCACTAGTGAGCTGGAAATGCAATTATGAGCAACTTTTACATCATCATATATGTTCACATACATTTTTCTATGCTCCCCATAGTACTTTGTATGATATGCAGATTTATTATCTGTATGTGCAGATGAGAAAACTTGAGAGTCAGAGAAATTATAACTTTCCAGAACTGCATGGAGAGTTAGTGGCAGAAATAGAACTAAAATGTTTGATTTGTAATCCCAACCAGTCCCTGTTCTCCAATTTACAAAGATAACTTCAGTCAAACTCTTAATAAATCCCTTTTTTATGAATTTCTGACGCTTGAAATTTAACTTGTCAAAAAAGAAGTTCGCTTTCTGCCCCTCCCCCACCCAGACAGCACTCTGGCTTTTAACACCATTGACACCATCATTCACCTGTTATATTAGATTGACAGCCTTAAAATTATTTTTCGTTCCTCTTCTTCATTGCTCTTGTCTGACATATCTAATCTAAATCCTGATGAGTCTTCATTCACATATATATCAAAGTTACCATTTTTCCTTTATAAACCTCAAGATTTTAAAATCTATTTAATAATGGCAGTCAAATTTTTAGGTTCTCTGAATTTCCTGCTAGGTTTAACACTCTGGGATTCAAAGAAATAAGTGAAGGTGTGAATAGTTATTATTTCCAGTTGTGTAATTACTTCCATTATTCCGTAAGTTGGCAAATTTGTCCAGTTAGGATAATGTGGGCTCGGACACAAATCAGGTTTTCACTAGTTATTTCAGTGTCAGGGAGGAAAATGAAGAGTATAAAGTAGATAACAGGTTTTGCTTATTTTTATATCTTTGTGCTCTATTTTTTTTTTCATTTTATTTTTCATTTATTCACACAAGCATGAATTACTGTTGTAATTTGATAAAATAAAAATCTTTGTACAAACATTCATTCATTCCTTCATGAGGTATTTTCAAGCACCTACAAAACCTTGTAACATATATTGGTGAACAAGACAGATATGGCCCTTTTTTTATGTACTTTAAAACAGTAATACATTCTCTGAGGAAGTATAATAGGGACCCCTGACACAAGCAGTGTTTCCCACAGTATGATCTGGAGACTACTCTCATCAGAGCCATCTAGGCACTTGAATTTGGATTCCTTGGTCCCATCACAAACTTCCTGAATCAAAAAATCTGAGGAAGAGGCCTGGGATTCTCAAGTTTTAGCAAGTATCTCAGTGATTCTTCTGCACACTATAGTTTGAGGACTCTTCTTGTAGAGTGTGGACTACTCTTAAATTTTCTTATTTTTGCTTATCACTATTTCTTGCAGTGTTTTCAATGAATATGTAATACTTAAGAAAAGAACTATTAGAATAAGACAGTTCTGCCAAGTCAACAGATATCAGTACAGTAATCTGGGCGTGAATGGATGTGCAGAGGCTAAAAATGTTCATCTCATGGATGTAGAGAGTAGAATAATGGTTACTAGAGGCTGGGAAGGTTAAATGGGATAGGGAAAGATTAGTTAAAGGAGACAAAATTACATCTAGATAGGAGGTATAAGCTCTAGTGTTGTATAGCACTGCAGGGTGACTATAATAAAAATCATTTATTATATGTTTTTAAGTAGCTAGAGAAAAGGATTTTGAATGTTCTCAACATAAACCAATGATAAATGACTGAGGTAACAGATTTGTCAACCACCCTGATTTGATCACTACACATTGTATGTATTGAAACTACACACTCCATAAATATATACAATTATCATTTGTCAATTAAAAACACAAGAAACGCTTCTTAAACATAAAGAGTTAAAAGCTAGGTTTTGAAGGATGTAATTCCAATGGATCAGCAGAGAAAATATTCCAAAAATGAAGCACAGATTCTGTTAAGAAAAACATGGAGACACTAGTAAACAAAATATGATAATGAAGCAAATCTGGCCAGAACAGAGAGTTATGTCCAGAAGGAATATGATGAGGTTAATACAAATATGGTAACATGTTAAGGAATGGTCATGTTTACTGAATGGAGGAATTTTGATTTGATTTACAAGTCAATTAATGGATATCCTTGACTAGTGGTGGATGGAATCATGCAAATAAAGCCTTGGGAAGATTTGTTTGGTAGTGTGATGAAGGATAGAGAAAAAAAGAATAAAGAGCAAAATAAAGGATAGCAAGAAGACTGGTGGAATGATGGAAATATAATGAGATTAGGTTCTGAACTATGATGATGACTGAGGCATGTACTGAAAAAAGGTTTAGGAATAGTCAATGACAAACTTTTTAAAACTGAGGCTTTTTGTTGTGTTTATTTTCCATCCTTTCCTATTCTTTCTTAATAGACATGGAGTTTTGATTTTAGACTAGAGGACAGTGCCTTCAATTAGGGTACCTGGCTCTTTCAAATATGTAATGATCTGACTGGCCATGTTTAAGAATTGGTCCCTTTTGGGCATTTAGCCTATATATTGGAAATGGTTTAGTAAGAAGACATTTGTTCTCTTTAAATGTCAGACCAACAAAAGAGCCTTTATCCACCTAACCTGTTTTTTAGTTATGAGATCCCAAAACCAGCTCTTAGGTAGCATTACCTCACAGGTTTGTGGTACAGTAAAAACATGAGAAGAGAAAACTTTCATCAGGATTTGGATAATTGTATAATGTCTAAGCTAAAGAGGTCCATGGTAATTATCCAATCCCGCTATTTCATTTTGCCAGTAAAGAATTTTGAAGCTCGGTCGGGCGCGGTGTCTCATGCCGGTAATCACAGCACTTTGGGAGGCCGAGGCGGGCGGATCACGAGGTCAGGAAATCGAGACCATCCTGGCTAACATGGTGAAACCCCGTCTCTACTAAAAACACACACACACATTAGCCGGACGTTGTGGCGGGCGCCTGTAGTCCCAGCTAATCGGGAGACTGAGGCAGGAGAATGGCGTGAACCTGGGAGGCGGAGTTTGCAGTGAGCCGAGATTGCGCCACTGCACTCCAGCCTGGGTGATAGAGGAGACTCTATCTCAAAAAAAAAAAAAGAATTTGAAGCTCAGAGAAGTTAAGTAATTAAATCTGTATTATCTAATAGATCAGTGTTAGAATCTGAAATAGAACCCAGAGTTCTGACCCTCAGTCTCCTTCCTCTTCTGCTACACCATCTTGCCCCGTGACATCATTGTATAATTTTATCTCTGGCCAATCATCTTGATTATCTCAATCTTTGCTCTTGAAAAAAATCCTCATCTGTTAACCTGGCAGGTGTTCTCCCATAAGCATAGTCAAGTGGTGTCACAATTGCTGTTTGCACTAATCATAATGTACTATTCCCATGAGAAACTTACACAGAAAATGTGAAGTACTCTGTCTCCATATTCTCAGTTTTAACCTGACACACCCTCCTCCACCAATCAAATAATACTCCCCAAGTTCCATTGGAACCTCTGGACTGTAGCTATAAAATACATGATAAAAGATTCTGGATTTTATAAATTTGTGCATGTAACATCACACTAGACCCACCTGGGTGTCAACATTTTCCCCAGAAATAAATGTACATGGGAAAAGACTATAGGTAGAATTTGAAACATTGTCAACCTAACTAAATCTACCCAAAGAACAAAAATGGCAACGGTTGTTATGGTACAGCTTATGTGTTGCCAGAAACAGTACCTCTCCCATATCAAAAGAAGAAACAATACAGAGGGAATCTCAAAGAAATATTCCCTTCCTGCCATGGGGCATGGGTGTAAAAGTGTAATTATAATCTCTGGCAGGAAGAGGGTTACTATAGCACATTTTTTAAAATCTTGAGATCTAACAAAGACAGTCAAAGGCCCTTTATGGATTTATTCCTTGCCAAATCCAAGGCCAAATTACTAAATAGAGCATTCACCTTCAACAGCAAGCATCTCACTCTAATACTCAGACAACTGCCTGGTTCCCTTTCCTACATATTCCCTCAAGATGATTGATTACCCCATGGCAGACTAAGGGTGGGTCTATTTGCATATGCATTGTCTGGACTAATTTGAGGGGAAAAGGAGCCTCTGTTACTCTCTCACTGTAACTTTCTGTCTCCTCTGTGTCTCTCTCTCACAAACACAAACACATACACATGCATGCACATGCCCACTCCCCCCACCCCCCCACCCCACACACACAAAACAACATCTCCAAACGAGACGTATCTCTTGGTGAGATATAGCTTGACAAGACCCTACGTGTTTGGCAAATTGGAGCAATTAGTTCGCAGTCTTTAATTTGCCTTGACCATCAGTGCTTTCTTCACTAGAGTCAGAAAGAAATTCAGAGATAGATACACCAAATAGAGAAAAATAAAGTATCTAGGGTGCTAGGAAACTCTACTTGAAGTCGCACATATGAAATCAGTTTATAAATGGACCCTTAATGAGACAAAGCTCTTTTAAAAAAATATATATTTTTAATATATATGGGTACATAGTAGGTGTATATATTTATGGAGTACATGAATTATTTTGATACATGCATAAAATGCGTAATAATCACAACAGGGTAAATAAGGTATCCATCACCTCAAGCATTTCTCATTTCACAAGGCTCCTTCTTGATTCCACATTTCTCCTCCCTCCTTTCCCTTTTGACTTGCTAATTATTTTCCCTTCTAGACTGACCTTGAATGATGAAGTCCCAGCTTTCTTACTCTCCACCAGCTTAGAGCAGGTCTTCTACACACTACTGATATAACTGCTTAAATAGCAGCTTTAGTTCAACGCATTAGATTGTTTTGGAAAAACTGATTCTGTTCTTGTCGATTCACCCATCTAAAAATTGTTATTCTCAGAACAGTTATTTCTGTATTGTATACCTTGTGGGACTGAGGGTATTGTATTAATACAATTGTATCAAATACCTTTAATATATTAAGCAATTTACTGCCATTGTGTGTGTGGAGAAAGGGAATGCGGGGGAGTGATTGTTCAAGAACAAAACAAATAAATTGCCTCTAACCTCAAATTACTTCCAATCTGGTGAGGAGAAAAACACATTACAATTCCCTAGAATTAAAATGATTTTTAACAAAAATCAAAGAAAGCAAGTAGCAGAAAAATGTCACCTCATCTATACTTTAGATTCAGTAGATGGTAATATCAGTTACAATTATTTAGCTACTTCACTTCAGTTCAAAGGAGATAAGACCCATGGCATAATAGCTTTCTCTGAACTTCATCAACCAATGCCTTTAAACAGTCTCTGGAAATTCTTATTCCTCTTTATGATATTAAAATATTGTCTCAATTTTTCAATGTATCAGAACATGTAAAGACCAAAAATACCAGAAGGCAGTGGTTTAAAGAAATGGATTCTAAAATTCCTTGGTGTTTTTGATGTGTCTATAAAGGAGACAAGAAAAGTTAACCTAAAAAATAATTATTTTCAAAGAAATGATAGGTGCAAGAAACAGAAAAACCTTATATCTATATAAGGTCCATAGATATTTGGCTTTTCCTAATTCAATCAGGATTCAACCAAATTTTTGGTCTAGAAATTTGGGCTGTACATGTGTTACTTAGTTCCTTAAGGCAATTATTTGTGAGGAAACATGCACTTGGCAAGATGAAAAGTTTTACTATGCTCCTTGATCTCTTCAAACGTTAATCACTCCTGTTGCTTCTAAAATGGGGTTTACACTCTCTCTTTCTGTGTATGTGTGTGTTTCTCTCTCTCTCTAGTTAACTTTACCGTGTTTCACAGATATTGTGATTTTTTTTTTTTTACAAATTGAAAGTCTGTGGAAACCATGAGTCAAGAAAGTCAATAGGCACCATTTTTTTCCAGCAGCGTATGCTCATTTTGTGTCTCTGTGTCACATTTTGGTAATTCTTGCAATGTTTCAAACTTATACATTGTTATTATATCTGTTTGTGATCTGTAATAAGTGATCTGTGATGCTACTATTGTCAGTGTTTTAGGGCTCCATGTACCATGCTCTATAAGATAGTGAATTTAATTGATAAATGGTATACGCATTCTGACTGCTCCACCAACTGGCTGCTCCTCCATCTCTCCCTCATGAGACCTCCACATTCTTTGAGACACAACAATATTAAAATTAGGCCAATTAATAACCCTACAATGGCCTCTACAGGTTCAAGTCAAAAGAATAATCACATGCATCTCACTTTAATTCAAAAGCTAGAAATTATTAAGCTTATTGTGGAAGGTATGTCTAAATCCAAGATAGGCTGGAAGCTGGGCCTCTGGAGACAAACAGTTGGCCAAGTTGTGAAGGCACAGGAAAAGTTATTGTAAGACATTAAAAGTCCTATTTCAGTAAACACGTGAATAACAAGAAAGTAAAACAGCCTTATTGTTGATATAGAAAAAGTTTGAGTAATCTGCATAGAAAATGAAATTAGTTACAATATTGCCAAAGCCTAATCAAAAGCAAGGCCTTAACCCTCTTCAATTCTATGAAGGGCAAGAGAGGTGAGGAAGTTTCAGAAAAAAAGTTGAAAGCTAGCAGAGGCTGGTTCACGAGGTTTAAGAAAAGAATCCTCATCTATAACATAAAGGTGCAAGATGAAGCAGCAAGAGCTGATGTAAAAATGGCAGCAAGTTATCCACAATATCTATCTAAGATAATTGATGCAGATAGCTACACTAAAAATCTTATTTTCCATGTAGAAGAAACAGTCTTTTATTGGAAGAAGATGTCAACTAGGGCTTTTATAGCTAGAGAGACGTCAATGCTTGGCTTCAAATCTTCAAAGGACAGGCTGAGTCTCTTGTTAGGGAATAATGCAGCTGGTATACTTAAGTTGAAGCCAATGTTTATTTATCATTCTGAAAATCTTTTACATATCCTTTGATATGTATATACTACACACACACACACACACACACACACACACACACACATCAAAATATTACTGTTCACTGATAACGCTCCAGGTCACCAAGAGCTCTGATGGAGGTGATGAAGGTGTACAAAGACTAATGTTGCTTAATGCCTGGTAACACAACATCCATTCTGTAGCCCATGCATCAGTCAAGGAGTAATTTTGATTTTCAAGTCTTATTATTTAAGAAGTACATTTTGTAAGACTATAGTTGCCATAGATCATGATTCCTCTGATGGATCTGGGCAAAGTCCATTGATACCTGCTGAAAGAGATTCAGCATTATACATACCATTAAGAAGAATTATGAAGGTGGCTGGCAAGATGGCCGAATAGGAACAGCTCTGGTCTGCAACTCCCAGAGAGATCAACACAGAAGGCAGGTTATTTCAGCATTTCCAACTGAGTAACTGGCTTATCTCATTGGGACTGGTTAGACAGTGGGTGCAGCCCATGGATGGCAAGCCAAAGAAAGGTGGGTTGTCGCCTCACCTAGGAAGGACAGGGGTTTGGGAAACTCTCTCCCCTACCAAAGGGAAGCTGTGAGGGACTGTGCTATGAGGAACAGTGCATTCCAGCCCAGATACTACACTTTTTCCATGGTCTTTGCAACCTGCAGACCAGGAGATTCCCTCAGGTGCCTACACCATCCGGGCCTTGGGTTTCAAGCACAAAACTGGGCCTCCATTTGGTAAGACACTGAGCTAGGTGAAGGAGGATTTTTTTTCATACACCAGTGGCACCTGGAATGCCAGTGAGACAGAATCGTTCACACCTTTGGAAAGGGGGCTCAAACCAGGGAGCCAAGTGGTCTGCCTCAACAGATCCCACCCCCATGGAGTCCAACAAGCTAAGATCCACTGGCTTGAAATTCTCACAGCCAGCACAGCAGTCTGAAGTCCACCTGGGATGCCCCAGCTTGGTGGGAGGAGGGGCATCCACCATTACTGAGGCTTGTGTAGGCGGTTTTCCCCTCACAGTATAAACAAAGCCTCTGGGAAGTTCAAACTGGGTGGACCCCACCACTGCTCCCCAAAGCCACTGTAGGCAGACTGCCTCTCTAGATTCCACCTCTCTGGTCAGGGGATCTCTGAAAGAAAAGCAGCAGCTCCAGTCAGGGGATTATAGATCAAACTCCTATCTTCCCGGAACAGAGCACCTGGGGGAAGGAGGAGCTGTGGGCGCAGCTTCAGCAGAGTTAAATGTTCCTGCCTGCTGGCTCCGAAGAGACAAGCGGATCTCCCAGCACAGTGCTCGAACTCTGCTAAGGAATAGACTACCTCCTCAAGTGATCTCTGACCCCCGTGCCTCCTGACTGGAAGGCACCTCCCAGCAGGGGTCAACAAATACCTCATACAGAAGAGTTCTGGCTGGCATCTGGCAAGTGCCCCTCTGGGACAAAGCTTCCAGAGGAAGGAACAGGCAGCAATCTTTGCTGTTCTGCAGCCTCCACTGGTGATACCCAGGCAAACAGGGTCTGGAGTGGACCTCCAGCAAACTCCAGCAGACCTGCAGCAGAGGGGTCTGACTGTTAGAAGGAAAACTAACAAACAGAAAGGAATAGCATCAACATCAACAAAAAGGACATCCACACCAAAACCCCATCTGAAGGTCACCAACATCAAAGATCAAAGGCAATTGAATCCACAAATATGAGGAAAAAACAACACAAAAAGGTCGAAAATTCCAAAATCTAGAATGCCTCTTCTCTTCCAAAAGATCATAACTCCTTGCCAGCAATGGAACAAAACTAGATGGAGAATGAATTTGAGGAAGTGACAGAAGTAGGCTTCAGAAGGTGGATAATAACAAACTCATGCCAGCTAAAGGAGCATGTTCTAACCCAATGAAAGGAAGCTAAGAATCTTGAAAAAACAAAAAAAGTTAGAGGAATTGCTAATGAGAATGACCAGTTTAGAGAAGAACATACATGACCTGATGGAGCTGAAAAACACAACACGGGAACGTTGTGAAGCATACACAAGTATCAATAGCCAAATCGATCAAGGGGAAGAAAGGATACTAGAGATTGAAGATCAGCTTAGTGAAATAAAGTGTGAAGATGAGATTAGAGAAATAAGAATGAAAAGGAATGAACAAACCTTCCAGGAAATATGGGGCTATGTGAAAAGACAAAACCTACGTTTGATTGGTGAGCCTGAAAGTGACAGGGAGAATGGAACCAAGTTGGTAAACACTCTTCAGGATATTATCCAGGAGAACTTCCCCAACCTAGCAAGACAGGCCGACATTCAAATTCAGGACCTACAGAGAACACCACAAAGATACTCCTCAAGAAGAGCAACCCCAAGACACATAATCATCAGGTTCACCAAGGTTGAAATGAAGGGAAAAATGTTAAGGACAGCCAGAGAGAAATGTTGGGTTACCCACAAAGGGAAACCCATCAGAATAACAATGGATCTCCCTGCAGAAACCTTACAAGCCAGAAGACAGTGGAGGCCAATATTCAACATACTGAAATAAAAGAATTTTCAACCCAGAATTTAATATCCAGCCAAACTAAGCTTCATAAGCTAAAGAAAAAAAAAATCATTTATAAACATGCAAATGCTAAGAGATTTTGTCATGACCAGGCCTGCCTTATAAGAGTTCCTGAAGGAAGGAGTAAACATGGAAAGGAAAAACCAGCACCAGCCACTGCAAAAACATACCAAATTGTAAAGACCATCAACACTATGAAGAAACTGCATCAACTAATGAGCAAAATAAACAACTAGAATCATAACAACAGGATCAAAGTCACACATAACAACATTAACTTTAAATGTAAATGGATGAAATGCCCTAATTAAAAGACACAGACTGGCAAATTGAATAAAGAGCCAAGACCCATCAGTGTGCTATATTCAGGAGACCCATCTCATGTGCAAAGACACACAAAGCCTCAAAATAAAGTGATGAAGGAAGATTTACCAAGCAAATGGAAAAAAAAAAAAAAAGCGGGAGTTGCAATCTAGTCTCTAATAAAACAGATTTTAAACCAACAAAGATCAAAAAAGACAAAAAAGGGCATTACATGGTAAAGGCATCAAGGCAACATAAAAGCTAACTATCCTAAATGCATATGCACTCAATAAAGGAGCACCCAGATTCATAAAGCAAGTTTTTAGAGACCTAAAAAGATACTTAGACTCCCATGCAATAATAGTGAAAGACTTTAAAAACCCACTGTCAATATTAGACAGATCAATGAGACAGAAAATTAACAAGGATATTCAGAACTTGAATCAGCTCTGGACCAAGTGGACCTAATAGACATCTACAGAACTCTCCAAATCGAATCATCAGAATATACATTCTTCTTAGCACCACATCACACTAATTCTAAAATTGACATGCAATTAGAAGTAAAACATTCCTCAGCAAATGCAAAAGAACAGAAATAATAACAAACGGTCTCTCAGACCACAGTGCAATCAAATTAGAACTCAGGATTAAGAAACGCACTAAAAACTGCATAGCTACATGAAAATTGAAAACCCTGCTCCCAAATGACTACTGGGTACAAAATTAAGGCAGAAATAAAGAACTTCTTCAAAACCAGTGAGAACAAAGACACAATGTACCAGAATCTCTGGGACACACCTAAGACACTGTTTAGAGGGAAATTTATAGCACTAAATGCCCACAGGAGAAAGCGGGAAAGATCTAAAATCAACACCCTAAAAACACAATTAATTCTGAGGACTCTGTTCTGTTCCATTGGTCTATATCTCTTTTTTGGTACCAGTACCATGCTGTTTTGGTTACTGTAGCCTTGTACTGTAGTTTGAGGTCAGGTAGGGTGATGCCTCCAGCTTTGTTCTTTTGACTTAGGATTGTCTTGGCAATGTGGGCTCTTTTCTGGTTCCACATGAACTTTAAAGTGGTTTTTTCCAATTCTGTAAAGAAACTCATTGGTAGCTTGATGGGGACAGCATTGAATCTATAAATTACCTTGGGCAGTATGGCCATTTTCATGATATTGATTCTTCCTATCCATGAGCATGGTATGTTCTTCCATTTGTTTATGTCCTCTTTATTTCACTGAGCAGTGGTATGTAGTTCTCCTTGAAGAGGTCCTTTACATCCCTTGTAAGCTGGATTCCTAGGTATTTTATTCTCGTTGAAGCAATTGTGAATGGAAGTTCATTCCTGATTTGGCTCTCTGTTTGTCTGTTACTGGTATGTAAGAATGCTTGTGATTTTTGCACATTAATTTTGTATCCTGAGACTTTGCTGAAGTTGCTTATCAGCTTAAGGAGATTTTGGGCTGAGATGATGGGGTTTTCTAAATATACAATCATGTCATCTGCAAACAGGGACAATTTGACTTCTTCTTTCCCTAACTTAATGCCCTTGATTTCTTTCTCCTGCCTGATTGCCCTAGTCAGAACTCCCAACACTATGTTGAATAGGAGTGGTGAGAGAGGGCATCCCTGTCTTGTGCCAGTTTTCAAAGGGGATGCTTCAAAGTTTTTGCCCATTCAGTATGATATTGGCTGTGGGTTTGTCATAAATAGCTCTTATTATTTTGAGATACATTCCATCAATACCGAATTATTGAGAGTTTTTTGCATGAAGGGCTGTTGAATGTTGTCAAAGGCCTTTTCTGCATCTATTGAGATAATCGTGTGGTTTTTATTTTTATCTTTGGTTCTGTTTATATGCTGGATTACGTTTACTGATTTGCGTATGTTGAACCAGTCTTGCACCCCAAAGATGAAGTCCACTTGACAGCCATCTGACCTTTGACAAACCTGAGAAAAACAAGAAATGGGGAAAGGATTCCTTATTTAATAAATGGTGCTGGGAAAATTAGCTAGCCATAAGCAGAAAGCTGAAACTGGATCCTTTCCTTACTCCTTATACAAAAATTAATTCATAATGGATTAAAGACTTAAATGTTAGACCTAATACCATAAAAACCCCCCAAAAAACCTAGGTAATACCATTCAGGACATAGGCATGGACAAGGACTTCATGTCTAAAACACCAAAAGCAACGGCAACAAAAGCCAAAATTGACAAATGGGATCTAATTAAACTAAAGAGTTTTGCACAGCAAAAGAAACTACCATCAGAGTGAACAGGCAACCTACAGAATGGGAGAAAATTTTTGCAATCTACTCATCTGACAAAGGGCTAATATCCAGAACCTACAAAGAATTCAAACAAATATACAAGAAAAAAACAAACAACCCCATCAAAAAGTGGGCAAAGGATATGAACAGACATTTCTCAAAAGAAGACATTCATACAGCCAACAGACACATGAAAAAATGCTCATCATCACTCGCCATCAGAGAAATGCAAACCAAAACCACAATGAGATACCATCTCACAGCAGTTAGAATGGCAATCATTAAAAAGTCAGGAAATAACAAGTGCTGGAGTGGATGTGGAGAAATAGGAACAGTTTTACACTGTTGGTGGGATTGTAAACTAGTTCAACCATTATGGAAAACAGTATGGCGATTCCTCAAGGATCTAGAACTAGATGTACCATATGACCCAGCCATCCCATTACTGGGTATATACCCAAAGGATTATAAATCATGCTCTTATAAAGACACATGCACACGTGTGTTCATTGCAGCACTATTCACAATGGCAAAGACTTGGAATCAACCCAAATGTCTATCAGTGACAGACAGGATTCAGAAAATGTGGCACATATACACCATGGAATACTATGCAGCCATTAAAAGGGATGAGTGCGTGTCTTTTGTAGGGACATGGATGCAGCTGGAAACCATCATTCTCAGCAAACTATCGCAAGAACAGAAAACCAAACACCGCATGTTCTCACTCATAGGTGGGAACTGAACAATGAGATCACTTGGACTCGAGAAGGGTAACATCATGCACAGGAACCTATTATGGGCAAGGGGGATGGGGGAGGGATTGCATTGGGAGTTATACCTGATGTAAATGACGGGTTGATGGGTGCTTGTGAGTTGATGGGTGCAGCACACCAACATGGCACAAGTATACATATGTAACAAACCTGCACGTTATGCACATGTACCCTAGAACTTAAAGTGTAATAATATAAAATAAATAAATAAATAATAAATAAATAAATAAAAATAAAATACCTTATTAACATGATGAGAATAAAAATGGCAATGTTAAGTATTTATAGCAAAAAAAAACCCACACAATTAAAAAATCTAGGCAAGCAAGAGCAAACAAATTCAAAAGCTAATAGAAGACAAGAAAAAAACTAAGATCAGAGCAGAATTGAAGGAGGTAGAGCAGCAGAAAACCCTTAAGGAAAATCAATGAATCTAGGAGCTGTTTTTTTTTTTTTTTTTTTAAAGATCAACATAATAGAATGACTGCTAGCCAGACTAATAGAGAAAATAAGAGAGAAGAATCAAATAGACATAATAAAAAATGATAAAGAGGGTATCACCACTGATCCCACAGAAGTACAAACTACCATCAGATAATACTATAAACAACTCTATACAAATAAACTAGAAAATCTAGAAGAAATTGATACATTCCCGGATGCATACACCCTCCCAAGACTAAACCAGGAAGAAGTCGAATCTCAGAATAGAACAATAACAAGTTCTGAAATTGAGGCAGTAATTAATAGCCTACCAAACAGAAAAAGTCCAGGACCACACGGATTTACAGCCGAATTCTACCAGAGGTACAAAGGCCAGCTAGTACCATTCCTTCTGAAATGATTCCAAACAATTGAAAAAGAGGGGATCCTCCCTAACTCATTTTATGAGGCCAGCAACATCCTGATACCAAAACCCGGCAGAGACACAACAATAAAAGAAAATTTCAGGCCTATATGCTTGATGAACATCACTGCAAAAATTCTCAATAAAATACTAGCAAACAAAATCCAGCAGCACATCAAAAAGCTTACCACCATGATCAAGACAGCTTCATCCCTGGGATGCAAGGCTGGTTCACCTTATGGAAATCAATATATTAATACATCACATAAATAGAACAACTACAAAAACCAGACAATTATCTCAATAGATGCAGAAAAGGCCTTTGATTAAACTCAACACCCTTCATGCTAAAATCTCTCAATAAACCAGGTACTGATGGAATGTATCTCAAAATAATAAGAACTGTTTTTGACAAAACCACAACCAATATCATGCTGAATAGGTCAAAGCTGTAAGCATTTTCTTTGAAAACTGGCATGAGACAAGGGTGCCCTCTGTCATTATTCCTATTCAACATAGTATTGGAAGTTCTGGCTAGGGCAATCAGGTAAGATAAAGAAATTAAGGGTGTATTCAAAGAGGAAAAGAGGAAGTCAAGTTGTCTCTGTTTGCAGAAGACATGATTGTATACTTAGAAAACCCCATTGTCTCAGCCCCAAATCTCCTTAAGCTGATAAGCAACTTCAGCAAAGTCTCAGGGTACAAAATCAATGTGCAAAAATCACAAACACTCCTATACATTAATAACAGACAAACAGAGAGTCAAATCATGAGTGAACTCCCATTCACAACTGCTACAAAGAGAATAAAATACCTAGGAATCCAACTTACAAGGGATATGAAGGAGCTCTTCAAGGAGAACTACAACCCACTGTTCAAGGAAATAAGAGAGGACACAAACAAATGGAAGAACATTCTATGCTCATAGATAGGAAGAATCAACATCATGAAAATTATCACACTGCCCAAAGTAATTGATAGATTCAATGCTATCTCTATCAAGCTCCCTTTGACTTTCTTCACAGAATTAGAAAAAAACTACTTTAAATTTCATATGGAACCAAAAAAGAGCCAGTATAGCCAAGACAATCCTAAGCAAAAAGAACAAAGCTGGAGGCATCATGCCACCTGACCTCAAACTATACTACAAGGCTACAGTAACCAAAACAGCATGGTACTGGCATGAAAACAGATATATAGACCAATGTAACAGAACAGAGGCCTCAGAAATAACACCACACATCTACAACCATCTGATCTTTGACAAACCTGACAATAAATGCAATAGGAAAAGGATTCCCTATTTAATAAATGGTGTTGGGAAAACCAGTCAGTCACATGCAGAAAACTGAAACTGGACTCTTTCCTCACACCTTATAAAAAAATTAACTCAAGATGGATTAAAGACTTAAATGTAAGACCTAGGCATAGATCAGGCCATAGACAGGGACAAAGACTTCATGACTAAAACACGAAAACCCATGACAACAAAAGCCAACATTGATAAATAGGATCTAATTAAACTAAAGAGCTTTTGCACAGCAAAAGAAACTATCATCAGAGTGAACAGGCAGCCTACAGAATGGGAGAAAAATTTTGGAATATATCCATCTGACAAAGGGCTGATATCCAGAAACTACAAAGAACTTAAATTTACAAGAGAAAAACAAACAACCCAATCAAAAAGTGGGTGAAGGATATGAACAGACACTCTTCAAAAGAAGACATTTATGTGGCCAACAAACATGAAAAAAAGCTCATCATCACTGGTCATTAGAGAAATTCAAATCAAATCTACAATGAGATACCATCTCATGCCATTTAGAATGGCAATCATTAAAAAGGTCAGGAAACAGCAGATGCTGTAGAGGATGTGGAAAAATAGGAATGCTTTTACACTGTTGGTGGGAGTGTAAACTAATTCAACCATTGTGGAATTTGGTGTGGCAATTCCTCGAGGATCTAGAACCAGAAATACCATTTGACCCAGCAATCCCATTACTGGGTATGTACCAAAAGGATTATATATCATTCTACTATAAAGTCACATGCACAAGTATGTTTATTGCAGCACTATTCACAATAGCAAAGACTTGCAACCAACCCAAATGTCCCTCAATGATAGAATGGACAACGAAAATGTGGCACATAGACAACATGGAATACTATGCATCCATAAAAAAAGATGAGTTCATGTCCCTTTAAGGGACATGGATGAAGCTGGAAACCATCAGTCTCAGCAAACTAACACAGGAACAGAAAACCAAACACCGCATGTTCTCACTCATAAGTGGGAGTTGAACAATGAGAACACATTGACACAGGGAAGGGAACATCACACATCGGGATTTGTCAGGAAGTAGGGAGTTAGGGGAGGGATAGCATTAGGAGAAGTACCTAATATAGATGACGGGTTGATGGGTGCAGCAAACCACCATGGCACGTGTGTACCTATGTAACAAACCTTCATGTTCTGCACATGTATCTCGGAACTTAAAGCCTAATTTTAAAAAAAGAACAATTATGAAAAACGGGAGGAGATAAACATATCAACATTAACAGAAATTTGAAAAAGTTTATCCCGTCCTTCACAGAGAAGTTTGAGGGATTAAAGACTCAGTGGAGGGAGTCACTGCAGATGTGATGGAAACAATCAAAGAAATAGAATTAGAAGCGGAGCCTGTAGATGTGGCTGAATTGCTGCAATCTTGCAATAAAACTTGAATGAATGAGGAGTTGCTTATTATGAATGAACAAAGAAAGTGGTTTCTTGAGGTGGAATATACTTCTGGTGATGATGGTGTGAACATTATTGAAATGAGAACAACAAATTTAGAATACTCCTTACACTTAATTGATAAAGCAGAGGAGGATTTGAGACAAGTGGCTCAAATTTTGAAAGACATTTTGCTGTTTGTACAATGCTATCAAATATTATCACATGCTATGGAAAAATCTTTTATAAGTGAAAGAGTAAATTGATGTGGCAAACTTCATTGCTGTCTCATTTTAAGAAATTGCCACAGCTACCTCAACCTTCAGCAACCACCACCATGATCAATCAGCAGCCATCAACACTGAAGCAAGACCCTCCACCAGTAGAAAGATTATGACTTGCTGAAGGCTCAGATGTTGTTAATATTTTTTAGAAATAAAGCATTTTTAAATTAAGGTATATGCATAGTATTTTACACATAATTCTACTGTACACTAAACAGACTGCAATATAGTGTAAACATAACTTTTATATGCACTGGGCAATAAAATGCTAGTGTGACTTGCTATTTCATGCTATTTTCTTTTATGTGGTGGTCTACCCACCTAACCTACAATGTCTCCAAGCTATGCGTGTATACACACACCTGTCTGAAACGTGAGGGTTAGCTGGATAATAGTTTTATTTTTAATTGTTTGAAGAGCCTACATACTGTTTTTTACAGTGGCTGCATCATCTTACATTTCCACCAACAGTGTACAGTGTTCCAATTTCTCAACATCCTCCCCAAAACGTAAAAGGTAGTGTTTTTTGGTAATGGCCATCCTAACAGGTAAGAGATGATATCTTATTGGTGTTTTAATTTGCATTTTCTTGATTATTAATGATGTTGAGCACTTTTTAATATATCTGATGGCCATTTGTATGTCTTATTTTTAAAAATGTCTATTTTAGTCCTTTATCCATTTTTAAATTGGGTTATTTGGGTCTTTAAAAGACTGAATTCTTGGATTTTCTTATATATTTTGGATATTAATGTTGATATGGTTTGGCTGTATCCCTACCTAAATTTCATCTTGAATTGTAGCTCTCATAATCCCCATGTGTAATGAGAAGAACCTGGTGGGAGGTAATCGAATCATGGGGTCAGGTTATCCAGTACTGTTCCAGTGATAGTGAATAAGTCTCAAAGATCTGATGGTTTTATAAAGGGCAATTCCCTTACACATATTATCTTGCCTTCCACCATGTAAGACATGCCTTTGCTCCTCCTTCACCTTCCTCCATGACTGTAAGGCCTCCCAGCAATGTGGAATTGTGAGTTCATTAAACCTCTTTTTCCTTATAAATTACCCAGTCTCAGGTATTTCTTCACAGCAATGTAAAAATGGTCTCATACAGTAAATTGGTACTGGCAGAGTGGGGTACTACTGTTTAGGTACCTGAAAATGTGGAGATGACTTTGGAACTGGGTAACAGGCAGAGGTTGGAACACTTTCGCATGCTCAGAAGACAGGAAGATGTGGAAAAGTTTAAAACTTCCTAGAGATTTGTTCAATGGTGTTGACCAAAATGCTGATAGTGACATGGACAATCAAGTCCAGGTTGAGGTGGTCTCAGATGGAGATGAAGAACTTTTTAGGAATTGGAATAAAGGTGACTCTTGCTATGTTTTAGGAAAGAGATTGGTGGCACATCTTCCCTGCCACAGAGATCTGTGGAATTTTAAACTTGAGAGAGATAATTTAGGGTATCTGATAGAAGAAATTTTTAAGCAGCAAAGCATTCAAGAGATGACTTGGCTGCTGCTAATAGCAGCCAGTTTTATCATTCACAGGGATATGGTTTGTAATTAGAACTTATAATTACAAGGGAAGTAGGACATAAAAGTTCAGAAAATTTGCAGCCTGATTATGTAATAGAAAAGAAAAACCAATTTTATGAGAAAAAAATTCAAGTCAACTGCAGAAATTTGCATCAGCAACAAGAAGCTAAATGTTAATAATCAAGACAATGGGGGAAATGTCTTCAGGGCATGTCATGTCAGAAGTCTTTATGGAACTTCTCCCATCAGAGACCTGGAAGTCTGTGAGGAAAAATTGGTCTTCTGGGCCAGGCCCAGGGCCTTGCTGCTTTATGCAGTCCTGGGACTTGGTGCCCTGTGTCCTAGCCGTGGCAAAAAGGGGCCAACACACAGCTAGCATCATTGCTTCAGAGGCTGCAAGTCCCAAGCCTTGGTAACTTATTCATTGTGTTGGGCCTGTGAGTGCACACAAGTCAAGAATTGAGGTTTGGGGATCCCCGACTAGATTTTGGAGGGCATATGGAAACACCTGGATGTCCAGGCAGAGGTGTGCTGCAGGGGAAGAGCCGTCATGGAGAATTTCTGCTAGGGCAGTGTGGAAGGGAAATACGGGGTGGGAGCCCCCACACAGGATCCTCACTGGGGCACTGTCTAGTGGAGCTGATAGAAGAGGGCCATCAATCTCCAGACACTGGAATGGTAAATCCACTGACAGCTTGCACCGTGCACCTGGAAAAGTCATAGACAGTCAATGCCAGCCCATAAAAGCAGACAGGAAAGGGGCTGTACCCCTCAGAGTCACATGAATGGAGCTGCCCAAGACCATGGGAACCCACTGCTTGCATCAGCATGATCTGGATATGAGACATAGAGTCAAAGGAGATAATTTTGACACTTTAAGATTTGACTGCCCTATTGTGTTTTGGACTTGCATGGGGCCCATTGACACTTTATTTTGGCCAATTTCTCCTGTTTGAAATGGGTGTATTTACTCAATCCCTGTACCCTCATTGTATTTATGAAGTACCTAGCTTGCTTTTGATTTTACACCTCATACGCACAAGGCACTTGCCTTGTCTCAGATGAGACTTTGAACTGTGGATTTTTTAGTTAATGCTGAAATGAGGTAGTTTGAGGGACTGTTGGGAAGGCAAGATTGGTTTTGAAATGTAAGGACATGAGAGTTGAGAGGGGCCAGAGGTGGATTTATATGGTTTGGCCGTGTCCGCACCCAAATCATGTCTTGAATTTTAGCTCCCATAATTCACACATGTAATAGGAGGGACATGGTGGGTGGTAATTGAATCATGGGGGCAGATTTTCCTGTGCTGTTCTTGTGATAATGAATGTCTCAGGAGATCTGATGGTTTTATAAAGAGCAGTTCCCCTGCACAAACTCTCTTTCCTCTCATGATGTAAGACCTGCTTTTGCTACTCCTTCACCTTTCACCATAATTGTGAGGCCTCCTCAGCCAGGTGGAACTGTGAGGTCATTAAATATCTTTTTCTCTATAAATTACCCAGTCTTGGGTATTTCTTCATAGCAGTGTGAAAATGGACTAATACAAATGCCTATGAGATAAATAGATTTAAAACATTTTTTGCATTCTGTGGCTTAACTTTTCAGTCTGTTGAATGTTGCCTTTGCTCTGTGAAAGCTTTTTAGTTTGATGTAGTCCCACTTGTCTGCTTTTGATTATGTTACCTATGCTTTTAATGTCATAACCAAAAAATTATTGCCAAGATCAATGCTGAGAAGACTTTTCTCTATATTTTATCCTAGAAGTTTTACAGTTTCAGGGCTATATTTAGGTTTTTCATCCATTTTGAGTTGATGTACAATAATGGACCAATTTCATTATTTTGCATGGGACTATCTAGTTGTTCTTGTCTCATTTGTTGAAGAGATCATCCTTTCCCAGTTGTGCACTCTTGACAACCTCATAGAAGATCAGTCAACTGTATACACTTGGGTTTACTTGGGGGCTTTCTGTTCTGTTTCATTGGTTTGTATGTCTGTCTTTTTGCTGTTATCAGACAGTTTTAATTACTTTAAATTTGTAATACATTTATAAATCAAAAAGTGTGATGTTTCAAGTTTTGCTCCTTTTGCTCAAGATCGCTTTGGCTTTTCTGGGTCTGTCAGGTTTTATATCAATTTTTAAATTCTATTTTTCATTTCTGCTTTTTAAATTGTGGGTTCAGGGAGTATATGTGCAGGTTTGTTACATGGGTATATTGTGTGATGTTGAGGTTTGGGCTTTTATTGAGCCCATCACCCAAATTGTGAACATAGTACCCTATAGGTAGTTTTTCAAGCCTTGCTTGCCTGTCTGACTTTCCCTTTTGGAGTCCCCAATGTCCATTTTCCCCATCTTTGTGTCTGTGTGTACCCAATATTTAGCTCCCACTTATAAGTAAGAATATGCAATATCTGGTTTTCTATTGCTACATTAATTCACTTAGGATAATGGCTTCCACTTACATCACTCTTGATGCAAAGGACATGATTTTCATTCTTTTGTATGGTTGCATAGATTTTCTTTATACAACCTACTATTTTTTTTTTATAGTTTTTTTTTTTTTTATACTTTAAGTTCTAGGGTACATGTGCATAACGTGCAGGTTTGTTACATATGTATACTTATCCCATGTTGGTGTGCTGCACCCATCAACTCGTCAGCACCCATCAATTCATCATTTATATCATGTATAACTCCCCAATGCAATCCCTCCCTCCTCCCCCCTCCCCCCTCCCCATGATAGGCCCCAGTGCGTGATGTTCCCCTTCCCGAGTCCAAGTGATCTCATTGTTCAGTTCCCACCTATGAGTGAGAACCTGCGGTGTTTGATTTTCTGTTCTTGTGATAGTTTGCTAAGAATGATACTATTGATGGGCACCTGAGCGGTTCTACATCTTTGCTATTATAATTAGTGTGATAAACATATAAGTACATGTGTCTTTTTGGCAGAAAAACTTATTTTCCTTTGGATACATACCTAGTATTGGGATTTTGGAGTCAAATGTTAATTCAATTTTCAGGTCTTTGAGAATTCTCCAAAGTGCTTTCTATGGGGGCTGAACTCATATACATTTCCACCAACAGTATATAAGCGTTCCCTTTTCCCCAAAGCCTCACCAGCATCTGTTACTTTTTGACTTTTTAGTAATAGGCAATGATAATTTTTTAAAATTAAAATCAGGATTCACTTTCTAGGGTTTCTGTAACAAAATACCACAAACTGGGTGTCTTAAAACAGCAGACACTTATTATCTCACAATGTGAATGCTAGAAGTCTGAAATCAACATGTTGACAGTGCCACACTCCCTCTCAAACCTGTGGGGGAACCCTTCTTTGCCTCTTTCTAGCTTCTGAGTTTTGCCAGTAATTATTGGTATTTTTGGCTTGCAGTTACATAACTCCAATCTCTGCCTTCATTGTCACATGTCAGGTTTCCTATGTGCCTCTGTGTTCTCATATGGCCATCTTTTTATGAGGATACCAGTCATATTGAAACAGGGGCCCACTCTACTCCAGTATGACCCTATCTTAAGGATTACATCTGCAATGACCCTCTTTTCAAATAAGATCACTTTCTGAGATACTGGAGGTTAGGACTTTAAAATGTATTTTTTTTAAGGGAGTGGGACATAATTAGACCCAAAGCACCTACACATCTTAAATGTCTCATTAACATTTTTAAGTGTCAGGCCTTGTGTTTGCTATTTTGTACAAATTTTGACAATCATTTAATCCTAACATGAAATATTATTCCCATTTTACAGAGGAGAGAATGGAAGCTTGATAAGGTTAATCCACTTGTTCAAGGTAATTTGGCTAATAAGTAGTGAGTCTGGGTATGTTTGGCTCCAAGATAACATACTATCTTTCAGAAATCTGAAGACTTAATGATTTTTATTTTTTTCCAACTTCCTCCCTCTATGAGAAAATACATAAAAATCAAACTTTATTCAGTGTGTATGTAAAATTTTTTCTTCATTAGTGTAACACTGCTGGAAAATAATGCTTTATTGTACAATAGGTAATTTAAAATAATAATGACACTCATATTTGTATAGAACTTCTCACTTTTTCAAAGAATTTCCACATAAATTTTTGAAATTAATCTGACAATAAACATAGTTCACTAATAGTTTGAAACAAATAGTAGAAAGTGGGTTAATCCACCAAGCAAAATAAAACAATTTGTTGATGACATCAGAGTAGAATATCACTTTCTAGTATAATTTCTGACTGAACAGAAAAGTTATTTTATTTTAGGAATGAATTATTATTCTTGTTTCTAGTGAATTACTCCATTTCAAAATATATTTTCTACTGGGCACATTGTTAAGTGGCTAGTGACTGTGCATTTTAAAACTCAAAACTGTCTGGAGGTGAGATCGGGGCCACATTACTTAAACACTTAATGACTGACTTTGAGATATCTATAAATTCTGGGGGGGGGGGGGGCGGGTAAATGCTTTTAGTATTTACTATAACAATTGAAGAAGCAGATGTTGGCCCATGGAGGAAGACAAAAATCAATACTGAGAATAATCCCGGACAGATATGAGTAACAAGCCCTTTGGCTACTGTATAAAATTGCAACTCCCACTATTTTTTCTCCACCAAATATGCTATGGAAACTACTAGACCAAGGCAATCAGACCAAGGCTCATAGCCAAATGTGCTAACAAAAATGTTTAATAGCTTCATAACAATTTGGCCCCTGAACAAATTGTTAAGTGGCCTATATCTGTTTTCTATGCCCTTTCCTGGAAATAAAACATCTCCTTTCTTTGGTAGGTATGCAGTACTTTCATACTGTCTCCTAGCATACTTCCAGATCTGTTTCACCTAAAAGATGTTATGGGTATGTCCTTTCTCCCTATTATAAAAACCCTCTGTGGAACTTTCACATTGCAAATGATTGGTTATAGTAGAGGTAACTGATATGTTATCTCACTTATGAAGACTGTTATGTGAATTAAGAATGTACTATGCTGCAAATAACAGATAACATTATTATAAAGCCATAAAGATATAAGTTTGGGTGTAGACAGCCTAGATATTACTACTGTAGCTCAATGATGCCATCAAAGATTTATATTCCTTTCAATGTCGTCTTTTTCCATTCTTGCAATATAGACTTTTGTTCTCATGCTTATTGCTTCATGATTGTAAGATAACTGTTGAGCTTCTGGGTCTTAAAACTGAGGTCCTGGAAGGAAAAAGAGGAGAGTAAGAAGGGATGAAATGGTGCAGGGGTTTCTTCTAGAAAGATCTCACCTTTTATAACAGAAAGAAATACACTGCCCAGAGACTTTCTTACATGTCTCATTGGTCAGAGCTGTGTCTCATGGCTACTCCTAATTATTTAACAGCACTAGAGGAAAATTATGAAATAGAGTTATTTTTAACTGGCACACTACTATGATGAATTAAACAGGCTTCTGTTAGTTAGAAAAAAAAGAAGACATAAAACTAGCAATGTCTACCCCATAGGTATTTTGACAGAACATGAAAATAAATGGGAGGTAGGAAGGAAGAAGTAAGGAAAGGAAAGACAAATGATAAGAAAGAAGTTCTAATGATGGCATTCTGGGCATAAATGAAGGGATCACGGGGAGATATTTTGGAGAATAAGGAATCTTTATTGAGACCTCTTAAAGTATCTAAGCAGACAGAAGCCTACTTGGTCAATATAAGGGATATTGGTTGGTGAATTCCTACTTTGTCCCAATTACTGTATATACTTTATTTCCTTTAATTTTCACAGCAATCCTACCAGAGAGAAGCATAGAGTCTAATTACAGTATCATGTAAGAAGTGCTAAAATAAGGCACAATGTGCCATGGGAACTCAGAGGAACAATGCTTGTAATTGAAATATGAACCATGTAAAACTTGAGATGGCATGTATTCACTTTCAAAATTATTTTATTGGTGGTATTGGAAAATGGTATGGTAGAGCAAGTGACACAATCATATTTTTACTATAGCTCAAAAAGAAAATTATGTTTAACTTTATTGTAGGCCTGTATGCTACTGTTGTGTGTGAAAGTTTATGTCATGTCTGCCTCTTGTAGACAAATATATCCCTACTTTTCCAAGAGTGTCTTAAAAGTACACCAGTGAATAATCCGTCCTGGGAGGATTGCTCATTCTAGAATACCTGCCAACAGCAATCTCAGATCAACTAAATTTCTTTCTTGAAATGTTTTATAATTTATTTATTTTACTATAGCTTTCTGTTTGTTTGGCTGGTTGGTTGAATGCTTGCAGGGTGGTCATCCCTGCTATTGGTTGCCTCTCACAAGAAAGAACTATTATTGCAAAGACTGCAAGAGAATGTTTCGTGTGCCTTTCTGAACAACTTGAAGCAGATTGAGAAGTTCCATAATGTATTCGAAAATCTGCTTTTTTAATGCCACCAGGTGTTCAGTGCCACACACAAGAACTACCATTGTTAATACCAAAAAAAAAAAATGAATATATGAACATTCTTTTAATATGGCCTTAACAAAAAGAGACTTCTCCAGGTCTTAGAAAATATTTGCTAAGCATTGGCTGATTGGTTTTCATCAGAGAAAGTAGCCTTTCACTAATACCTAACTAACAGCTAAGAAAATGCAAAGTATCCACCTTAAATGCTAAAAATATATAGAAGTCTGATATTATAGACAGAATATTTAGCAGAGTTGATTCATCTTAAAAGTATGTTTTCCTCTGTACACCGGACATGTCAGTTTTAGGTCTGTTTTTGTTACAGTTGGCTTTTAAAAAATGATATTGTAATTCAATTTGCGAGAGACTGTTTTCTTAACAACAGAAGTTATCATAGCTGCAAGGGTCACTTTACAGTACATTAATGCTTTTGATATATCTAAATCAATTATTTGATTAGTTATACCTGCTTGTACATCTCTTAAGTAGAGGAGAAGTGTATTTATTTTCTCATTTTTGTTTTTTTTTTTTTTTTTTCATATTTTTCAAGTGAATGAGAGTCAGAGTAGAAGTTAGAGAAACAGGGAATGAGGAAGAAAAACTGAAGGCATCTCAAGAGGTAAGTGGCAAATTTAGTTCACCATTAAATAGGAAGGGAAGATGACAATGAGGTGTTAAGTAATATTAAATTGAAAGTTATAACTTTGTACAAAGCCTCAGGCAGTCTTTTTGAAGCGGCTTCGTTGCTTGCGGTGATACCTGAAGTTTGTTGTTTCATGGCCATGGAGATTAAGGACCCAGACACACAGAGAGTGAGATTAAGAGCAGAGGTTTGATAGGTGAAAGAAAGAGAATAGGTCTCTGCTACAGAGAGGGGTCCAGAAAAATGGGTTGCCAATCCACGGTGAAATGCAGGGGTTTTATGGATGAGATACTGGGGAGGCAGTTTCTGATTTACACAGGGCACAAATAAACTGGTTAGAATCAGGTGTGCCATTTGCATAGGGCATGAATCTCTGGCAGCCCCCATCCCAGTTTTTTTAATATGCAGGTGGGTTTTCAGCCTGAGCTGGGCCATGTGCATTTTTTTTTTTTTCTGTACAAGTGCTAACAAAAAAAGAGAAGACAGCCGGGCGCGGTGGCTCAAGCCTGTAATCCCAGCACTTTGGGAGGCCGAGACGGGCGGATCACGAGGTCAGGAGATTGAGACCATCCTGGCTAACACGGTGAAACCCCGTCTCTACTAAAAATACAAAAACTAGCCGGGTGACCTGGCGGGTGCCTGTAGTCCCAGCTACTCGGGAGGCTGAGGCAGGAGAATGGCATAAACCCAGGAGGCGGAGCTTGCAGTGAGCTGAGATCTGGCCACTGCACTCCAGTCTGGGTGACAGAGAGAGACTCCGCCTCAAAAACAAACAAAAAAAAAAAGAGAGAGAGAGAAGATGTAGCTTCCATAGTGAACATCCTGGCCCCCAGGTAGCCCTTTCCTATTGGCACAGCTGCCAGCATTCCCTCATGCAAGCTTGCAGCTTCCTTATTTATGTTTGCAGCCTGATTTTTCAGACTGCTCTTTGTTAGAAAAATAAATGATATCCAGTGCTGCTGCTTTTTGTTAGAAGGGAAGTTCTGTGGAGAACTCTTTTGCCCTTGCCATTTGACTAAATAATTTATTTCTATCTCCTGTATCATGCCAAGACCAGCTCGGTCAGGGAGACCCTAACCCAGCCATGCTAGAGGAATTAAATACACACACATAGAAATATAGAGGTGTGAAGTGGGAAATCAGGGGTCTCACAGCCTTCAGAGCTGAGAGCCCCGAACAGAGATTTACTCACATATTTGTTAAAAGCAAACCAGTCATTAGCATTGTTTCTATAGATATTAAATTAACTCAAAGTATTCCTTATGGAAAACGAAGGAATGGGCCAAATTAAAGGAATAGGTTGGGCTAGTTAACTGCAGCAGGAACACGCCCTTAAGGAATAGATCGCTCATGCTGTTGTTTGTGGCTTATGAATGCCTTTAAGCGGTTTTCCGCCCAGGGCAGGCCACGTGTTCCTTGCCCTCATTCCCGTAAACCCACAACCTTCCAGCATGGGCGTTAGGGCCATTATGAACATGTTACAATGCAGCAGAGATTTTGTTTATGACCAGTCTTGGGGCCAGTTTATGGCCAGATTTTGGGGGGCTTGCTCCCAACAGTATCGGTTTCAAGCTTGCTTATTATTCGTACATTCTGTTTTCTCTGCAAATGGTTTCTACATTGTTACTGGTGTCTTCTCAGGGTATTTTGACTTTTCCACAATGGAAATGGTCTGCAGGCTTTTCATCCAGAAAATATATATGTTTAAAGTAGTTAATACATATCTGGTTCACTTGCGTTTTCTGGACCAATCTGGTGTGCACTGTTGAGATAATTGCTGCAAGCCATTATTTTCTATGGATTTATTTAAGATTATAAAGCCTGAAAGCATGGACGTCATAATCTGTATGTTTTAAACCACATATACTGTGACACCAAAAGCCTCATCCTCTCTAGTGTTTAGGCAACATGTATATGTAATCTTATTGCACTGGGGAAAACAGGCTTCTTCATAATTCAGTCCCTGAGCCCAGCTCTGGCTCTAATTTTAATCAGCTCCTGAGCTGATTCATCCTGCAGCCATGATTACACGTCATTACTTTACCCTGGCAGCTATAATTAAGTCTCTAAGAGGTACAATATTAGGATATACAGGTGACTTTTAAATATTGTCTTATTTTCAGTGAAAATTTTTTTTAGAATTTCAACTTTTATTTTAGATTCATCAGCTACAAATAAAGACCCTACAAATAAAGGCACAAAGCCCTGGGCCAGTTAAAATATCTAGAAGTCTATTGACTGTACTAAGTCTACACTGCAGTAAAAGGAGCACACAGATATAAAGCTGAGAAAGAACAATGCAGGAGCCCTGGTAACTGAAGTGACCAGTGTGTCTTATGTCCTCCAAATGACCACACTAGCTCTCCAACAAGTGTTCTTAGCCAGGCCAAGTTGGCTGAAATAATAGAAATAGAATTCAGAATATGAATTGGAATGAAGATCATCAAGATTCAGGAAAATGGCAAAACTCAATCCAAGGAAACTTAGTAATCACAATAAGTCAATGCAGGAGCTGACAGATGAAATGTTTATACACACACACACACACACACACGTATGTATATACACACATACACACACATATATAATATATACACATACATTAATGGATTTCTCAGCTGAAAAACACACTGCAAGAATTTTACAATCTAATTGCAAGAATTAACAGCACAAGAGACCAAGCTGAGGAAAGAATCTCAGAAATTGAAGGCTGGTTTTCTGAAATAAGATAGACAAAAATGAAGTAAAGAGAATGAATACAATGAACAAAATCTCTGATAAATATGGCGTTATGTAAAGAGGTCAAATCCATGAATTGTTGGCATCCCTGAAAAGAACCAAGAGAGAGCAAGCAACTTGGAAAACATACTTCTTGATATCATCCATGAAAACTTCCCCAACATTGCTAGAGAGGCCAACTGCTAAATTCAGTAAATACAGAGGATGCTGCAAGATTCTACACAAGAATATCATTCTCAAGACATTTAAACATCAGATTTTGCAAGGTTGAAATGAAGGAAACAATGTTAAATACAGCCAGAGAGAAAGAGCAGGTCACCATTAGGCTAACAGTGGACCTCTCAGGAGAAACCCTATAAGCCAGAAGAGATTGCTTCCTCATATTCAATGTTCTTAAATAAAAAATCTTCAACCAAGAATTTTATGTTAAGCTGAACTTAGCTTCCTAAGCAAAGGAGAATAAAAATGTTTTTAAGTAAACAAATGTTGAGGGAATGTACTAATACCAGTCATGCTTTACAAGAGATCTTGAAAGGAGCACTAACTATAAAAAGGAAAACACATTACCAGTAAGTAGAAATACACGCTTAAATACACAGACCAGTGACATTATAAAGCAACCACACAAATATTCCAGCATAATAACCAGCTAACAACACAACGACAGGATCAAGTCCACACATATCAATACCATCCTCGAATGTTAATGTACTAAATGTTCCACTTAAAAGGCACAAAGTGGCAATCTAAATAAAAAAGAAAGACACAATGGTATGCTATCTTCAAGAGACCCATCTCATATGTAATGACACCCATATGCTGAAAATAAAGGGATGATGGAAAATTTACCAAGCAGATGGAAATAAGAAAACAGCAGGGGTTGCAATTCTAATTTCAGACAAAACAGACTTTAAGACAACAAAGATTAAAAAACAAAAAAAGAAAGGAAATACATAATGGTAAAATGTTCAATTTTTAAAAAAGACCTCACTATCCTAAATATATGCTTACCCAACACAGGAGCATCCAGATTCAGAAAGCAAGTTCATGGAGACCTACAGAAAGACTTAGACTCCCATGCAATAATAGTGGGAGATTTCAATACTCCACTGACAATACTAGACATATTGTTGAGGCAGATAATTAATAAAGATATTCAGGACCTGAACTCAACATTTGATCAAATGGATCTTACAGACCTCTACAGGACTCTCCACCAAAAAATAACAGAATACACATTCTTCTTTTGGTGACATGGCACATGCTCTAAAATCAATCACATAATAGAATGTATAGTAATCCTGAATGAATACAAAATAACCAAAATCATATCAATCTCACTCTCACACTGTGGCACAATAAAATAGAAATAAAGACTTAAAAAATGTTCAAAACCATGCAATTACGTGAAAATTAAACAACATGCTTTTTAATAGCTTCTGGGTAGATAATGAAATTAAAGCAGAAATCAAGAAATTATTGTAAACTAATGAGAACAAAGATAAAACATACTAGGATCTCTAGAGCACAACTAAGGGTGTGTTAAGATGGAAACCTATAACATTAAATACCAATATCAAAAACGTTAGAAAAGTCTCAAATAAACAATGCAGCACCACAACCAAACGAATTAGAAAAGCAAGAACAAACCAACCTCAAAGCTAGCAGAAAACAAGAGCTAAACTGAAAAAACAAAATCGAGACACATTAAAAAAAAAAAAAATCAAAGATCCACAAATCCAGGAGTTGTAGTTTGTTCTTTTTTTTCTCAAAAAATAGGCTGCTAGCTAAACTAATAAAGAAGAAAAGAGAGAATATTCAAATAAACACAATTAGAAGTGACAAAGGGGATGTTACTACTGACACCAAATAAATAAAAATAACCATCAGAAACTACTATGAAAACCTCCATGCATACAAACTAAAAAACCTGTAAGAGATAGATAAATTTCTGAACAAATACATTCTCCAAAGATTGAAACAGAAAGAAATTGATTCTTCTGAACAGGCAAATAATGAGCTTCAATATTGAATCAGTAATAAATAGCCTATCAACAACAAAAAAGCACAGGACCAGATGTATTCACAAATGAATTTTACCAGATGTATAAAGCATAGCTGATACCATTTCTACTGAAATTATTTCAAAAATTTGAGGAAGAGAGATACCTCCCCAACTCACTATATGACACCAGCATCACCCTGATACCAAAACCTGGCAAAAACAAAACGAAAAAAGATAATTCAGGCCAGTATCTTTGATGAACATTGATGCAAAAATATTTAATAAAATACTGGCAAGCCAAATACAGCAGCACAAGTAGGATTGATTCCCAGGATGCAAGTTTGGTCCAACATATGCAAATCAATAAGTATGATCATCACATAAATAGAAATAAAGGCAAAAAAACATGTAATTGTCTTCATGGATGCAGAAAAGTATATTTATAAAATTTAACCCCATAGTCTTTGTTGAAAAGCTCCTTTAGCTTATAAACAACTTCAGCAAACTTTCAGAAGACAAAATCAATGTGCAAAACTCAATAACATTCCTACACACCAGCAACATCCAAGTTGAGAGCCAAATCAAGAATACAATCCCATTCAAAATAACCCAAGAGCAATAAAACACCTAGGAATACAGTTAACTAGGGAGGTCAAATATCTCTATAACTACAAAATACTGCTCAGAGAAATCAGAATTGACACAAACAAATAGAAAAACATTCAATACTCATGGATAGGAAGAATCAATATTATTAAAATGGTTATACTGCCCAAAGCAATTTGCAGGTTCAGTGTTACTCATATCACACTACCAATGACATTTTGCACAGAACTAGAAAAGAACCATGCGAAAATTCTTATAAAAACAAAAAATAACTCAAATAGTCAAGGTAGTTCTAAGCAAAAAGAACAAAACTGGAGGAAACATTATGTTTTTTAACTTAAAACTGCACTACAGGGGGAGGGTCTAAGATGGTCTGAGTAGAAGCAGCTGCCATCATCAGCTCCCACAAAGAATGAAAATAGCAAGTGAATCCTGCACCTTCAGCTGAGGTATCTAGGTTCTTTCATTGGAACTGACTAGGCAGTAGGTCCAACCCACGGAGAGCAAGAAAAAGCAGAGTGGAACAACAGCCCACCAGGGAGCCACATGGGGCAAGAGGAGCTCTCACCCGCAGCCAAGGGAGTTGGTGAGTAATTGTGTGACCCTGGCCAAGAAACCATGCTTTTTCCATGAATCTGTGTAACCTGCAGATCAGGAAATCTCCTCGTGAGCCTACAACACCAGGGCCCTACACCAGGGCCTTAGGTATCAAGCACAAAGCTTTGCAAATGCAGCCAGAGTCAGCAAGCTGAAAATTGCCTAAGACTGCTGAGTTTCCAGAGGTAGGTGCAGCTGCCATCACTGTGGGTTCAGTTGGCTGCTTTCCCCTTCTGGTGCCAAAGAGACTGGGTGGTTTGGACTGGGAAGAATTCCCCACAGCACAGGACAGTGACTGTGGCAGATTCTTGCCAGACTACTTCTTTAGGTGGGACCCAGATCCATTCCTTTTTACTGGTTGGGCCTCCCTGTGGGAATTTCAGCAACTCCAGCCAGGGTTTTACAGACAGAATTCTGATCTCTCAGGGACAAAGCCCTTGTGAGGAGAGGCAGCTGTGGTCTTCATGTTTCAGTAGACATAGTCTTCCCTGCATGCTGGTTCTGAAGATTCCAGGCATTCTGGACAAAGGGGCCTCCCCCAAGTGCAGTACAGCTGCTCCACTGAGAGACAGCCAGAGTGATTAATTAAGCAGGTCCCTGAACACGTGCCTCTTGACTGGTTGAGACCTCTCAACAGGGGTTTCCAGACACCTAATACAGGAGCATTCTAGGTGGCATCAGGTTGGTGTTCCTCTTGAACAGAGCTCCAGGGGAAGGAGCAGGCTGTAGCAAATGGAAAGCAGCCTTTGCTGTTCTGCAGTAATCACTGGTGACACCTCCAGGTAAAGGAGGGACTGAGGCAAATAAGGTCTGCAGTGGTCCCCCAAAAAACTGCAGCAGCCCAATGGAAGAGGGTCCTGACTGTTAAAAGAAAAACAAACAAAAAGAAACAACATCAACAACAAAATCCCATACAAAGGTCAGCAGTCTCAAAGATATAAAGTAGACAAGCTCAAGAAGATGAAAAAGAAACAATGCAAAATGCCAATAACTCATAAAGCCAGAGTGCCTCTTCTCCTGCAAATTATTGCAAAACCTCTCCAGCAAGGGCACAGAACAGGGGTGAGGCTGAGACAGAAGAACTGACAGAAGTAGGCTTCAGAAGGTGGGTAATAACAAGCTTCACTGAGCTAAAGGAGTATGTTCTATCCCAATGCCAAGAAGCTAAGAACTATGATAAAACATTACAGGAGCTGTTAACCAGAATAACCAGTTTAGAGAGGAACTTAAATGACCTGATGGAGCTGAAAAATACAAGACTGTCACAATTAAACCACAAGTATTAATAGCCAAATAAACCAAACACAGAAAATAATCTCAGAGCTTGAAGACTATCTTGCTGAAATAAGTCAGGTGGACCATATTAGAGGAAAAAAAGATAAGAAGAAATGTACAAAACCTCTGAGAACTATGGGATTATACGAAAAGGCAGAACCTATGACTGATTGGAGTACCTGAAAGAGATGGGGAGACTGGAAGCAAGTTGGAAAACACACTTCAGGGTATCTTCCAGGAGAACTTCAACAACCTAGCAGGACAGGCCAACATTCAAATTCAGAAAATGTAGAAAACCCCAGTAAGATATTCCAAGAGAACACCAACTCCAAGACACATAATTATCAGATCCTCCAATGTAATTAAGGAAAACAAAATGAATTTTTATTTTATAAAATGAATTAATAGAAATGAAATTAAGGAAAAAATGTTAAGGGCAGCCAGAGAGAAAGGGCAAGTCACCTACAAAAAGAAGCCAATCAGACTAACAGCAGATCTCTTAGCAGAAACCTTGAAAGACAGAAAAGAATGGAGGCCAATATTTAACATTCCTAAATAAAAGCATTTCCAACCCAGAATTTCATATTCAGCCAAACTAAGCTTTATTAAGTGAAGGAGAAATAAAATCCATTTCAGACAAGCAAATGCTGAGGGAATGCATCATCACAAGGCCTGCCTTCCAAGAGCTCCGGAAGGAAGCACTAAATATGGAAAGGAAAAAAAACGGTACCAGTCCCCGCAAAAACACACTGAAGTACAAAGACTGATGGCACTGTGAAAAAACTGCATCAACTAGTGTGCAAAATAACCAGCTAGAATCATTAAAACAGGACCAAATTCACACATAACAATATTAACCTTAAATGTAAATGTTTTAAATGACCCAATTAAAAGACATAGGCTCACAAATTTGATAGAGTCAAGACCCATTGGTGTGCTGTATTCAAGAGACCCATCTGATGTGCAAGGACACAAGTAGGCTCAAAATAAAGGGATGGAGGAAAATTTACCAAGCAAATGGAAAGCAGAAAAAAGCAGGAGTTGCAATCTTAGTTTCTGACAAAACAGACTTTAAACCAACAAGGATCAAAAAAGACAAAGAAAGGCATTACGTTAGGGTAAAGAGTTCAATTTAACAACAAGAGCTAACTATCCTAAATATATATGCACCCAGTGCAGGAGCACCCAATTTCATAAAACAAGTTCTTAGAGACCTATGAAGAGACTTAGACTCCCACAAAATTATAGTGCGAGGCTTTGATACCTGATGTCAATATTAGACAGATCACTGAGACAGAAATTTAACAAGGATATTCAGGGCTTGAACTCAGATCTGGATCAGGTGGACCTGATAAATATCTGCAAAACTCTCCACCCCAAAACAACAAAATATACATTCTTGGTGCCACATAGCACTTACTCTAAAATTGATCACATAATTAAAAGTAAACCACTTAGCAAATGCAAAAGAACTGAAATCATAACAGTCTCTTAGATCACAGTACAATCAAATTAGAATTCAACATTAAGAAACTCAAAACTATGAAATTGCATAGAAATTGAACAACCTGCTACCAAACGACTCCTAAGTAAATAATGAAATTAAGAAAGAAATCAAGAAGTTATTTGAAAGTAATGAGAAAAAAAGAGACCACGTACCAGAATCTCTAGGACACAGCTAAAGCAGTGTTAAAAGGAAAAGTTATAGCAACAAATGCCAACATCAAAAAACTACAAAGATCTCAAATCAACACCAATAACATCACAACTAAAGGAAATAGAAAACTAAGAGCAAAAGATGCCTCCAAAGCCCCAAAGATGGCAGAAGAAATAACCAAGATCAGAGTGGAACTGAAAGAGAAACACACACACACACACACACACACACACACACACACACACACACCCTTCAAAAAATTAATGAATTCAGGAGCTGTTTTTTTTTTTTTTTGGAAAAAATTAATAAAATAGATACACCACTAGCTAAACTAATGAAAAATAAAAGAGAGAAAATCAAATAGACACAATAAAAAAGATAAATGAGATATCACCACTGACACCACAGAAATAAAAAAAAATCAGATAATACAGTTAACCCCTATATGCAAATTAACTAGAAAATACAGAAGAGATGAGTAAATTCCTGGAAATATACACACTCCCAAGACTGAACCAAGAAGTTGAATCCCTGACTACACCAATAATACATTCTGAAATTGAGGCAGTAATAAATAGCATACCAACCAAAAAAACCAGAAGCAGATGGATATACAGCTGAATTCTACCACAGGTACAAAGGTGAACTGGTACTATCTCTTCTGAAACTATTCCATGCAATTGAAAAGGGGGGACTGCTCCATATGTCATTTTATAAGATTATAATCATTCTCATAACAAAACCTGGCACTGATACAACAACAACAACAAAAAAAAACTTCAGGCCAATATCCCTGAGAAACATTGATGCAAAAATCCTCACTAAAATACTGGCAAACCGAATCCAGCAGCACATCAAAAAGCTAATCCACCATGATCAAGTTGGCTGTATCTCCAGGATGAAAGGCTGGTTCAACATAGGCAAATCAATAACTGTAATTTATCACATAAACAGAACTAAAGACAAAAAAAAAAAAAGATAATCTCAATAGATGCAGAAAAGGTCTTTGATAAAATTTAACATCCCTTCATGTTAAAATCTTCCAATAAACTAGGTATTGAAGGAACATACAACAAAATAAAAAGAGCAATTTATGACAAATCTGCAGCTAATATCACACTGAATGAGCAAAAGCTAAAAACATTCCCCTTGAAAACCAGCACTACACAAGGATGCCCTCTCTCACTCTCACCAGTCTGATTAAACATAGTATTAAATGTTCTAGTCAGGACAATAAGTCAAGAGAAAGAAATACACTGTATTCAAGTAGGAAGAGAGGAAGTCAAATTTTCTCTGTTTGCAGATGACATGATCCTATATCTAGAGAACCCCACAGTCTTAGCCCCAAAGCTTCTTAAGCTGATACGGAACGTCAGCAAAGTCTCAGGATAGAAAGTTAATGTGCAAAAATCACAAGCATTCATATACACCAACAACAGACAAGCAGAGAGCAAAATCATGAATGAACTCCCATTCACAATTGCTACAAATTGAATAAAATACCTCGGAATACAGCTAACAAGGGATGTGAAGGAATTCTTCAAGAAGAACTACAAGCCACTGCTCAAGGAAATCAGAGAGGACACAAACAAATGGAAAAACGTTCCATGCTCATGGATAGGAGGAATCAATATTGTGAAAATGGGCACACTGCTCAAAGTAATTTATAGATTCAATGCTATCCCCATCAAGCTGCCATTGACTTTCTTCACAGAAGTAGAAAAACAACTATTTTATAACTCATATGGAACCCAAAAAGAGCCCATATAGCCAATACAATCCTAAGCAAAACAACAAAGCTGTAGGGATCATGCTACCTAACTTCAAACTATACTACAAGACTACAGTAACCAAAACAGCATATGACTGTTACAAAAAGTGACACATAAACCAATGGAACAGAATTGAAGATTCAGAAATGAGAACGCACATATAAAAACATTTGATCTTTGACAAACCTGTCAAAAACAAAAGCAATGGTGAAATGATTTCCTATTTAATAAATGGTGCTGGTAGCACTGGCTAGAAATATGCAGAAAATTGAAACTAGGCCCCTTCCTTACACCTTATACAAAAATTAACTCAAGATGGGTTGGAGAATTAAATGTAAAACCCAAAACTGTAAAAATCTTAGAGGGAAATATAGGCAATGCCATTCAGGATATGGGCACAGGCAGAGATTTTATAATGAAAATGTCAAAAGCATTTGCAACAAAAGCAAAAAATCACAAATGAAATCTAATTAAAGAGACTCAGCACAGCCAAAGAGACTGTCTTTAGATGCAAACAGACAACCAAGAGAATGGGAAGAAATTATAATCTATCTATCTGACAAAGGTCTACTATCTAGAACTTACAAGGAACTTAAAGCAATTTACAAGAAAAAAGCAAACAACCCCATCAAAAAGTGAGCAAAGGACATGAACAGACACTTTTCTGAAAAAAAGACATTTATGTGACCAAGAAACATATGAAAAAAATAAAAAGCTCAGCATCACTGATCATTAGAGAAATGCAATTCAAAACCATAATGAGATACCATCACAATCACATGCCAGTCAGAATGGTGATTATTAAACAGTCAAGAAACAACAGATGAACAGATGCTGGTGAGGCTGCAGATAAATAGGGACACCTTTACACTGTTGGTGGTAATGTAAATTAGTTCAACCATTGTGGAAGACAGGATGGTGATTCCTGAAGTCCCAGAACTAGAAATATCATGTGATCCAGCAATTCCCTTACTGGTTATATACCCTAAGGAATATAAATCATTGTATCATAAAGATACATGAACATGTATGTTCATTACAGCACTCTTCACAATAGCAAAAAAAAAAAAAAATGGAATCAAACCAAATGCCCATCAATAATAGACTGGATAAAGAAAATGTGGTACACATACACCATGGAGTATTTTGCAATCATAAAAATGAATGAGATCATGGCCTTTGCAGAGACGTGGATGGAGCTGAAAGCCATTATTCTCAGCAAACTAGTGCAGGAATAGTAAATCAAACACCGCATATTTCCACTTAAAAGTAGGAGCTGAATAATATGAAGCCATAGACACAGGGAGGAAAACAATGCACACTGGGGCCTGTTTGGGGTGTGGAGAGAGTGAGAGTATCAGGAAAAAGAGAGAATGTATGTTGGGCTTAATACCTAGGTGATGGGTTGATAGATGGATCAAATCATCATGGCACATGTTTACCTGTGTAACAAACCTGTACATCCTGCATATGTATACTGAAACTCAAAATAAAATAAAATAATACACTACAGGGATACTTTAACCAAAACAACAAAACAACACGGTACTGATACAGAAACATAAACATAGAAAAATGGAACAGAATAGAAAGTCCAGGAATAAAACTGCACACCTACAACCATCTGATCTTTGACAAAGCTGATGAAAAGAAGCAATGGAGAAACGATTCACTATTCAACAAATGGTACTGGGATAACTGGTTACTCATATGCAGAAGATTTAAACTGGCCCCTTTCCTTACACCACATACAAAAATCAACTCAAGATGGATTAAAAACTTAAATGTAATACTCAAAACTATAAAACATCTGGAAGACAATCTGGGCAATACCATTCTAAACATGAGCCCTGACAAATATTTTATGATAGACTTTAAAAACAATTGCAAAAAAAGCAAAAATTGACAAATAGAATCTAATTAAACTTAAGAGCTTCTGCACAGCAAAATAAACTATCAGAAGAATAAAAAGACAACCTACAGAATTGAAGAAAATATTTGCAAACTATGCATCTGAAAAGATGTCTAAAATATCGTATCTATAAAGAACTTAAACAAATTTACAAGAAAAAAACCCTTTAAAAGTGAAAAAGTGCTCATCATCACTCGCCATCAGAGAAATGCAAATCAAAACCACAATGAGATACCATCTCACACCAGTTAGAATGGCAATCATTAAGAAGTCAGGAAACAACAGGTGTTGGAGAGGATGTGGAGAAATAGGAACACTTTTACACTGTTGGTGGGATTGTAAACTAGTTCAACCATTATGGAAAACAGTATGGCAATTCCTCAAGGATCTAGAACTAGATGTACCATATGACCCAGCCATCCCACTACTGGGTATATACCCAAAGGATTATAAATTATTCTACTACAAAGACACATGTACACGTATGTTTATTGCGGCACTATTCACAATAGCAAAGACTTGGAATCAACCCAAATGTCCATCTGTGACAGACGGGATTAAGAAAATGTGGCACATATACACCATGGAATACCATGCAGCCATAAAAAAGGATGAGTTTGCGTCCTTTGTAGGGACATGGATGCAGCTGGAAACCATCATTCTTAGCAAACTATCACAAGAAGAGAAAACCAAACACCGCATGTTCTCACTCATAGGTGGGAACTGAACAATGAGATCACTTGGACTCGAGAAGGGGAACATCACGCACTGGGGCCTATCATGGGGAGGGGGGAGGAGGGAGGGATTGCATTAGGGAGTTATACATGATATAAATGATGAATTGATGGGTGCTGACGAGTTGATGTGTGCAGCACACCAACATGGCATAAGTATACATATGTAACAAACCTGCACGTTATGCACATGTACCCTAGAACTTAAAGTATAATAAAAAAAAATAAAATAAAGTAAAATAAAAAAAAAAGTGAGCAAAGAAAATGAACAGACACTTTTCAAAAGAAGACCTACAGGCAGCGAACAAGTATATTAAAATGCTCAATATCAATATCATCGATAATTAGAGAAATGCAAATCAAAACCACAATAAGATTCCATCTCACACCAATAAGAATGGCAATTACTAAAAATCAAAAAATAACATTTTCTGGATAGGTTGTGGAGAAACACTTATACACTGTTAGTTGGATTATAAATTAGCTCAGCCATTGTGGAAAGCAGTGTGATGATTCCTCAAGAGCTAATAACAGAACTACCATTCAATCTAGCAACCCCATTACTGGGTGAATACCTAGAGAAATATAAATTATTTTACTGTAAAGACACATGGATGAGATTGTTCACTGCAACACTATTCAGAATTTTAGTAACATGGAATCAAGATACATGCCCACCAATGACAGACTGGATAAAGGAAATATGGTACATAGACACCCTGGAATACTATGCAGTCATAAAAATAATGAGATCATGTCTTTTGTGGGAACATGGACGGAGCTGGAGGCCATTATCCTTAGCAAACTAACACAGGAACAGAAAACCAAATACTATATGTTCTCACTCAGAAATGAGAGCTAATGATGAAAACTCATGGACATAAAGAAGGAAACAACAGAAACTGAGGCCTACATGAGGGAGGAGGGTACTAAAAGGAAGAGGAACAGAAAAAAATACCTTCTGGGTACTAGAATTAGCACTTAGGTAATAAAATAATGTGTACACCAAACACCCTTGACACAAGTTTACCTACATGAAAAGCATTTATGTGTACTCCTGAACCTAAAATAAAAGTTAAAAAACTTCCAAATTGGAAAAGAAAAAGTTAATTTATTTCTATTTTCAGATGAATTTTTTTTTTCTATAGAGAAAATCCCAAAGAACACACAGTGAAGGTACTAGAGCTAATAAATGAGTGCAGCAAAGTTGCAGAATACAAGGTCAATAAACTAAAATGAATTGTGTTTTTAGAATACTACAATGAACAATATAAAAATAAAATTTAAAATGCCATTTACAATAATCTATTATAATAGAATAATCCTTACTTAGGATTTTTACCAAGGAGATAAAAGATGTATACACTGAAAACTACAAAACCTTGCTAAAATAAATTTCAAAAGGTTTAAACAAATGGAAAGACATCCTGTAAACACGGATAAGGAGATGTAATATTTTCTATATGCCAACACTACTCAAAGTGACCTACAGATTCAATGCAATCCCTATAAAAAATTTCTACTTTTTTTTCAGAAATGGAAAAGCTGATCATCAAACTCATATGGAATTACAAAAGGCTCAAATAGACAAAAACAATCTTGAAAAAGAAGAACAAAGGCAGAAGACACACTATTCCATATTTCAAAATTTAATATAAATACCTACAGTAATCAAAACAGTGATTATTGGCATGAAGATAGAAATATAAACAAATATAATAAAATTGAGAGTACAGAAATAAAACAGTACATCAATGTGCAAATGAATTTTAACTGAATGACAAGTGCATTCGATAAGAAAACAATAGTCTTTTCAGCAAATGATGCTGGCATAACTATATTTTATACACAAAAGAATGATGTACTTTGACCTCACACAGCATAAAAAGACTCAAATGGATAAATTCAGAACCTACGAGGAACTTAAACAAATTTACAAGAAAAAAACAAACAACCTCATCAAAAGTGGGTGAAGGATATGAACAGACACTTCTCGAAAGAAGATATTTATGCGTCCAACAAACATGAAAAAAAGCTCATCATCGTTGATCACTAGAGAAATGCAAATCAAAACCGCAATGAGATACAATCTCATGCCAGTTAGAATGGCTGTCATTAAAAATTCAGGAAACAACAGACACTGGAGAAGATGTGGAGAAATGAGAACGCTTTTATACTGTTTGTGGGAGTGTAAATTAGTTCAACCATTGTGGAAGACAGTGTGGCAATTCGTCAAGGATCTAGAACCAGAAACACCATTTGATCCAGCAATCCCATTACTAGTTATATAACCAAAGGACTGTAAATCATTCTAATATAAAGACACATGCCACACGTGTGCTTATTGCAGCACTATTCACAAAACAAAGACTTGGAACCAACCCAAATGTCCATCAACAACAGACTGGATAATGAAAATGTGACACATATACACAATGGAATACTATGCAGCCACAAAAAAAGATGAGTTCATGTGCTTTTCAGGGACATGGATGAAGCTGGAAACCATCATTCTTAGCAAACTAACAAAGGAACAGAAAACCAAGTACTGCATGCTCTCACTCATGAGTGGGAGTTGAACAATGAGAACACATGGATACAAGGAGAGGAACATCAAACACCAGGGTTTGTCAGGGGGTGGGGGACTAGGGGAGGGGTAGCATTAGGAGAAATACCTAATGTAGATGATGGGTTGATGGGTGCAGCAAGCCACTGTGGAACACGCATACCTATGTAACAAACCTGCATGTTCTGCACATGTATCCCAGAACTTTAAGTATAATTTTAAAAATGGATAAATTGCCTAAATATGAGTTACAAACAATTTTAGAAAAAAACAGTAGGGGTAAATGTATATGCCCTTGCATTTAGCAATAATTTTTTTTAATTTTTAAATTTTTGTGAATACATAGTAAGTATTCATAGAATTAGAAGATACATTAGATATTTTTATCCATTCATGTAATGTTTAATAATAATATCACTGAAAATGGGATATTCATCAATCCGGCACTGATCCTTTGTGTCACAAACAATCCAATTATATTCTTTTAGTTGGCTTAAAATTTACAATTACATTATTATTGAGCATAGTCACTCAGTTGTGCTATTAAATATGAGGTCTTCCTCATTTGTTCCTATTAACCATCTCCAACTCATTCCTACATCCCCACTACCTTTCACAGCATCTAGTAATGACCCTTCTACTTTCCATATCTATGAGTTCAATTTTAAAATTTTCACATCCCACAGATAAGTGGGAAACATGACATGTTTATCTTTATCAGGCGGGCTTATTTTACTTAACATAATGACTTCCAATTATATTCATGTTGTTGAAAAAGACAGGATCTCAATTTTTTATGCCTGAATAGTACACCATTGTGTATAGATACCACATTTTCTTTATCCATTCATCTGTTGATGAACACTTAGGTTGCTTCTAAATTTTGGCTATTGTGAATAGCACTGCCACAAACAGGAGTGCAGCTATCTCTTTGATATACTGATTTCCTTTTTTTTCCTTTGGTATATACCCTGCAGTGGCATTGTGGATTGTATGGGAACTCTGCTTTTAGTTATCTGAGGAACCCGCAAACTGTTCTTCATAGTGGTTGTACTAATTTACATTCCCACCCATAGTGTGCAAGTGTTCCCTTTTCTCTACATCCTTGCGAACATTTGTTATTGCCTGTCATTTAAATATAAGCCATTTTAACTGGAATGAGATGATATCGCATTGTAATTTTGATTTGCATTACTCTGATGATCAATGATGTTGAGCACCATTACATATGCCTGTTTTCCATTTGTATGTCCTCTTTTGAGCAATATCTATTAAAGTCTTTTGCCCATTTTATAATCAACGTTTTCAATCTTTTCCTATAGAGTTGTTTGAGCTTTTTATATATTATCATTATTAATCCCTTGTCAGATAGATAGTTTGCAAATATCTTCTTCCATTCTCTGTGTTGTCTCTTTTCTTTACTTATTGTTTCCTTTGTTGTGCAGAATCTTTTTAACTTGATGTGATTTCAGTTGACCATTTTCACTTTGATTGTCTGTGCTTGTGGGGTATTACTCAAAAAATTTTTGCCCAGACCAATATCCTAGAGAGTTTACCCAAAACATTCTAATAGTAGTTTCATAGTTTGAGGTGTTATATTTAATTATTTAATTGACTTTGATTTGACTTGTGTACGTGACAATAAATGGAGTCTATATTCATTCTGCTTCATATGAATATCTAGTTTTTTCACCACCATTTATCAAAGAAATGATCTTTTACCTAGTGTATATTCTTAGAACTTTTGTCAAAAATAAATGTACTGTAGGTGTGTGTATTTATCTCTGGATCCTCTATTCTGTTTCATTTATCTATGTGTATGTTTTCATGCCAGTACTATGCTGTTTTGGTTACTATAGCTCTATAGTATAATGTGAAGTCAGATAATATGTTATTTTTGCTTAGGATAGCTATGGCTATTTTTGGATCTTTGTCATTCCATATATATTTTAGAAATTTTTATATTTCTGTGAAGAGTGTCATTGGTATCTTTGTAGAGATTGCATTGAATCTTTAGATTGCTTTATGTAGTATGGGTATTTAACAATATTGACTTTTCCAATCCATAAACATAGATTATTTTTCTACTTTGTGGTGTCCCCTTCAATTTCCTTTATCAATGTTTTGTAACTTTTCATTGTAGAGATCTTTCACTTACTTGGTTAAGTTAATTTTTAGGTATTTAACTTTATTTTTGGCTATTTTAAAAGGGATTACTTTTTAATTTCTTTTTCGTATTGTCCATTGTTGGTATGTAGAAATGCTACTGATTGTTGTATGTTTACTTGGTATACTGAAACTTTATCAAATTTGTTGTCATTCCGTATATATTTTAGAAATTTTTATATTTCTGTGAAGAATGTCATTGGTATCTTTGTAGAGATTGCATTGAATCTTTAGATTGCTTTATGTAGTATGGGTATTTAACAATATTGACTTTTCCAACCCATAAACATAGAATATTTTTCCACTTTGTGGTGTCCCCTTCAATTTCCTTTATCAATGTTTTGTAACTTTTCATTGTAGAGATCTTTCACTTACTTGGTTAAGTTAATTTTTAGGTATTTAACTTTATTTTTGGCTATATTAAATGGGATTACTTTTTAATTTCTTTTTCGTATTGTCCATTGTTGGTATGTAGAAATGCTACTGATTGTTGTATGTTTACTTGGTATACTGAAACTTTATCAAATTTGTTGTCATTCCGTATATATTTTAGAAATTTTTATATTTCTGTGAAGAATGTCATTGGTATCTTTGTAGAGATTGCATTGAATCTTTAGATTGCTTTATGTAGTATGGGTATTTAACAATATTGACTTTTCCAACCCATAAACATAGAATATTTTTCCACTTTGTGGTGTCCCCTTCAATTTCCTTTATCAATGTTTTGTAACTTTTCATTGTAGAGATCTTTCACTTACTTGGTTAAGTTAATTTTTAGGTATTTAACTTTATTTTTGGCTATATTAAATGGGATTACTTTTTAATTTCTTTTTCGTATTGTCCATTGTTGGTATGTAGAAATGCTACTGATTGTTGTATGTTTACTTGGTATACTGAAACTTTATCAAATTTGTTTAACAGTTCTAATAGTTTTTGGTAAAGTCTTTAGGTTTTTCCAAATATCAAAATATACTATTATATTGTGTTCAAGTAAAGATAATTTTACCTCTTTTGTTCCAATTTGGATCTCACTTTTATCTTTCACTTGTTTGACTGCTCCATCTAGAGCTCGCAGTAATATGTTGAATAATATTGGTGAAAGTGGGCATTCTTGTTGTGTTCCAAACCTTAGACTAAGTTACTTCAGTTTCTCTGAATGCAGTATGATACTGGCTGTGAGTTTGTCTTGTATGGTTTGTACTATGTTGAATGTGTTCCTTCTATACCTAGTTTCTTGAGGATCTTTATCATGAAGTGATGTTGAACTTTTATCAAATGATTTTCCAGCATCAATTGAAATGATCACATGGTTTTTATCCTTCATTTAGTTGATAGGGTGTATCACATTGATTGATTTGCATATGTTGAACCATCCTTGCATTCTAGGGATGAATTCCACTTGGTCAAGGTGAATAATCTTTTTGCTATATTGTTAAATTCCATTTGACAGTGTTTTGTTCAGAATTTTTGTATCAAAATTAATCAGAGATACTGGCTGGTTATTTTCTTTATTTGATGTGTCTTTGTCTGGTTTTGGTATCAGGGTATCACTGGCCTTGTAGAATGAGTTTATAATTTTTTTTTTTATATACTTTAAGTTCTAGGGTACATGTGCATAATGTGCAGGTTTGTTACATATGTATACTTATGCCATGTTGGTGTGCTGCACCCATCAACTCGTCAGCACCCATCAATTCATCATTTATATCATGTATAACTCCCCAATGCAATCCCTCCCTCCTCCCCCCTCCCCCCTCCCCATGATAGGCCCCAGTGCGTGATGTTCCCCTTCCCGAGCCCAAGTGATCTCATTGTTCAGTTCCCACCTATGAGTGAGAACATGCGGTGTTTGGTTTTCTCTTCTTGTGATAGTTTGCTAAGAATGATGGTTTCCAGCTGCATCCATGTCCCTACAAAGGATGCAAACTCATCCTTTTTTATGGCTGCATGGTATTCCATGGTGTATATGTGCCACATTTTCTTAATCCAGTCTGTCACAGATGGACATTTGGGTTGATTCCAAGTCTTTGCTATTGTGAATAGTGCTGCAATAAACATACGTGTACATGTGTCTTTGTAGTAGAATAATTTATAATCCTTTGGGTATATACCCAGTAGTGGGATGGCTGGGTCATATGGTACATCTAGTTCTAGATCCTTGAGGAATTGCCATACTGTTTTCCATAATGGTTGAACTAGTTTACAATCCCACCAACAGTGTAAAAGTGTTCCTATTTCTCCACATCCTCTCCAACACCTGTTGTTTCCTGACTTCTTAATGATTGCCATTCTAACTGGTGTGAGATGGTATCTCATTGTGGTTTTGATTTGCATTTCTCTGATGGCGAGTGATGATGAGCATTTTTTCATGTGTCTGTTGGCTGTATGAATGTCTTCTTTTGAGAAATGTCTGTTCATATCCTTTGCCCACTTTTTGGTGGGGTTGTTTGTTTTTTCCTTGTATATTTGTTTGAGTTCTTTGTAGATTCTGGATATTAGCCCTTTGTCAGATGAGTAGGTTGCAAAAATTTTCTCCCATTCTGTAGGTTGCCTGTTCACTCTGATGGTAGTTTCTTTTGCTGTGCAAAAGCTCTTTAGTTTAATTAGATCCCATTTGTCAATTTTGGCTTTTGCTGCCATTGCTTTTGGTGTTTTAGACATGAAGTCCTTGCCCATTGTTGTCTTCTCCTCTACTTTTCAGAATAGTTTGAGAAGGACTGGTGTTATTATTTCTTAAATGTTTGGTAGCATTCAGCAGTGAAGCCATCAGGTCCCAGGCTTTTCTTTCCTGGAAAAGTTTTTATTATGGCTTTGAATCCATTACTTATTATTAGTCTGTTCAGGTTTTGGATTTCTTCCTGGTTCAACATTAGTAGGTTGTGTTTGTCTAGAAACTTGCCCATTTCTTATAGATTTTCCGATTTGTTGGCATATAGTTGTTCATAGCACCCACTAATACTTCTTTCATTTTCTAAAATATCAGTTGTAATATTATCTTTTTCATCTGTGATTGGTTTTTATTTGGGTCTTTTCTCCCTTTTATGGCTAAAGGTATGTTTATTTTGTTTAACTTTGCAAACAATCAGGTTTTTGTTTTATTGAGCTATTTTATTCTATCATTTCATTTTCATTTATTTTGTCTCTGATCTTTATTATTTTTTTCTTTTACTAATTTAGAGTTTAGTTTTCTCTTTTTTATTTCTTTAAAATGTATCATTTTTTTTTTAGTTGAAGTTTCTTTTATGTAGGTACTCATAACTATAAACTGCCCTCTGACTACTGCTTTTGCTGTATTCCACAGGTTTTGACATGTTGTGTCTTCATCATCATTGGTTGTGAGAATTTTTAAAATTTTCTTTTTAATGTTTTTTGATGCCCTGGCCATTCAGGAATTTTTTTTTTTTTTTTGATGCTCTGTTCATTCAAGAGTATATTTTTTTACTTTGCACATGTCTGCATACTTTCCAAAATTCCTCTTGTTATTGGTTTCTAGTTTTATTTTATTGTGGTCAGAAAAAAAATGCTCAATATTATTCTAAAAGATGTTCTAAATATTTAAAATATTTTAGACTTGCTTTGTCACCTAATATATGATTTGTCTTTGAAAATGATCCACATGCTGAGGTAAACAATGTATATTCTTCAGTTGTTGGATAAAATGTTCTGTAAATATCTATTAGATCCATTTGGTCTATAGTGCAGATTAAATTTATTGTTTCATTATTGATTTCTGTCAGGAATATTTGTCCAATGCTGAAAGTGGGGTTTTGAAGTCTCCAGCTATTATTGTATTGGTGTTGGTATTCAATTTCAGTGCTAAAAATGTTTGCTCTACATATCTGGGTGCTCCAGTGTTGGGTGGATATATATTTATAGTTGTTGTATCCTCTTCCTGAATTGACCCCTTTGTTAGATCTTGATCTTCGTGAGCTTGATTCCTAAATGCCTTGGGAGCAGTCTTCTTTGAGTCATATCTGTTTTGTATTTTATAACCCTCTCGTATTTGGATATTGATATACTCCACTAGGTTTGGGAACTTTTTTGTTGTTATCGCTTTCTATAAAATTTCCACCTCAACTCTTCCTCTAGCTCATCTTTAAAGCCAAAGTCAATATGATTATTTGTTTTTGTGTGTGGAATTTTTGAAGTTCTTTATAGATTCTGGATATTAGATCTTTGTCAGATGAATAGTTTGTGATTATTTTTTCACATTCTGTAGGTGGTCTGTTTTCTCTTTTGATAGTTTGTGAAGAAACTCCTTAGTACAATTATATCGCAGGTTTTATTTTTGTTCTTGTTGCAATTGCTTTTGAGGACTCAGCCAAAAATTATTTGCCAAGACCAGTATCAAGAAGGATATTTTCTATGTTGTCTTCTAGAATTTCTATAATTTGAAGCCTAATATTTATGTGTCTAATGTATCCTAACTTATTGTTTGCATATGATGAAAGATAGGGGTCGAGTTTTATTATTCTATATTTGACTAGCCAGTTATCCCGGAACCATTTATTGAAAAGGAAGTTTTTTCCTCCATTGTTCATTTTTGACAATTTCGTTGAAGATCAGATGGTTGTAGGTGTGCAGTATTATGTCTGGGACCTATATTTAGCTTCCTCGAGCTACATGTTTGTTTCTGTACCAGTACTACGCTGTTTTGGTTACAGTAGCTTTGTAGTGTAGTTTGAAGTAATGTAATGTGATTCCTCTGGCTTTGTTCTTTTTACATAGAACTTTTTTTGTTATTTGGACTATTTGTTGGTTCCACATGAATTTTAGAATTGTTTTTTAAAACTCTGAGAAACTTGATATTGCTAGTTTGATAGGAATAGGGTTGAATATGTATATTTCTTTGTGTAGTAAGGCAGTCCTTAGAGACTTACAAAGACACTTAGACTCCCATACAATAATAATGGGAAACTTCAACACACCATTGTCAACATTAGACAGATCAATGAGATGGAAGGTTAACAAGGATATCCAGGAATTGAATTCATCTCTGCAGCAAGCAGACCTAATAGACATCTACAGAACTCTCCACCACAAATCAACAGAATATACATTCTTTTCAGCACCATATTTCCATAACTGACCACATAATTGGAAGAAAAGCACTCCTCAGCAAAAGTACAAGAACAGAATTTATAACAAACTGTCTCTCAGACCACAGCACAATCAAACTAGAACTCAGGACTAAGAAACTCAACCAAAACCACTCAGCTACATGGAAACTGAATAACCTGCTCCTGAATGACTACTGGGTACATAACAAAATGAAGGTAGAAATAAATATGTCCTTTGAAACCAATGAGAACAAAGATACAACATACCAGTATCTCTGGGACACATTTAAAGCAGTGTGTAGAGGGAAATTTACAGCACTAAATGCCCACAAGAGAAAGCTGGAAAGATCTAAAATTGACACTCTAACATCACAATTAAAAGAACTAGAGAAGCAAGAGCAAACACATTCAAAAGCTAGCAGAAGGCAAGAAATAACTAAGATCAGAGCAGAACTGAAGGAGATAGAGATACAAAAAACCCTCCAAAAAATCAATGAATCCAGGAGTTGGTGTTTTGAAAAGATCAACAAAATTGATAGACCACTAGCAAGACTAATAAAGAAGAACAGAGAGAAGAATCAAATAGACGCAATAAAAAATGATAAAGGGGATATCAACACCGGCCCCACAGAAATACAAACTACCATCAGAGAATACTATAAACACCTCTACGCAAATCAACTAGAAAATGTAGAAGAAATGGATAATTTCCTGGACACTTACAGTGTCCCAAGACTAAACCAGGAAGAAGCTGAATCCCCAAATAGACCAATAGCAGGCTCTGAAATGGAGGCAATAATTAATAGCCTACCAATGAAAAAAAGTCCAGGACCAGATGGATTCATAGCCGAATTCTACCAGAGGTACAAGGAGGAGCAGGTCCCATTCCTTTAGAAACTATTTCAATCAATAGAAAAAGACGGAATCCTCCCTAACTCATTTTATGAGGTCAACATCATCCTGATACCAAAGACTGGCAGAGACACAACAAAAAAAGAGAATTTTAGACCAATGTTCCTGATGAACATCGATGCAAAAATCCTCAATAAAATACTGGCAAACCAGATCCAGCAGCACATCAAAAAGCTTATCCACCATGATCAAGTGGGCTTCCTCCCTGGGATGCAAGACTGGTTCAACATACGCAAATCAATAAACGTAATCCAGCATATGAACAGAACCAAAGACAAAAACCACATGATTATCTCAATAGATGCAGAAAAGGCCTTTGACAAAATTCAACAGCCCTTCATGCTAAAAATGCTCAATAAATTCAGTATTGATGGAACGTATCTCAAAATAATAAGACCTATTTATGACAAACCCACAGCCAATATCATATCAAATGGGCAAAAACTGGAAGCATTCCCTTTGAAAACTGGCACAAGACAGGGATCCCCTCTCTCACCACTCCTATTCAACATAGTGCTGGAAGTTCTGGCCAGGGCAATCAGGCAAGAGAAAGAAATAAAGGGTATTCAGTTAGGAAAAAAAGAAGTCAAATTGTCCTTGTTTGCAGATGACATGATTGTATATTTAGAAAACCCCATCATCTCTGCCCAATATCTCCTTAAGCTGATAAGCAACTTCAGTAAAGACTCAGGATACAAAATTAATGTGCAAAAATCACAAGCATTCTTACACACCAGTAACAGACAAACAGAGAGCCAAATCATGAATGAACTTCCATTCAGAATTACTTCAAAGAGAATAAAATATCTAGGAATCCAACTTACAAGGGATGTAAAGGACCTCTTCAAGGAGAACTACAAACCACTGCTCAGTGAAATAAAAGAGGACACAAACAAATGGAAGAACATACCATGCTCATGGATAGGAAGAATCAATATCAGGAAAATGGCCATACTGCCCAAGGTAATTTACAGATTCAATGCCATCCCCACCAAGGTAGCAATGAGTTTCTTCACAGAATTGGAAAAAACTGCTTTAAAGTTCATATGGAACCAAAAATGAGCCCACATTGCCAAGACAATCCTAAGTCAAAAGAACAAAGCTGGAGGCGTCACGCAACCTGACTTCAAACTATACTACAAGGCTACAGTAACCAAAACAGCATGGTACTGGTACCAAAACAGAGATATAGACCAATGGAACAGAACAGAGTCCTCAGAAATAATACCACACATCTACAGCCATCTGATCTTTCACAAACCTGAGAAAAACAAGAAATGGGGAAAGGATTCCCTATTTAATAAATGGTGCTGGGAAAATTGGCTAGCCATAAGTAGGAAGCTGAAACTGGATCTTTTCCTTACTCCTTATATGAAAATTAATTCAAGATGGATTAGATGCTTAAATGTTAGACCTCATACCATAAAAATCCTAGAAGAAAACCTAGGTAACACCATTCAGGACATAGGCATGGGCAAGGACTTCATGGCTAAAACACCAAAAGCAACGGCAACAAAAGCCAAAATTGACAAATGGGATACGATTAAACTAAAGAGCTTCTGCACAGCAAAAGAAACTACCATCCGAGTGAACAGGCAACCTACAGAATGGGAGAAAATTTTTGCAATCTACTCATCTGACAAAGGGCTAATATCCAGAACCTACAAAGGATTCAAACAAATTTACAAGAAAAAACAAATAACCCCAACAAAAAGTGGGCAAAGGATATGAACAGACATTTCTCAAAAGAAGATATTCATGCAGCCAACAGACACATGAAGAAATACTCGTCCTCACTGGCCATCAGAGAAATGCCAATCAAAACCACAATGAGATACTATCTCACACCAGTTAGAATGGCAATCATTCAAAAGTCAGGAAACAACAAGTGCTGGAGAGGATGTGGAGAAATAGGAACACTTTTACACTGTTGGTGGGATTGTAAACTAGTTCAACCATTATGGAAAACAGTATGGCGATTCCTCAAGAATCTGGAACTAGAAGTACCATATGACCCAGCCATCCCATTACTGGGTATATACCCAAAGGATTATAAATCATGCTGCTCTAAAGACACATGCACACATATGTTCATTGCGGCACTATTCACAATAGCAACGACTTGGAATCAACCCAAATGTCCATCTGTGACAGACTGGATTAAGAAAATGTGGCACATATACACCATGGGATACTATGCAGCCATAAAAAAGGATGAGTCTGTTTCCTTTGTAGGGACATGGATGCAGCTGGAAACCATCATTCTGAGCAAACTATCACAAGAACAGAAAACCAAACACCGCATGTTCTCACTCATAGGTGAGAACTGAACAATGAGATCATTTGGACTCGGGAAGGGGAACATCAGACACCAGGGCCTATCATGGGGATGGGGGAGGGGGGAGGGGGGAGGGATTGCATTGGGAGTTATACCTGATGTAAATGACGAGTTCATGGGTGCTGACGAGTTGATGGGTGCAGCACACCAACATGGCACAAGTATACATATGTAACAAACTTGCACGTTATGCACATGTACCCTAGAACTTCAAGTATAATAATAATAATAATAATAAGAAGAAGAAGAAGAAGAAGAAGAAGAAGAAGAAGAAAGAAAGAAAGAAGGTATGTAAGTAGAAAATGGACCTGAATCATGTTTCTCCAAAGCCAGTTGAAGTAACTTATTTTAATTTGTTGTTATATATGTTTCCCAAGTGACTTTACAATTTTTCAGAAAGAGGAATGAAAATAACAAAACCTCACCCCAAAAGTCACTGTTCTAAAATTGTAAGTTAAATACCTAGCCAGTCTTGAGATTTTCAGTTATAAAATTTAATGTTTTAACAAAATATTTATGTGTTAAAATAAGTTTTCAAGATTTTTCATGTCTAACTTTAAAAAGTGCTTTGAAACTCACAGGACCATTACACAGTCATAAAAAAAAAAAAAAAAAAAAAAAAAAGTATTAATCCAGGCTTTAAAAAAGAATGTTTCTATGCTTTTTGTGGAAAAAAAAAAAAGAAAGAAAAAAGAAAATGTGGCACATATACACCATGGAATACTATGCAGCCATAAAAAAGGATGAGTTTGTGTCCTTTGTAGGGACATGGATGCAGCTGGAAACCATCATTCTTAGCAAACTATCACAAGAACAGAAAACCAAACACCGCATGTTCTCACTCATAGGTGGGAACTGAACAATGAGATCACTTGGACTCGGGAAGGGGAACATCACACACTGGGTCCTATTATGGGGCGTGGGGAGGGGGGAGGGATTGCTTTGGGAGTTATACCTGATGTAAATGATGAGTTGATGGGTGCTGACGAGTTGATGGGTGCAGCACACCAACATGGCACAAGTATACATATGTAACAAACCTGCACATTATGCACATGTACCCTAGAACTTAAAGTATAATAATAAAAATAAATAAATAAATAAAAAATAAACCCTGCAGAGACAAAAAAAAAAAAGTAACTTGATTTAAAAGGAAAACATAAAGTATTAATTAAAATGTCAATTTCCAAAAAGATGAATAGCATTATGAACTTGAAAAGAAAACACCACCATTGGATATCAAAGTGAAACATCTTAATGCAAATAATAAATAAACCATCTTAAAATATTTCAGAAATTTCACTATTTGAGAGCACTAAAAAAAAAATCACCAGTCTAGAGTTCCATGTTCAGAAAAGGTTATAAATCACACCTTTAGGTTGTAAACAACTTAGGTTTATAAACATCTTAGACAAAAAGTCTAACATATTTCACTATCAGACCAGAAAAAAAAAATACTAATTTGAGTTATTTATGCAGAAAGGATAAATATGTGGTAAAAATCTCAAAAAAGCAAATGTAAAAAAAGAAAAATAAATAGATGGGATGTAATTAAATTAAAAAGCTTCTGCACAACAAGAGAACTAATCAGCCAACAGACAACCCACAGAATGGGAGAAAATATTCATGAAATAAACATCTGACAAAGGATTAATATCCAGAATACAAAAAAAAAAAACTCATACAAATCAGGTAGAAAAAAAACAATATTATCAAATGTGGGCAAACGGCAACAATATACAGTTCTCAAAAGAAGATGTTCCAATGTCCAACAAACATAAAAATATGCTGAGCATCACTAATCATCAGGGAAATGCAAATAAAAACCACCACGTGATACCACCCTACCCCTGCAAGAATGGCCATAATTTAAAGACAAAAAAAAATACATTTTGTCATGGATGTGATGAAAAGGGAACACTTTCACACTGCTGGGGGTAATGCAAACTAGTACAACCATTATGGAAAACAGTATGGAGATTTCTTAAAGAACTAAAAGTAGAACAACAGTTTGATTCAGCAATCCCACTACTAGGTATCTACCCAGAGAAAAAGAAGTCATTATATGAAAAAGACACTTGTACACACATGTTTACAGCAGCACAATTTGCAATTGCAAAAATATAGAACCAGCCTAAATGTCCATCATCCAACGAGTGGACAAAGAAAATATGATATATACACACCATAGAATACTACTCAGCCGTAAAAAAAAAAAAAAAAAAAAAATGAAACGCGGCAACCTGGATGGAATTGGAGACCATTCTTCTTTATTATTATTATTATTGTACTTTAAGTTCTAGGGTACATGTGCACAATGTGCAGGTTTATTACATATGTATACATGTGCCATGTTGGTGTGCTGCACCCATTAACTCATCATTTGCATTAGGTATATCTCCTAATGCTATCCCTCCCCCCTCCCCCCTCCCCACAATAGGACCCAGTGTGTGATGTTCCCCTTCCTGTGTCCAAGTGATCTCATTGTTCAATTCCCACCTATGAGTGAGAACACATGGTGTTTGGTTTTCTGTTCTTGTGATAGTTTGCTGAGAATTATGGTTTCCAGCTGCATCCATGTCCCTACAAAGAACATGAACTCATCCTTTTCTATGGCTGCACAGTACTTCATGGTGTATATGTGCCACATTTTCTTAATCCAGTCTGTCACTGATGGATATTTGGCTTGATTCCAAGTCTTTGCTATTGTGAATAGTGCTGCAATAAACATAAGTGTGCATGTGTCTTTATAGCAGCATGACTTATAATCCTTTGGGTATATCTCCAGTAAAGGGATGGTTGCATCAAATGGTATTTCTAGTTCTAGATCCTTGAGGAATCCCCACACTGTTTTCCACAATGGTTGAACGAGTTTACAGTGCCACCAACAGTGTAAAAGTGTTCCTATTTCTCCACGTCCTCTCCAGCACTTGTTGTTTCCTGACTTTTCAATGATTGCCATTCTAACTGATGTGAGATGGTATCTCATTGTGGTTTTGATTGGCATTTCTCTGATGGCCAGTGATGAGGAACATTTTTTCATGTGTCTGTTGGCTGCATGAATGTCTTCTTCTGGGAAATGTCTGTTCATATCCTTTGCCCACTTTTTGATGGGTTTTTTTTTTTTCTTGTAAATTTGATTGAGTTCTTTATAGGTTCTGGATATTAGCCCTTTGTCAGATGAGTAGATTGCAAAAATTTTCTCCCATTCTGTAGGTTGCCTGTTCACTCTGATGGTAGTTTCTTTTGCTGTGCAGAAGCTCTTTAGTTTAGTTAAATGCCATTTGTCAATTTTAGCTTTTGTTACCATTGCTTTTGGTGTTTTAGACATGAAGTCCTTGCTCATGCCTATGTGCTGAATGGTGTTACCTAGGTTTTCTTCAAGGGTTTTTATGGTTTTAGGTCTAACATTTAAGTCTCTAATCCATCTTGAATTAATTTTCATATAAGGAGTAAGGAAATGATCCAGTTTCAGCTTTCTACTTATGTCCAGCACCATTTTTTTTATTTTTATTTATTTATTTATTTATTTTTTATACTTTAAGTTCTAGGGTACATGTGCATAACGTGCAGGTTTGTTACATATGTATACTTATGCCATGTTGGTGTGCTGCACCCATCAACTCGTCAGCACCCATCAATTCATCATTCATATCAGGTATAACTCCCCAATGCAATCCCTCCCTCCTCCCCCCTCCCCATGATAGACCCCAGTGTGTGATGTTCCCCTTCCCGAGTCCAAGTGATCTCATTGTTCAGTTCCCACCTATGAGTGAGAACATGTGGTGTTTGGTTTTCTGTTCTTGTGATAGTTTGCTAAGAATGATGGTTTCCAGCTGCATCCATGTCCCTACAAAGGACACAAACTCATCCTTTTTTATGGCTGCATAGTATTCCATGGTGTATATGCAGCACCATTTATTAAATAGCGAATCCTTTCCCCATTTCTTGTTTTTCTCAGGTTTGTCAAAGATCAGATGGCTGTAGATGTGTAGTATCATTTCTGAGAACTCTGTTCTGTTCCGTTGGTCTATATATCTGTTTTGGTACTAGTACCATGCTGTTTTGGTTACTGTAGCCTTGTAGTAGAGTTTTAAGCCAGGTAGCGTGATGCCTCCAGCTTTGTTCTTTTGACTTAGGATTGCCTTGGCAATGCGGGCTCTTTTTTGGTTCCATATGAACTTTAAAGCAGTTTTTTCCAATTCTGTGAAGAAAGTCATTGATAGCTTGATGGGGATGGCATTGAATCTATAAATAACCTTGGGGAGTATGGCCATTTTCATGATATTGATTCTTCCTATCCATGAGCATGGTATGTTCTTCCATTTGTTTGTGTCCTCTTCTATTCCACTGAACAGTGGTTTGTAGTTCTCCTTGAAGAGTTCTTTTACATCCCTTGTAAGTTGGATTCCTAGGTATTTTATTCTCTTTGAAGCAATTGTGAATGGGAGTTCATTCATGATTTGGCTCTCTGTCTGTTACTGGTGTATAAGAATGCTTGTGATTTTTGCGTATTAATTTTGTATCCTGAGACTTTGCTGAAGTTGCTTATCAGCTTAAGGAGATTTTGGGCTGAAACAATGGTGTTTTCAAAATAGACAATCATGTTATCTGTAAACAGGGACAATTTGAGTTCCTCTTTTCCTAATTGAATACCCTTTACTTCTTTCTCTTGTCTGATTGCCCTAGCCAGAACTAGGCAAAAACCACATTATCTCAATAGATGCAGAAAAGGCCTTTGACAAAATTCAACAGCCCTTCATGCTAAAAACTCTCAATAAATTCGTTATTGATGCAACCTGTTTCAAAATAATAAGAGCTATTTATGACAAACCCACAGCCAATATCATACTGAATGGGCAAAAACTGGAAAAATTCCCTTTGAAAACTGGCACAAGACAGGGATGCCCTCTCTCAGCACTCCTATTCAACAAAGTGGTGTAGGCCATTCTTCTAAGTGAAGTAACTGAGGAATGGCAAACCAAATATCATATGATCTCACTGTTAAGTGGAAGCTAACAGGATACAAAGGCATAAAAATGATATAATGGTCTTTGGGGACTTGTGAGGAATGGTGAGAGTAGGTTGAAAAATAAGATACTACACATTGGGTACAGCATACACTGCTCAGGTGATAAGTGCATGAAAATCCCAGATATCACCACTAAGGAACTTATCTATTTAACCAAAAACCACCTGTTCCCCAAAAACTATTGAAATAAAATTTAATTAAATTGTAAAATCCAGTGACTAAAAAAGAGAGAATCAACAGGAATGTAGGTGATAAATATGTGGGAAAAATCTCAATGAACTTTTATTGTATCAATCAATAATATGCTGGGACTTCAATTACATTTTAAGGTAAAACACATGGCACAGTACCATAAGAGAGAAGAAGGGGATGAATAGAATCAAAATGTTTTTCACTTCTTTGCATTTTTGAAAATCAAAGTCATGTGCTTTAATATCTAGGGCATAACTCCTAGAACACTAGTAAAATGACTTGTAATTAAAAAGATAACAGAGGGAGAAAAATGGAATAATAAAAATACTTAATCTGAAAGGAGGCAACAAAGGAAAAGAAGATAAATACGTATAGTACATGGAGCAAATAGAAAGCTAATGGCAATATGTTATATATAAGCACCAATATATTAGTAACTACATTAAATATAAATACACTAAAATTTTAATTAGAACACAAAAATAGATAGGATTTTAAAGTAACTTTTTTTGTGGATTACAAGACATGTAGCTTAAATACGGTGCCACCAAAGGAATGGAAGCAAAAGGATGAAAGAAGATGTCATACAAGTCGAATTTTTCAAACTTGGTGTAATTATACATATATATGTATATATATACACACACAAATATATGATGTGTATTTTAAAACAAGAAACATTATAATAAGACAGAAAGAAGAAATCACTATTAGAATTTGAAAATATTTCGTTCTGAATGATAAAATTATGATGTAGTAAACATGTGTCACGCAGTTTTATTTGTACATAGAGGGGATTCATAGCTATTAATGTATTCAGTGGAAAAGAAGAGTTGAAAATTAATGATCTAAGCAATCATCTCAATATGTTTGTATAATAAGAACAAAATGCAAATTAAATGCAGCAAGAAAAACATAATTAAGATAAATTCAGAAATTAGTGAAATAGTAATGAAATAGAAAGCTATGAAAAGGATTAAAAAGACAAATTTTATTTTTTAAAAAAGTAATAATAGTAGCCAGGCGTGGTGGTTCACGACTATAATCCCAGCACTTTGGGAGGCCGAGGCAGGTAAATCACATGAGGTCAGGAGTTTGAGACCAGCCTGGCCAACATGGTAAAACCCCGTCTCTGTTAAAAATGAAAAAATTGGCCGGGCGTGGTGGCGGGTGCCTATAATCCCAGCTACTCAGGAGGTTGAAGCAGGAGAATCGCTTGAACTTGGGAGGCAGAGGTTATAGTAAGCCGGGATCACGCTGTTGCACTCCAGCCTGGGTGACAAGACCAAAACTGCATCTCAAAAAAAACAAAAAAACAAAAAAAAATAAAAAATAAAAAATAAAAAAAAAGACAAACAACAACAACAAAAACTAATAACAGTAATAATACTAAGCACTGACTAAATTTTTTCGACAGAGAAAACACACAAATACATTGTCAAAAATAAAAAGGAAGACACTGCTAGAGATCTTGCATTCATAAAGTTGTTCATAATATTCTTTTATCCCTTTTATGCCAAAAATTGGCAATGTACATGAAATAAAAAACTTCCAAAAAACTTATGAAAATTGGCATACACAATAAAAGAAAATTTGAATTGCCATGTGTATTAATGTCTTCCTCCTTGAATGTCCTGTCTGCACCAATAAACATTGACATCACCTGGAATCTTGTCAGAAGGGCAGATGCTTAGGTCCCACACCAATCTACTAAATCATTATCTAAATTTTTAACAAACATAAAAACACTTCTCTAAGAGCTCCTACTTTACAGAGCATGACTGACAGCCCCAGTTGCTACACTCCGAAAGCAATCACCCTTTTAAAAGCTGAAGTCATGTTTCTCAGGAGCTTCTCCCAGTCAATGACTGAAAAGAACTAATGGACTTGCATTAGTAACACTGTTGATCCATATACACATCAATCTTAAGGAAATATTATATTAAATAAATTTAATTCATTAATTATATATCCCCACAGAAAGATACATTTGCCAAGATAACTTTATTTATGAATCATTTAAAACACTGAAGAAATAGACAATGCTAACCCTCTACAAACTCTGCCAGATCACAGAAAATGGGAGAACACTTTGCAGGTAGTATTATGAAACCAGTGTAACTTTAAGGAATGGACTTACATTAGTAACACTGTTATTTTGTCATCAGCTGGGAGAAGCTCCTGAGAAACATGACCTCAACTTTTAAAGGGTGATTGCTTTCGGAGTGTAGCAACTGGGGCTGATTGTCAGTCATGCTCTCTAAAGTAGTAGCTCTTAGAGAAGTGTTTTGATGTTTGCTATATAGTGGCTATAGGCAAAGACAATATTGTCCTCAGAGACTAAGGACTTCACTTTGCATCTACCACAGTGAATCATTAATGTTAAAACGTTGTCATATAAAGATTGAATATTAACTTTCTTTCTTGATAACAGATATGTCCTATGAAGTAGTCCATTAACCTTCTCTAGAACCCTGATTTTTCAGAAATCCTTGGCTTTAGCAATTCTATTTAACTGATAGGATCAGGAGCTATAAATCAGTGCCATTTCTTCTCCTCTCATACACATTCAATAGCGTGGCTCTGCTGAATCAGCTTTGGGCAGGAAAAGGGAAGTAGGAGTAGAATAAACCTCTTTGTTGAAATAAAATACAGTATTTCTGGGGTCCATTAGTGTCATTGACTGTCAGACATAGAGGTTCCCAGAATGTAAGTAACCTACATTATAGTTACCTATTCCTGCTATAACTTGGTTATTCTCTACACATGCCTTGTGGAATTTGTGTTCAATCTAATGCCTTCTTTTCGTCTTCCAATTCTGGGTTTACCTTGGATTGGTTCTTTGGATAGTGTCTTTGGGTAAAGATAAAGCACTTTATCTTTACTCTTGGTCAAAAATTATTAGGCAAATAAACTGAATGGAACGTGTTCCAGTTGGACATATGGTACAATTTTTTTATGTGTCTAGTAATGATTTTTCTCCATACAAGATATACCTGAATATGTAAGCACCATAATAAAAAATATACCCAATAAATCAGAAAAAAAACAGAATTATAAAAATACCTATTAAGTGTGTAAATTGTCAGTTCCTCTCATTTTGAGAGAAACATCTGACATCATTTTTCAATAACATCCGAAAGGTATGAATCAGACTCTAGATATTTTCTGAACATTATAAAACTAATAGATTGTAAAGACAGTGTCAATCAGCAACAATAACAGCAGTATACCCTAGATTTGTTGGCAATAGAAACTTACCAACCCATTTTATTATTGTCTACAGTACTATGTGTCAAAAACTTGGAAATGGATAAGGAATTCAGTAATACTGGGGAATATGACTTACCCTGGTAAGACTTCATGTCTGTATTGGATAAAATACTTCATTGGGAAGAAAAAAGCCAGAGCCTAGAAATATTTCCATTTTGGGTTTTACATACCTAATTAATTCTTGATAATTTCCTAACTATTATGCCCTCTCAGTCTTCTTACTTATAAATGAAAATATCACTATCAACAGGGGAGGCTTTAGGGAAAGCTATGAAGTAGAAGTATGTTATTTTGACTAGAAGGGACCTAACAAATTAGTAGTCACTTATCAGATGAAGAAACTGAATTTCAGAAGTAAAGTGATGTGTTCAAGGTCTGAAATGTTGTAAATTGCAAAGCAAGTAGTAGAGGCCAGGTCTTTTCACTACAACTTACAATACAGTGCTCTTCCCTACCACCAGGTAAGTAATTTGTCATCATTTTCTTCCTTTTGAAACACTCTATGTAATTGTAAACTTTTCCCTTATGTACCGCCCTAGCTACACAGAGCTTCCCAAGGAAGCACATCACCTAAGCATGCTCCGATTATGCAGAAAGCAAGACACAATAATTTTGTTTTGTAATCTGTCCTTGTACTTATCTCTTCTCACTTCAATTAAAATTTTCTGGTGCCCCATCAACTTTGTGCTCTTTACTTCAATTCCAAAATAATAATTGGTAATCTGAAACAATCTAATACTGTTATAAAAATGGAATCTAATCCAAATGACGGACTCCAAGGGAATAAGTTTTGAGACAAGCCACTGGGAAAGACATCTTAGAGTTGGTGGGTTTTGTGAAATTCCAATAATGACGATGTGCAGTATCTCCTTTCTCATTTCCCTTGACATATTCAATCCATATTGTTCTGCCTAGCTCAATCAAAATTATTTTTTTAAATTTCTTATTCTTAATCCTTTTCTCTAAAAGGCATTTTCTTTTGAGAAATCTATTAATAATTTATATAGCAGCTCTAGGAGGCCTACTTAAGTGTTTTAACAACATTAATGTCTTCTATATGATGAGAGATGGCTTTTTTTTTCTCACAATGATTGGCATTACCATAGGGAGAGTTGGCTTTGTTTTCAATGATTATTTGAATGCAAGTTTTGTATATAGTGAGTTACCACAAACTTGATGGTTATGTACTCAATAAGATAATAGTCCTGGGGGAGCAAGATGGCCGAATAGGAACAGCTCCAGTCTCCAACTCCCACCGCGAGCGACACAGAAGACCGGTGATTTCTGCATTTTCAACTGAGGTACTGGGGTCATCTCACTAGGAAATGCCAGACAATTGGTGCTGGTCAGCTGCTGCAGCCTGACCAGCGAGAGCTGAAGCAGGGTGAGGCATCGCCTCACCTGGAAGCGCAAGGGGGAAGGGGATCCGTTTTCCTAGCCAGGGGAACTGAGACACACAACACCTGGAAAATCAGGTAACTCCCATCCCAATACTGCGCTGTAAGCATACAGGCACACCAGGAGAATATATCCCACACCTGGCCGGGAGGGTCCCACGCCCACGAAGCCTCCCTCACTGCTAACACAGCAGTCTGCCGCAATCTATCCGCAAGGCAGCAGCGAGGCTGGGGGAGGGGCGCCCGCCATTGCTGAGGCTTAAGTAGGTAAAGCTGCTGGGAAGCTCGAACTGGGTGGAGCTCACAGCAGCTCAAGGAAGCCTGCCTGTCTCTGTAGTCTCCACCTCTGGGTACAGCGCACAGCTGAAGACCAACAGGGGAAGTAGTGGGAGCCGGTGCAGACGCGAACGACTCTGTCTGACAGCTTTGGGGAGAGCCATGGATCTCCCAACGCGGAGGTTGAGATCTGAGAACGGACAGACTGCCTGCTCAGGTGTGTCCCTGACCCCTGAGTAGCCTAGCTGGGAGAAATCCCCCACTAGGGGCAGTCTGACACCCCACACCTCACAGGGTGGAGTACACCCCTGAGAGGAAACTTCCAAAGGAAGAATCAGACAGGTACACTCGCTGTTCAGCAATATTCTATCTTCGGCAACCTCTGCTGCTGATACCCAGGCAAACAGGGTCTGGAGTGGACCTCAAGCAATCTCCAACAGACCAACAGACAGTCCTTCTGACTGTCAGAAGGAAAACTATCAAACAGGAAGGACACCTATACCAAAACCCCATCAGTACGTCACCACCATCAAAGACCAGAGACAGATAAAACCAAAAAGATGGGGAAGAAGCAGGGCAGAAAAGCTGGAAATTCAAAAAATAAGAGCGCATGCCCCCTGCAAAGGAGCGCAGCCCATCGCCAGCAACGGATCAAAGCTGGTCAGAGAATGACTTGGACGAGAGGAGAGAAGAAGGCTTCAGTCCATCAAACTTTTCAGAGCTAAAGGAGGAACTACGTACCCAGCGCAAAGAAACTAAAAATCTTGAAAAAAGAGTGGAAGAATTGACAGCTAGACTAATTAATGTAGAGAAGATCATAAACGAAATGACAGAGATGAAAACCATGACACGAGAAATGCGTGACAAATGCACAAGCTACAGTAACCAACTCAATCAACTGGAAGAAAGAGTATCAGCGATTGAAGATCAAATGAATGAAATGAAGCGAGAAGAGAAACCAAAAGAAAAAAGAAGAAAAAGAAATGAGCAAAGCCTGCAAGAAGTATGGGATTATGTAAAACGACCAAATCTACGTCTGATTGGGGTGCCTGAGAGTGAGGGGGAAAATGGAACCAAGTTGGAAAACACTCTTCAGGATATCATCCAGGAGAACTTCCCCAACCTAGTAGGGCAGGACAACATTCAAATTCAGGAAATACAGAGAACGCCACAAAGGTACTCCTCCAGAAGAGCAACTCCAGGACACATAATTGCCAGATTCACCAAAGTTGAAATGAAGGAAAAAATCGTAAGGGCAGCCAGAGAGAAAGGACGGGTTACCCACAAAGGGAAGCCCATCAGACTAACAGCAGATCTCTCGGCAGAAACTCTACAAGCCAGAAGAGAGTGGGGGCCAATATTCAACGTTCTTAAAGAAAAGAATTTTCAACCCAGAATTTCATATCCAGCCAAACTAAGTTTCATAAGTGAAGGAGAAATAAAATCCTTTACAGATAAGCAAATGCTTAGAGATTTTGTCACCACCAGGCCTGCCTTACAAGAGACCCTGAAGGAAGCCCTAAACATGGAAAGGAACAACCGGTACCAGCCATCGCAAAAACACGCCAAAATGTAAAGACCATTGAGGCTAGGAAGAAACTGCATCAACTAACGAGCAAAATAACCAGTTAATATCATAATGGCAGGATCAAGTTCACACATAACAATATTAACCTTAAATGTTAATGGACTAAATGCTCCAATTAAAAGACACAGACTGGCAAACTGGATAAAGAGTCAAGACCCATCAGTCTGCTGTATTCAGGAGACCCATCTCACATGCAGAGACATACATAGGCTCAAAATAAAGGGATGGAGGAAGATCTACCAAGCAAATGGAGAACAAAAAAAAGCAGGGGTTGCAATCCTTGTCTCTGATAAAACAGACTTTAAACCATCAAAGATCAAAAGAGACAAAGAAGGCCATTACATAATGGTAAAGGGATCAATTCAACAGGAAGAGCTAACTCTCCTAAATATATATGCACCCAATACAGGAGCACCCAGATTCATAAAGCAAGTCCTTAGAGACTTACAAAGAGACTTAGAATCCCATACAATAATAATGGGAGACTTCAACACTGCACTGTCAACATTAGACAGATCAACGAGACAGAAAGTTAACAAGGATATCCAGGAATTGAACTCATCTCTGCACCAAGCAGACCTAATAGACATCTATAGAACTCTCCACCCCAAATCAACAGAATATACATTCTTCTCAGCACCACATCGCACTTATTCCAAAATGGACCACATAATTGGAAGTAAAGCACTCCTCAGCAAATGTACAAGAACAGAAATTATAACAAACTGTCTCTCAGACCACAGTGCAATCAAACTAGAACTCAGGACTAAGAAACTCAATCAAAACCACTCAGCTACATGGAAACTGAACAACCTGCTCCTGAATGACTACTGGGTACATAACGAAATGAAAGCGGAAATAAAGATGTTCTTTGAAACCAATGAGAACAAAGATACAACATACCAGAATCTCTGGGACACATTTAAAGCAGTGTGTAGAGGGAAATTTATAGCACTAAATGCCCACAAGAGAAAGCAGGAAAGATCTAAAATTGACACTCTAACATCACAATTAAAAGAACTAGAGAGGCAAGAGCAAACACATTCAAAAGCTAGCAGAAGGCAAGAAATAACTAAGATCAGAGCCGAACTGAAGGAGATAGAGACACAAAAAACCCTCCAAAAAATCAATGAATCCAGGAGTTGGTTTTTTGAAAAGATCAACAAAATTGACAGACCGCTAGCAAGGCTAATAAAGAAGAAAAGAGAGAGGAATCAAATAGATGCAATAAAAAATGATAAAGGGGATATTACCACTGACCCCACAGAAATACAAACTACCATCAGAGAATACTATAAACGCCTCTACGCAAATCAACTAGAAAATCTAGAAGAAATGGATAATTTCCTGGACACTTACACTCTCCGAAGGCTAAACCAGGAAGAAGTTGAATCCCTGAATAGACCAATAGCAGGCTCTGAAATTGAGGCAACAATTAATAGCCTACCCACCAAAAAAAGTCCAGGACCAGATGGATTCACAGCTGAATTCTAACAGAGGTACAAGGAGGAGCTGGTACCATTCCTTCTGAAACTATTCCAATCAATAGAAAAAGAGGGAATCCTCCCTAACTCATTTTATGAGGCCAACATCATCCTGATACCAAAGCCTGGCAGAGACACAACAAAAAAAGAGAATTTTAGACCAATATCCCTGATGAACATTGATGCAAAAATTCTCAATAAAATACTGGCGAACCGGATTCAGCAGCACATCAAAAAGCTTATCCACCATGATCAAGTGGGCTTCATCCCTGGGATGCAAGCCTGGTTCAACTTTCACAAATCAATAAACGTAATCCAGCATATAAACAGAACCAAAGACAAGAACCACATGATTGTCTCAATAGATGCAGAAAATGCTTTTGACAAAATTCAACAGCCCTTCATGCTAAAAACGCTCAAGAAATTCGGTATTGATGGAACGTACCTCAAAATAATAAGAGCTATTTATGACAAACCCACAGCTCATATCATACTGAATGGGCAAAAACTGGAAAAATTCCCTTTGAAAACTGGCACAAGACAGGGATGCCCTCTCTCACCACTCCTATTCAACATAGTGTTGGAAGTTCTGGCTAGGGCAATCAGGCAAGAGAAAGAAATCAAGGGTATCCAGTTAGGAAAAGAAGAAGTCAAATTGTCCCTGTTTGCAGATGACATGATTGTATATTTAGAAAACCCCATCGTCTCAGCCCAAAATCTCCTTAAGCTGATAAGCAACTTCAGCAAAGTCTCAGGATACAAAATTAATGTGCAAAAATCACAAGCATTCTTATACACCAGTAACAGACAAGCAGAGAGCCAAATCAGGAAAGAACTTCCATTCACAATTGCTTCAAAGAGAATAAAATACCTAGAAATCCAGCTTACAAGGGATGTAAAGGACCTCTTCAAGGAGAACTACAAACCACTGCTCAGTGAAATAAAAGAGGACACAAACAAATGGAAGAACGTACCATGCTCATGGATAGGAAGAATCAATATCGTGAAAATGGCCATACTCCCCAAGGTTATTTATAGATTCAATGCCATCCCCATCAAGCTACCAATGAGTTTCTTCACAGAATTGGAAAAAACTGCTTTAAAGTTCATATGTAACCAAAGAAGAGCCCGCATTGCCAAGACAATCCTAAGTCAAAAGGACAAAGCTGGAGGCGTCACGCTACCTGACTTCAAACTGTACTACAAGGCTACAGTAACCAAAACAGCATGGTACTGGTGCCAAAACAGAGAGATAGACCAATGGAACTGAACAGAGTCCTCAGAAATAATACCACACATCTACAGCTATCTGATCTTTGACAAACCTGAGAGAAACAAGAAATGGGGAAAGGATTCCCTATTTAATAAATGGTGCTGGGAAAATTGGCTAGCCATAAGTAGAAAGCTGAAACTGGATCCTTTCCTTACCCCTTATACGAAGATTAATTCAAGATGGATTAGAGACTTAAATGTTAGACCTAATACCATAAAAACCCTAGAAGAAAATCTAGGTAGTACCATTCAGGACATAGGCATGGGCAAGGACTTCATGTCTAAAACACCAAAAGCAACGGCAGCAAAAGCAAAAATTGACAAATGGGATCTAATTAAACTAAAGAGCTTTTGCACTGCAAAAGAAACTACCATCAGAGTGAACAGGCAACCTACAGAATGGGAGATAATTTTTGCAACCTACTCATCTGATAAAGGGCTAATATCCAGAATCTACAAAGAACTCAAACAAATTTACAAGAAAAAAACAAACAACCCCATCAAAAAGTGGGGAAAGGATATGAACAGACATTTCTCAAAAGAAGATATTCATACAGCCAACAGACACATGAAAAAATGCTCATCATCACTCGCCATCAGAGAAATGCAAATCAAAACCACAATGAGATACCATCTCACAACAGTTAGAATGGCAATCATTAAGAAGTCAGGAAACAACAGGTGTTGGAGAGGATGTGGAGAAATAGGAACACTTTTACACTGTTGGTGGGATTGTAAACTAGTTCAACCATTATGGAAAACAATATGGCAATTCCTCAAGGATCTAGAACTAGATGTACCATATGACCCAGCCATCCCACTACTGGGTATATACCCAAAGGATTATAAATTATTCTACTACAAAGACACATGTACACGTATGTTTATTGCAGCACTATTCACAATAGCAAAGACTTGGAATCAACCCAAATGTCCATCTGTGACAGACTGGATTAAGAAAATGTGGCACATATACACCATGGAATACTATGCAGCCATAAAAAAGGATGAGTTTGCATCCTTTGTAGGGACATGGCTGCAGCTGGAAACCATCATTCTTAGCAAACTATCACAAGAACAGAAAACCAAACACCGCATGTTCTCACTCATAGGTGGGAACTGAACAATGAGATCACTTGGACTCGGGAAGGGGAACATCACGCACTGGGGCCTATCATGGGGAGGGGGGAGGGGGGAGGAGGGAGGGATTGCATTGGGGAGTTATACATGATATAAATGATGAATTGATGGGTGCTGACGAGTTGATGGGTGCAGCACACCAACATGGCATAAGTATACATATGTAACAAACCTGCACGTTATGCACATGTACCCTAGAACTTAAAGTATAATAAAAAAAAAAAAAAGATAATAGTCCTATCACCAAATGCACACTTATAAAAATATTTAAGTAGATTTTATTTGGGTTTGTTTTTAAATGCTATTTCAAATTATCTTCTGAATCCTTTCTAGAGATTGAATAACATCATGTAGAAAAACTTTTGCACAGATTCCATACAATCTGTTCAGTTTGGTTTATTTGGGAGTAAAATATTTCCCATGAACATCTTGAAATAGTTTTAATCTCTTCACTCTTCCCAATTCATACGGTTACATAGCTTTAGCTCCAACTTTGTTTATCATGCGTACCAAATAATTTCATTCCATTCTTCCTCCATTTCCGATATGGTAAACAATACCAAAACTCAGATGTTCTTTGATTTCTGTTTTACTTTTTCCTCTCCCAAGGGTTTTATTTTTAAGTGAAGAAACGTTAAATTACAAAGTCTTTATTTCTCTCAAGGCTAAATTTTTTTTTATTATTATGCTATAAGTTCTAGAGTACATGTGCATAATGTGCAGGTGTGTTACATATGTATACTTGTGCCATGTTGGTGTGCTGCACCCACCAACTCGTCAGCAACAATCAACTCGTCATTTACATCAGGTATAACTCCCAATGCAATCCCTCCCCCCTCCCCCTTCCCCATCATAGGCCCTGGTGTGTGATGTTCCCCTTCCCAAGTCCAAGTGATCTCATTGTTCAGTTCCCAGCTATGAGTGAGAAAATGTAGTGTTTTGTCTTCTGTTCTTGTGATAGTTTGCTCAGAATGATGGTTTCCAGCTGCATCCATGTTCTTACAAAGGACACAAACTTATCCTTTTTTATGGCTGCATAGTATTCCATGGTGTATATGTGCCACATTTTCTTAATCCAGTCTGTCACTGATGGACATTTGGATTGATTCCAAGTCTTTGCTATTGTGAATAGTGCCACAATGAACATACGTATGCATGTCTCTTTATAGCACCATGATTTATGATCCTTTGGGTATATACCCAGTAATGGGATGGCTGGGTCATATGGTACATCTAGTTTTAGATCCTTGAGGAATCGCCATGCTGTTTCCCATAATGGTTGAACTAGTTTACAATCCCACCAACAGTGTAAAAGTGTTCCTATTTCTCCACATCCTCTCCAGCACCTGTTGTTGCTTGACTTTTTAATGATTGCCATTCTAACTGGTGTGAGATGGTATCTCATTGTGGTTTTGATTTGCATTTCTCTGATGGCCAGTGATAATGAGCATTTTTTCATGTGTCTGTTGGCTGTCTGAATGTCTTCTTTTGAGAAATGTCTGTTCATATCCTTTGCCCACTTTTTGATGGGGTTGTTTGTTTTTTCCTTGTAAATTTGTTTGAGTTCTTTGTAGATGCTGGATATTAGCCCTTGGTCAGATGAGTAGATGGCAAAAATTTTCTCCCATTCTGTAGGTTGCCTGTTCACTTTGATGGTAGTTTCTTTTGCTGTGCGGAAGCTCTTTAGTTTAATTAGATCCCATTTGTCAATTTTTGCTTTTGCTGCCGTTGCTTTTGGTGTTTTAGACATGAAGTCCTTGCCCATGCCTATGTCCTGAATGGTACTACCTGGATTTTCTTCTAGGGTTTTTATGGTATGAGGTCTAACATTTAAGTCTCTAATCCATCTTGAATTAATTTTCGTCGAAGGAGTAAGGAAAGGATCCAGTTTCAGCTTTCTACTGATGGCTAGCCAATTTTCCCAACACCATTTATTAAATAGGGAGTCCTTTCCCCATTTCTTGTTTCTCTCAGGTTTGTCAAAGATCAGATGGCTGTAGATGTGTGGTATTATTTCTGAGGACTCTGTTCTGCTCCATTGGTCTATATCTCTGTTTTGGTACCAGTACCATGCTGTTTTGGTTACTGTAGCCTTGTAGTATAGTTTGAAGTCAGGTAGCATGATGCCTCCAGCTTTGTTCTTTTGACTTAGTATTGTCTTGTTATAATCTGTTCTTGTACATTTGCTGAGGAGTGCTTTACTTCCAATTATGTGGTCAATTTTGGAATAAGTGCAACGTGGTGCTGAGAAGAATGTATATTCTGTTGATTTGGGGTGGAGAGTTCTATAGAAGTCTATTAGGTCTGCTTGCTGCAGAGATGAGTTCAATTCCTGGATATCCTTGTTAACTTTCTGTCTCGTTGATCTGTCTAATGTTGACAGTGGAGTGTTGAAGTCTCCCATTATTATTGTATGGGAGTCTAAGTCTCTTTGTAAGTCTCTAAGGACTTGCTTTATGAATTTGGGTACTCCTGTATTGGGTGCATATATATTTAGGATAGATAGCTCTTTCTGTCGAATTGATCCCTTTACCATTATGTAATGGCCTTCTTTGTCTCTTTTGATCTTTGATGGTTTAAAGTGTATTTTATCAGAGACTAGGATTGCAACCCCTGCTTTATTTTTGTTCTCCATTTGCTAAGTAGGTGTTCCTCCATCCCTTTATTTTGAGCCTATGTATGTCTCTGCATGTGAGATGGGTCTCCTGAATACAGCAGACTGATGGGTCTTGACTCTTTATCCAGTTTGCCAGTCTGTGTCTTTTAATTGAAGCATTTAGTCCATTAACATTTAAGGTTAATATTGTTATGTGTGATCTTGATCCTGCCATTATGATATTAACTGGGTTTTTTTGCTCGTTATTTGATGTAGTTTCTTCCTAGCCTCGATGGTCTTTACATTTTGGCATGTTTTTGCGATGGCCGGTACCGGTTGTTCCTTTCCATGTTAAGGGCTTCCTTCAGGGTCTCTTGTAAGGCAGGCCTGGTGGTGACAAAATCTCTAAGCATTTGCTTATCTGTAAAGGATTTTATTTCTCCTTCACTGATGAAACTTAGTTTGGCTGGATATGAAACTCTGGGTTGAAAATTCTTTTCTTTAAGAACGTTGAATATTGGCCCCCACTCTCTTCTGGCTTGTAGAGTTTCTGCCGAGAGATCTGCTGTTAGTCTGATGGGCTTCCCTTTGTGGGTAACCCGACTTTTCTCTCTGGCTGCCCTTAAGATTTTTTCCTTCATTTCAACTTTGGTGAATCTGGCAATTATGTGTCTTGTAGTTGCTCTTGTCGAGGAGTACCTTTGTGGTGTTCTGTGTATTTCCTGAATTTGAATGTTGGCTTGCCTACTAGGTTGGGGAAGTTCTCCTGGATGATATCCTGAAGAGTGTTTTCCAACTTGGTTCCATTTTCCCCCTCACTTTCAGGCACCCCAATCAGATGTAGATTTGGTCTTTTTACATAATCCCATACTTCTTGCAGTTTTTATTCATTACTTTCTCTTCTTTTTTCTTTTGGTTTCTCTTCTCGCTTCATTTCATTCATTTGATCCTCAATCGCTGATACTCTTTCTTCCAGTTGATCGAGTTGGTTACTGAAGCTTGTGCATTTGTCACGTATTTCTCATGTCATGGTTTTCATCTCTGTCATTTCTTTTATGAGCTTCTCTGCATTAATTATTCTAGCTATCAATACTTCCACTCTTTTTTCAAAATTTGTAGTTTCTTTGCACTGGGTACGTAATTCCTCCTTTAGCTCTGAGAAGTTTGATGGACTGAAGACTTCTCTCATCTCGACAAAGTCATTCTCTGACCAGCTTTGATCTGTTGCTGGCGATGGGCTGCGCTCCTTTGCAGGGGGAGATGCGCTGTTATTTTTTGAATTTCCAGCTTTTCTGCCCTGCTTTTTCCCCATCTTTGTGGTTTTATCTGCCTCTCGTCTTTGATGATGGTGACGTACTGATGGGGTTTTGGTGTAGGTGTCCTTCCTGTTTGATATTTTTCCTTCTAACAGTCAGGACCCTCAGCTGTAGGTCTGTTGGAGATTGCTTGAGGTCCACTCCAGACCCTGTTTGCCTGGGTATCAGCAGCAGAGGTTGCAGAGGATAGAATATTGCTGAACAGCTAGTGTACCTGTCTGATTCTTACTTTGGAAGCTTCCTCTCAGGGGTGTACTCCACCCTGTGAGGTGTGGGGTGTCAGACTGCCACTAGTGGGGGATGTCTCCCAGTTAGGCTACTCAGGGGTCAGGGACCCACTTGAGCAGGCAGTCTGTCCCTTCTCAGATCTCAGCCTCCGTGTTGGGAGATCCACTGCTCTCTTCAAAGCTCTCAGACAGCATCGTTCAGGCCTGCACAGTCCTCTGCTGCTTTCCTTGTTGTTTTTCAGCTGTGCCCTGTCTCCAGAGGTGGATTCCACAGAGACAGGCAGGCTTCCTTGAGCTGCTGTGAGCTCCACCCTGTTCGAGCTTCCCAGCGGCTTTGTTTACCTACTTAAGCCTCAGCAATGGCGGGCGCCCCTCCCCCAGCCTCGCTGCTGCCTTGTGGTTAGATCGCAGACTGCTGTGCTAGCAATCAGGGAGGCTCCGTGGCCGTGGGACCCTCCCGGCCAGGTGTGGATATAATCTCCTGGTGTGACCATTTGCGTAAAGCGCAGTATTGGGGTGGGAATTTCCTGATTTTCCAGGTGTTGTGTGTCTCAGTTCGTCTGACTAGGAGAAGGGATTCCCTTCCCCCTTGCGCTTCCCAGGTGAGGCAATGCCTCGCCCTGCTCCAGCTCTCGCTGGTCGGGCTGCAGCAGCTGACCAGCACCGATTGTCCGGCACTCCCCAGTGAGATGACCCCAGTACCTCAGTTGAAAATGCAGAAATCACCGGTCTTCTGTGTCGCTCGCGCCTGGAGTTGGAGACTGGAGCTGTTCCTATTTGGCCATCTTGCTCCCCCCCCAGTCTGTGTCTTTTAATAGGACCATTTAGTCCATTTACATTTAAGTTTAGTATTGTTATGTGTGAACTTGATCCTGCCATTATGATATTAACTGGTTATTTTGCTCATTAGTTGATGCAGTTTCTTCCTGGCCTCGATGGTCTTTACATTTTAGCATCTTTTTGCCATGGCTGGTACCGGTTGTTCCTTTCCATTTTTAGTGCTTCCTTCAGGATCTCTTGTAAGGCAGGCCTGGTGGTGACAAAATCTCTAAGCATTTGCTTATCTGTAAAGGATTTTATTTCTCCTTCACTTATGAAACTTAGTTTGGCTGGATATGAAATTCTGGGTTGAAAATTCTTTTCTTTAAGAATGTTGAATATTGGCCCCCACTCTTTTCTGGCTTGGAGAGTTTCTGCTGAGAGGTCTGCTGTTAGTCTGATGGGCTTCCCTTTGTGGGTAACTCGACCTTTCTCTCTGGCTGCCCTGAAGATTTTTCCTTCATTTCAACTTTGGTGAATCTGGCAATTATGTGTCTTGGAGTTGCTCTTGTCGAGGAGTATCTTTGTGGTGTTCTGTGTATTTCCTGAATTTGAATGTTGGCCTGCCCTACTAGGTTGGGGAAGTTCTCCTGGATGATATCCTGAAGAGTGTTTTCCAACTTGGTTCCATTTCCCCCCTCACTTTCAGGCACCCCAATCAGAGGTGGATTTGGTCTTTTTACATAATCCCATACTTCTTGCAGGCTTTGTTAATTTCTTTTTCTTCTTTTTTCTTTTGGTTTCTCTTCTCGCTTCATTTCATTCATTTGATCCTCAATCGCTGATACTCTTTCTTCCAGTTGATCGAGTCGGTTACTGAAGCTTGTGCATTTGTCACGTATTTCTCGTGTCATGGTTTTCATCTCTGTCAGTTCGTTTGTGCCTTCTCTCCATTAATTATTCTGGTTATCATTTCTTCCACTCTTTTTTCAAGATTTTTAGTTTCTTTGCACTGGGTACGTAATTCCTCCTTTAGCTCTGAGAAGTTTGATGGTCTGAAGCCTTCTCTCATCTCGTCAAAGTCATTCTCTGACGAGCTTTGATCCGTTGCTGGCGATGAGCTGCTCTCCTTTGCAGGGGGAGATGCGCTCTTATTTTTTGAATTTCCAGTTTTTCTGCCCTGCTTTTTCCCCATCTTTGTGGTTTTATCTGCCTCTGGTCTTTGATGATGGTGACGTACTGATGGGGTTTTGGTGTAGGTGTCCTTCCTGTTTGATAGTTTTCTTCTAACCGTCAGGACCCTTAGCTGTAGGTCTGTTGGAGATTGCTTGAGGTCCACTCCAGACCCTGTTTGCCTGGGTATCAGCAGCAGAGACTGCAGAAGATAGAATATTGCTGAACAGCAAGTGTACCTGTCTGATTCTTACTTTGGAAGCTTCCTCTCGGGGTGTACTCCACCGTGTGAGGTGTGGGGTGTCAGTCTGCCGCCAGTGGGGGATGTCTCCCAGTTAGGCTACTCAGGGGTCAGGGACCCACTTGAGCAGGCAGTCTGTCCCTTCTCAGATCTCAACCTCCTTGTGGGGAGATCCACTGCTCTCTTCAAAGCTGTCAGACAGAGTTGTTTGCGTCTGCATAGGTTTCTGCTGCTTTTGTTGTTGTTGTTGTTGTTGTTGTTGTTGTTGTTGTTTAGCTGTGCCCTGTCCCCAGAGGTGGAGTCTACAGAGACAGGCAGGCTTCCTTGAGCTGTTGTGAGTTCCATGCAGTTCAAGCTTCCCAGCAGGTTTGTTTACCTACTTATGCCTCAGCAATGGTGGGTGCCCCTCCCCCAGCCTCGTTGCTGCCTTGCAGTTAGATGGCAGACTACTGTGCGAGCAATGAGGGAGGCTCCGTGGGCATGGGACCCTCCCGGCCACGTGTGGGGTATAATCTCCTGGTGTGTCTGGTTGCTTAAAGCGCAGTATTGGGGTGGGAGTTACCCGATTTTCCAGGTGTTGTGTGTCTCAGTTCCCCTGGCTAGGGAAAGGGATTCCCTTTCCCCTTGGGCTTCCCAGGTGAGGCAATGCCTCACCCTGCTTCAGCTCTCGCTGGTCGGGCTGCAGCAGCTGACCAGCACTGATTGTCTCGCTCTCCCTAGTGAGATGAACCCAGTACCTCAGGTGAAAATGAAGAAATCACCGGTCTTCTGTGTCACTTGCACTGGGAGTTGGAGACTGGAGCTGTTCCTATTTGGCCATCTTGCTCCGCCCTCTAAATTTTTTTAATAAAATAATGAAATGCTACTCTTATTGTGACATTACATTACCTCCTTTTTTTCCTTCTCCTCTCTGAAGCCTTGCTCCTTCCCTCTCCCCTTTCTCATTTCTCCTAACATTCACCAAGATTACCACAATAGTTCTGAAAACACTTACAGAATGTTTAGATACTTAAAAAATTTAGAGATGCTTAGCTCTCCATTCAGTCATTACAAACACAAATTCAGAGCAGCTTCGAAATAAGAATAATAATATCTGGTGAATTATTTGAAGATCACAAAGCTTCACTTACCTTTCCATATCACTAAATCAGTATGATATCTTCAAAGAGCTATAATTTAGGATTCAAAATTATGGAAATATGTAGAGTTTAGAAGAAGAGTAAATTATAAAATTTCTTTTTTTCTTTTTCACGTCTATAAATATAAAAAATAACTTGTTTGGACCTGCTCCTGACAAAGATTTTGCACTCTATACTGGAAAGTGTTGACACCATACTCTCCCATTCTACTTCTAATTTCCCATTTCCATAGCCATTAGTTTTTTTTATTGTTTACTTCAACTATAGCTTTAACATGTAAATGCAGTCAGTAAAATAGCCAGAGACCAGTTTCTTCTAGGTATCAATTGGTTTGTTTTTTTAATCCATGCAGAGATTAGAAAAGAAGTCTCAGTTTCAAAAATCTAGCACACAGGGGAAACAACAAGTAAGTAATAAACAATCCTGGAATCTGCAAGGTAAAAAAAAAAAAAAAAAAAAAAATGACTAGAAGGAAATGTATTTATCAAAGCAAAAGGAAGAACTAGGTCAATGGGTTTTGGTAACAGTCATTTCAAAAATGTCAACAGAACCAAGTTTCTGGCTGTGCAGATAAGCACAATTATCATACAGCCTAAAGAGAAAATTCTAAGTCTGTAGAAAGAAAGTGTAAGAAGTGAAAAAAGCTAATCAGAAGCCATAGTTCTTGAACAATCAATCTTCACGTTGGCCTTGAAGAACTAAGAGAGCTTGATCAAAACTCTTCTCTCATGTGATTTTCTGGAAAGTAGATCTGCAACTAAAAGACTTCAAACTTCTCGGTGTCTGTTAAAAACAGGTTAATAGTCGGATCAGTCAGTCATCTGTGAAGGGCAATGCACTCTTCACAAAAAGAGGTCAAGACCTCTACAGCAGTAGTCCTGAAATCATAAGGTGCTAATACAGCTGGAGAGCTAATACAGCCTACTTCCTATGTCCCACCCCAAAGGACCTGAATCACTACCATTGGTTTTCAACCCTCACTGCAAAGTAAGTATCTGAGTAGTTTTTTTTAAAAAAAATACTGATACTCTTCCTGACCCCCCCCCCCCCCATATTTAAGCTTTAATTGTTAAGAGATGGAATTTGGCTATTGTTATTTTCCCAAAGCTCCCCAAGTCATTATAGCATACATTCAGGGATGAGAATCAGACTCTTAGGTAGGACCTAAACATCTCCTTTTAAGATAAGTATACTTCAGGTGAATCTGATGCATTTGCTATACTTTGTATATATAATTAGGTAAATTTAGGTACCCATCATATCACAAATCTGATATTCTAAGCAGCACATATTTGAAGTGCTCTGTGGTTCATGGCTTTCAAACAAGCTTTTACCATTCATCATAACTCCTAGTTGTTACGACGATTAGAAATAGCAGAGATGATCCAAATCAGCCATCAATCCAGAAATATTTTTATTTTTAGAAGGCATGCTTTCTTTTTAAATTTCACATTATTACACCAATATAATATATGTAACATGCATAGTGGTTCAAATAACTACATAAACTGAAGACTTATTTAATATTATAAATGGAATTTGTACTGAAGAACAGCACAACTGTTTGTGACCTCTTAATGCTGGGCAATGGAAAAGTGACTATTGACTTAACACCTGCTTTGCAAGTGGACATAGTTTCTCATTTTTGGACAAGGAAAACATGTCTGCAAATTCCAAGATTTGTTTTGAAGTGTTGCCTTTTAAAATTGCACATAGTTAATTTTGCAAATTCCCATAGTAGCAGAAATGTTCTAGAAAGGAGTTTAACTCATAAAATAATTAACTTGTAAATGTAATAGTCTTTATTGTGCCAGGTTCTTCCTTGCTTCTCTGAATATACACATTTTTGCTTGGGGAATTCTTTTCTTCTCCTCATAGAGGGCTTTAATTTCCTTCAAAATTACAGTCTTACAGGAGAGAAAATGAAATTAGATAGTTTAATTAGCTAATCCTCATTAAAAGTTAGAATTTATCTTGATGTAAAACATAGAAATATGCTAATATTTTAGAAGTTTCCTTTTGATATTGAAGTAGAATTTGATTATCTTTCACTATTGGCTGTACATTTTAGAATTTGAATTCACGATAAGTATTCCACAGTATAAAAGTGGAATTTAAGATTGTAAGATCTCTGGTATAAACATTTCATACTATTTACATTTTGGTTTCCTAAAGCCAAATGTGTATCTCTACTCTTTCACATTTGCAATTCTAAGGTTTTGGTTGTCATCTTTATATCTAGGAAAAAATCTTAGAATATCATATCATGCTTAGCATCTACTAATTTAGCTTCCTGACAGGCTTTCCCTTTAGCTATACAAGATGAATGACTACAGATACTTTTTATGCTTGTTTCCTTTTATGAACCATGCTATGTTTGGTGGAAATCATTTATATTTGCATTTATTGATGTCAGAAAGCCTTTTATTTATTCCCATTGAGTAAGCTGTGTATGAGAATGCAGTGCTGATACCTAGAAGTCAGTTCCAGCTTTTGGTGAAGCATTACAGTGCTGATAATACCACCATCACTACCTCCTTTTCCCTCTCCAATTCTTAAATCTCAGTTATTGCTTTGTTTTATTAAATCTGAATTGCTGTGTTGTTCTATATAATCTATATTCTATTATGATGCTAATCATCGATTAGTATCATAAAATGGTTAATATACAGAGAAGGTGAAATGGGAATTCTAATTCAAATGTACGTGTCAGTCAATCCTGTTCCAGGAAAAAGTTACTATAGAAATCTATTTAATATATGCTACTTGCATAATGCCTAGATAACTGTAAAATCCTAGGTTTCAGACATGTGGAGTAACAAAATATACATTTGAAAAAATAGCTTTTTTTCCTGAAATATAGAAAGTTAATACATTTTACAGTAATTAAAAGAATATTAGTAAATGTTATGTATAACATGGAAGTGATCACTTTTCCAAAAGAGTGAAGTGTCTAATTGTAGCAGACATGTGGTATGTAGAAGAAATACTGCTCTTTAATTTAGGAATGCACATTTTTTACAATTTAAGTCATTACTGAAAATAATACTTGATATGTCTGACTTAGCATGGAGGATTATTTAGAATAATTCTTCACGGGAGACCACGTTTTTGAGTAACAACATCAGTGAATTTGTTTATTTAATGTCAAAGTAGTTAAGATAGCAGTTCGAGCAAATGTATAAGTGCAATAAATTTAGTGACTCCATTCTTCTCATTAATAATGCGTGAAAGCATAATACAAAGCAGGTAGAATTTTACCATAAATGATATGCCTGTTTTCATAACATGGTCTCAATTGTGAAATTTTAACAAAGATATCCTAAGGCACTGTTTCTCATTATGGTCACCTGGGAACTTGTTAGAAATGCAAATTGTCTGGCCTTGACTGAGACCAAACGCATAAAAAACTATAGGGAGGGTCCCAGAAAACACTTCTGATGACTGTAATAGATTAGATGGTTGAGATAAAGTTTTCAGTAAGCTGTATAGTCAGTTTACAATGATAGCAATAGGTAATTTTTAAAATTCATTGTCTAAAGCTAGTTAAACACAAGGTTTATATTTAAGACATCAATTCATTTGTTGATGAAGAACTCAATATTCAAAGAATATACAAATCTTTTTTCTCTATTATAGAATATATGTAATATATAATACATAAAATTTGAAACTTTTTTATGCATTGGAAGATAGAAGTCATTAAATCATATAATAGCTCATTCAACAGTATCAGAATTTTGGCTTGATAAAATAATAATTACATGCCATGTACTTTGCTAATTACTTTCCACGCTTAATTAAAATCTTCAGTAAACTGGGCAAAGTAGGAATTACAATCCTAGATTATTAAATTAAGTTTAAACACAAATTTGTCTGATCCCCATGCTTTTGCTCAAAAAAGGATTATCTTCTAGATTCCAGTAGCTCACTTCTTTGGACTTTAACATATTTATGTTGGTCTAAACATATGGGCTATCAAGTAGTTTATGAAAATTTGCTTTTACACAGGCTAGTTGAAGATACCTCACCTAAAGAGAGTACATTTTTTCCTTTTTTAATTGAATAAAAATTTTATAGAAAGTGATCATTTTGAAATATATAATACGGTGTAATATAATACATTTAAAATGTTATGCAAACATCAGTTCTATCTAGTTCCAAAACATTTTCATCACCCTCAAAAGAATACCCTATACACCTCAAATGACGGCTTCCACTTTTCCCTTCTCCTGAGCGTTAGGCAGCCACTAATCTGCTTTTCCTCTCTGTGCATTTTCTTATTCTGGATATTTCATATAAACAGATTCACACAATATGTGACCTCATATCTGGCTTCTTTCAATTAACAATTGTTTTTGAGGCTCATTTATATTGTAGCATAAATCAGTACTTCATTCTTTTTATGGCTGAATAATATTTTATTGTATGGATATGACACATCTTGTTTGTCTGTTTATCCATTGATGAATATGTCTATTGTTTCTACATTTTTGCTATTGTTAACAGTGCTACTACGAACATTCACGTGCAAGGTTTCGTTGGAATACCTGTTTTGAATTATTTGGGCTTTATATCTAGGAGTAGAATTGCTGGGTCATATCATAATACTGTATTTTATTTTTAAGGAACCACCAAACTGCTTTTCACAGTGGCAGTACCATTTTGTCTCTTTATACTAATAGTTTATTTCTTAGAGTTTACAAAAAAAAACTAACAGATAGTAAAGAGAATTTCCATATAAAAATATATATATATTTGTAGAGGCATGGTGGCATGCGAGTGTAGTCCCATCTACTCAGGTGGCTGAGGTGAGAGAATCACTTGAGGCTTGGAGACCAAGGCTTCAGTGAGCCATGATCACACCACTGCACTCCAGCCTGGATTACAGCGTGACAAATCGGATCAAAAAAAAAAATTATGTTGTGGAAATCTACAGTTATTGTAGAACTTTCCATTTCTCCATTCAATTCTCTCAATGTTTGCTTCATATATTTTGGGAATTTACTGATTGGTAGATAGATGTTTAGAGTTTCTATATCTTCTTGATAATTTTACCATTTTATCTATATCTATATAGTTATTATTTGTCTCTTGTAACAGTTTTTGACTTAAAGTTGATTTTGAATAATATTAGTATAGCCATCCTAGATCTATTTTCTTTAAAGTTAATAGATGTTATTTTTAGAGCAGTTTTTATGTTTGCAAAAACATTGAAGAGAAAGTAAAAAGAGTTTTCATTTGCTCCTTACTCCACCTCAATTTCCCCAATTCTTTTTATACTTCTTTTTAAATTTTAGTAGTTTTTAAGAAACAGGTGGTTTAGTTATATGGATAAGTTCTTTAGTGATGATTTCTGAGATCCTGATGCACCCATATTCAGAGCAGTATAGACTGCCAAAATGTAGTCTCTTATCCCTCAACGCCCTCTGAACTTTCCCTCCGAGTCCCCAAAGTCCATTAAATCATTCTTATGCTTTTGTGTCCTCATAGTTCAGCTCTCACTTATAAGTGAGAACATATGATATTTGTTTTTCCATTTCTGAGTTACATCATTTAGAATAATGGCCTTCAACTCCACCCAAGTTGCTGCAAAGGCCATTTTTCCTTTCGTTTTATGGCTGAGTAGTATTCCACGGTATCTATATAACAAATTTTCTTTATCCACTCATTGGTTGATGAGCATTTAGATTGATTCCATGTCTTTGCAATTGTGAATTGTACTGTAATTAACAAACTAGTGCAGATGTCTTTTCGATATAGTGCTTCTTTTTCTTTGGGTAGATACCCAATAGTGGGATTGCTGGGTCGAATGGTAGTTTTACTTTTATTTCTTTTATTTATTTTTTATTATTATTATACTTTAAGTTCTAGGGTACATGTGCATAACGTGCAGGTTTGTTACATATGTATACTTATGCCATGTTGGTGTACTGCACCCATCAACTCATCAGCACCCATCAATTCGTCATTTATATCAGGTATAACTCCCAATGCAATCCCTCCCCCCCTCCCCCCTCCCCATGATAGGCCCCGATGTGTGATGTTCCCCTTCCCGAGTCCAAGTGATCTCATCGTTCAGTTCCCAACTATGAGTGGGAACATGCGGTGTTTGGTTTTCTGTTCCTGTGATAGTTTGCTAAGAATGATGGTTTCCAGCTACATCCATGTCCCTACAAAGGATGCAAACTCATCCTTTTTTATGGCTGCATAATATTCCATGGTGTATATGTGCCACATTTTCTTAATCCAGTCTGTCACAGATGGACATTTGGGTTGATTCCAAGTCTTTGCTATTGTGAATAGTGCTGCAATAAACATACGTGTGCATGTGTCTTTATACCACCATGATTTATAATCCTTTGGGTATATACCCAGTAGTGGGATGGCTGGGTCGTAAAGTACATCTAGTTCTAGATCCTTGAGGAATTGCCATACTGTTTTCCATAATGGTTGAACTAGTTTACAATCCCACCAACAGTGTAAAAGTGTTCCTATTTCTCCACATCCTCTCCAGCACCTGTTGTTTCCTGACTTTTGAATGATTGCCATTCTAACTGGTGTGAGATGGTATCTCACTGTGGCTTTGATTTGCATTTCTCTGATGGCGAGTGATGATGAGCATTTTTTGATGTGTCTGTTGGCTGTATATATGTCTTCTTTTGAGAAAAGTCTGTTCATATCCCTTGCCCACTTTTTGATGGGATTGTTTGTTTTTTTCTTGTATATTTGTTTGAGTTCTTTGTAGATTCTGGATATTAGCCCTCTGTCAGATGAGTAGATTGCAAAAACTTTCTCCCATTCTGTAGGTTGCCTGTTCACTCTGATGGTAGTTTCTTTTGCTATGCAGAAACTCTTTAGTTTAATTAGATCCCATTTGTCAATTTTGGCTTTTGTTGCCACTGCTTTTGGTGTTTTAGACATGAAGTCCTTGCCCATGCCTATGTCCTGAATGGTACTACCTAGGTTTTCTTCTAGGGTTTTTATGGTATTAGGTCTAACATGTAAGTCTCTAATCCATCTTGAATTAATTTTCATTGAAGGAGTAAGGAAAGGATCCAGTTTCAGCTTTCTACTTATGGCTAGCCAATTTTCCCAGCACCATTTATTAAATAGGGAGTCCTTTCCCCATTTCTTGTTTCTCTCAGGTTTGTGAAAGATCAGATGGCTGTAGATGTGTGGTATTATTTCTGAGGACTCTGTTCTGTTCCATTGGTCTATCTCTCTCTTTTGGTACCAGTTCCATGCTGATTTCGTTACTGTAGCCTTGTAGTATAGTTTGAAGTCAGGTAGCGTGATGCCTCCAGCTTTGTCCTTTTGACTTAGGATTGTCTTGGCAATGCGGGCTCTTTTTTGGTTCCATATGAACTTTAAAGCAGTTTTTTCCAATTCTGTGAAGAAACTCATTGGTAGCTTGATGGGAATCACATTGAATCTATAAATAACTTTTGGCAGTATGGCCATTTTCATGATATTGATTCTTCCTATCCATGAGCATGGTATGTTCTTCCATTTGTTTGTGTCCTCTTTTATTTCACTGAGCAGTGCTTTCTAGTTCTCCATGAAGAGGTCCTTTACATCCCTTGTAAGTTGGATTCCTAGGTATTTTATTCTCTTTGAAGCAATTGTGAATGGAAGTTCATTCCTGATTTGGCTCTCTGTTTGTCTGTTACTGGTGTATAAGAATGCTTGTGATTTTTGCACATTAATTTTGTATCCTGAGACTTTGCTGAAGTTGCTTATCAGCTTAAGGAGATTTTGGTCTGAGACAATGGGGTTTTCTAAATATACAGTCATGTCATCTGCAAACAGGGACAATTTGACTTCTTTTTTTCCTAACTGAATACCCTTGATTTCTTTCTCTTGCCTGATTGCCGTAGCCAGAACTTCCAAGACTATGTTGAATAGGAGTGGTGAGAAAGGCATCCCTGTCTTGTGCCAGTTTCCAAAGGGAATTATTCTAGTTTTTGCCCATTCAGTATGATATTGGCTGTGGGTTTGTCATAAACAGCTCTTATTATTTTGAGGAATGTTCCATCAATACCGAATTTATTGAGCGTTTTTAGCATGAAGGGCTGTTGAATTTTGTCAAAAGCCTTTTCTGCATCTATTGAGATAATCATGTGGTTCTTGTCTTTGGTTCTGTTTATATGCTGGATTACGTGTATTGATTTGCGAATGTTGAACCAGCCTTGCATCCCAGGGATGAAGCCCACTTGATCATGGTGGATAAGCTTTTTGATGTGCTGCTGGATCCGGATTGCCAGTATTTTATTGAGGAATTTGGCATCGATGTTCATCAGGGATATTGGTCTAAAATTTTCTTTTTTTGTTGTGTCTCTGCCAGGCTTTGGTATCAGGATGATGTTGGCCTCATAAAATGAGTTAGGGAAGATTCCCGCTTTTTCTATTCATTGGAATAGTTTCAGAAGGAATGGTACCAGCTCCTCCTTGTACCTGTGGTAGAATTTAGCTGTGAATCCTTCTGGTCCTGGACTTTTTTTGGTGGGTAGGCTATTAATTATTGCCTCAATTTCAGAGCCTGCTATTGGTCTATTCAGGGATTCAACTTCTTCCTGGTTTAGTCTTGGAAGAGTGTAAGTGTCCAGGAAATTATCCATTTCTTCTAGATTTTCTAGTTGATTTGCGTAGAGGTGTTTATAGTATTCTCTGATGGTAGTTTGTATTTCTGTGGGGTTGGCGGTGACATCCCCTTTATCATTTTTTATTGCATCTATTTGATTCTTCTCTTTTTTCTTCTTTATTAGTCTTGCCAGCAGTCTGTCAATTTTGTTGATCTTTTCAAAAAACCAACTCCTGGATTCATTGATTTTTTGGAGGGTTTTTTGTGTCTCTATCTCCTTTAGTTCTGCTCTGATCTGAGTTATTTCTTGCCTTCTGCTAGCTTTTGAATGTGTTTGCTCTTGCTTCTCTAGTTCTTTTAATTGTGATGTTAGAGTCTCAATTTTAGATCTTTCCAGCTTTCTCTTGTGGGCCTTTAGTGCTATAAATTTCCCTCTACACACTGCTTTAAATGTGTTCCAGAGATTCTGGTATGTTGTATCTTTGTTCTCATTGGTTTCAAAGATCATCTTTATTTCTGCCTTCATTTCATTATGTACCCAGTAGTCATTCAGGAGCAGGTTGTTCAGTTTCCATGTAGTTGAGCGGTTTTGATTGAGTTTCTTAGTCCTGAGTTCTAGTTTGATTGCACTGTGGTCTGATCTCCATATTTTTTTTCATAATGGCTGTAATAGTTTACATTCCCAGCAGCAGTGTAAAAGTGTTCTCTTTTCACCACATCCATGCCAACATTTATTATTATTTTTATTTTTAAATTATGGCCATTCTTGCAGGAGTAAGGTGGTATCTCATTGTGGTTGTAATTTACATTTCCCTGATAGTTAGTGATGTTGAGCTTTTTTTTGTTTGTTTGCAATTTGCATATCTTCTTTTGAGAATTATCCCTTCAGGTCCTTTGCCCGCTTTTGATGACATTATTTGTTTTTGTTGTTTTCTAGCTGATTTTTTTGTGTGTGTGTGTGCTCCTTTTTTTTTAATTTTATTTTATTTTATTTTATTTTATTTTATTTTATTATTTTTTTTATTATTATTATACTTTAAGTTCTAGGGTACATGTGCATAACGTGCAGGTTTGTTACATATGTATACTTATGCCATGTTGGTGTGCTGCACCCATCAACTCGTCAGCACCCATCAATTCATCATTTATATCATGTATAACTCCCCAATGCAATCCCTCCCTCCTCCCCCCTCCCCCGTCCCCATGATAGGTCCCAGTGCATGATGTTCCCCTTCTCGAGTCCAAGTGATCTCATTGTTCAGTTCCCACCTATGAGTGAGAACATGCGGTGTTTGGTTTTCTGTTCTTGTGATAGTTTGCTAAGAGTGATGGTTTCCAGCTGCATCCAGGTCCCTACAAAGGACGCAAACTCATCCTTTTTTATGGCTGCATAGTATTCCATGGTGTATATGTGCCACATTTTCTTAATCCAGTCTGTCACAGATGGACATTTGGGTTGATTCCAAGTCTTTGCTATTGTGAATAGTGCCGCAATAAACATACGTGTACATGTGTCTTTGTAGTAGAATAATTTATAATCCTTTGGGTATATACCCAGTAGTGGGATGGCTGGGTCATGGCTGGCACCATTTATTAAATAGGGAATCCTTTCCCCATTTCTTGCCTGTCTCTGTAGACTCCACCTCTGGGGACAGGGCACAGTTAAACAACAACAACAACAACAACAACAACAAAAAGCAGTAGAAAACTCTGCGGATGCAAATGACTCTGTTTGACAGCATTGAAGAGAGCAGTGGATCTCCAAACACAGAGGTTGAGATCTGAGAAGGGACAGACTGTCTGTTCAAGTGGGTTGTGACCCTTGAGTAGCCTAACTGGGAGACATCCCCTACTAGTGGCAGACTGACACACCACACCTCACACGGTGGAGTACATCCCTGAGAGGAAGCTTCCAAAGTAAGAATCAGACAGGTACACTAGCTGTTCAGCAATATTCTATCTTCTGCAGCCTCTGCTGCTGATACCCAGGCAAACAGGGTCTGGAGTGGACCTCAAGCAATCTCCAACAGACTTACAGCTGAGGGTCCTGTTAGAAGGAAAACTATCAAACAAGAAGGACACCTACACCAAAACCCCATCAGTACGTCACCATCATCAAAGACCAGAGGCAGATAAAACCACAAAGATGGGGAAAAAGCAGGGCAGAAAAGCTGGAAATTCAAAAACTAAGAGCGCATCTCCCCATGCAAAGGAGCGCAGCCCATCGCCAACAACGGATCAAAGCTGGTCAGAGAATGACTTTGACGAGATGAGAGAAGAAGGCTTCAGTCCATCAAACTTCTCAGAGCTAAAGGAGGAATTACGTACCCAACGCAAAGAAAATAAAAATCTTGGAAAAAGAATGGAAGAATTGATAGCTAGAATAATTAATGTAGAGAAGGTCATAAACAAAATGACAGAGATAAAAACCATGACACGAGAAATATGTGACAAATGCAAAAGCTTCAGTAACCGACTCAATCAACTGGAAGAAAGAGTATCAGCGATTGAGGATCAAAAGAAGGAAATGAAGCGAGAAGAGAAACCAAAAGAAAAAAGAAGAAAAAGAAATGAACAAAGCCTGCAAGAAGTATGGGATTACGTAAAAAGACCAAATCTACGTCTGATTGGGGTGCCTGGAAGTGAGGGGGAAAATGGAACCAAGTTGGAAAACACTCTTCAGGATATCATCCAAGAGAACTTCCCCAACCTAGTAGGCAGGCCAACATTCAAATTCAGGAAATACAGAGAATGCCACAAAGATACTCCTCGAGAAGAGCAACTCCAAGACACATAATTGCCAGATTCACCAAAGTTGAAATGAAGGAAAAAATCTTCAGGGCAGACAGAGAGAAAGGTCGGGTTACCCACAAAGGGAAGCCCATCAGACTAACAGCAGATCTCTCGGCAGAAACTCTCCAAGCCAGAAGAGAGTGGGGGCCAATATTCAACATTCTTAAAGAAAAGAATTTTAAACCCAGAATTTCATATTCAGCCAAACTAAGTTTCATCAGTGAAGGAGAAATAAAATCCTTTACAGATAAGCAAATGCTTAGAGATTTTGTCACCACCAGGCCTGCCTTACAAGAGACCCTGAAGGAAGCACTAAACATGGAAAGGAACAACCAGTACCAGCCATTGCAAAAACATGCCAAAATGTAAAGACCATCGAGGCTAGGAAGAAACTGCATCAATTAACGAGCAAAATAACCAGTTAATATCATAATGGCAGGATCCAGTTCACATATAACAATATTAACCTTAAATATAAATGGACTTAATGCTCCAATTAAAAGACACAGACTGGCAAACTGGATAAAGAGTCAAGACCCATCAGTCTGCAGTATTCAGGAGACCCATCTCACATGCAGAGACATACATAGGCTCAAAATAAAGGCATGGAGAAAGATCTACCAAGCAAATGGAGAACAAAGAAAACCAGGGGTTGCAATCCTAGTCTCTGATAAAACAGACTTTAAAGCATCAAAGATCAAAAGAGACAAAGAAGGCCATTACATAATGGTAAAGGGATCAATTCAACAGGAAGAGCTAACTCTCCTAAATATATATGCACCCAATACAGGAGCACCCAGATTAATAAAGCAAGACCTTAGAGACTTCCAAAGAGACTTAGACTCCCATACAATAATAATGGGAGACTTCAACACTCCACTGTCAACATTAGACAGATCAACGAGACAGAAAGTTAACAAGGATATCCAGGAATTGAACTCATCTCTGCACCAAGCGGACCTAATAGACATCTATAGAACTCTCCGCCCCAAATCAACAGAATATACATTCTTCTCAGCACCACATCACACTTATTCGAAAATGGACCGCATAATTGGAAGTAAAGCACTCCTCAGCAAATGTACAAAAACAGAAATTATAACAAACTGTCTCTCAGACCACAGTGCAATCAAACTAGAACTCAGGACTAAGAAACTCAATCAAAACCGCTCAACTACATAGAAACTGAACAACCTGCTCCTGAATGACTACTGGGTACCTAACAAAATGAAAGCAGAAATAAAGATGTTCTTTGAAACCAATGAGAACCAAGATACAACATACCAGAATCTCTGGGACACATTCAAAGTAGTGTGTAGAGGGAAATGTATAGCACTAAATGCCCACAGAGAAAGCTGGAAAGATCTAAAATTGACAATCTAACATCACAATTAAAAGAACTAGAGAAGCAAGAGCAAATATATTCAAAAGCAAGCAAAAGGAAAGAAATAACTAAGATCAGAGCAGAACTGAAGGAGATAGAGACACAAACAACCCTCCAAAAAATCAATGAATCCAGGAGTTGGTTTTTTGAAAAGATCAGCAAAATTGACAGACTGCTAGCAAGACTAATAAAGAAGAAAAGAGAGAAGAATCAAATAGACGCAATAAATAATGATAAAGGGGATATCACCACCGACCCCACAGAAATACAAACTACCATCAGAGAATACTATAAACACCTCTACACAAATCAACAAGAAAATCTAGAAGAAATGGATAATTTCCTGGACAATTACACTCTTCCAAGACTAAACCAGGAAGAAGTTGAATCCCTGAATAGACCAATAGCAGGCTCTGAAATTGAGGCAATAATTCATAGCCTACCCACCAAAAAAAGTCCAGGACCAGATGGATTCACAGCTGAATTCTAACAGAGGTACAAGGAGGAGCTGGTACCATTCCTTCTGAAACTATTCCAATCAATAGAAAAAGAGGGAATCCTCCCTAACTCATTTTATGAGGCCAACATCATCCTGATATGAAAGTCTTGCAGAGACACTACAAAAAAAGAGAATTTTAGACCAATATCCCTGATGAACATCGATGCAAAAATCCTCAATAAAATACTGGCAAACCGGATTCAGCAGCACATCAAAAAGCTTATCCATCATGATCAAGTGGGCTTCATCCCTGGGATGCAAGGCTGGTTCAACATTCGCAAATCAATAAACGTAATCCAGCATATGAACAGAACCAAAGACAAGAACCACATGATTGTCTCAATAGATGCAGAAAAGGCCTTTGACAAAATTCAACAGCCTTCATGCTAAAAACGCTCAATAAATTCGGTATTGATGGAACGTACCTCAAAATAATAAAGCTATTTATGACAAACCCACAGCTAATATCATTCTGAATGGGCAAAAACTGGAAAAATTCCCTTTGAAATCTGGCACAAGACAGGGATGCCCTCTCTCACCACTCCTATTCAACATAGTGTTGGAAGTTCTGGCTAGGGCAATCAGGCAAGAGAAAGAAATCAAGGGTATTCAGTTAGGAAAAGAAGAAGTCAAATTGTCCCTGTTTGCAGGTGACATGATTGTATATTTAGAAAACCCCAGTGTCTCAGCCTAAAATCTCCTTAAGCTGCTAAGCAACTTCAGCAAAGTCTCAGGATACAAAATTAATGTGCAAAAATCACAAGCATTCTTATCCACCAGTAACAGACAAACAGAGAGCCAAATCACGAATAAACTTCCATTCACAATTGCTTCAAAGAGAATAAAATACCTAGGAATCCAACTTACAAGGGATGTTAAGGATCTCTTCAAGGACAACTACAAACCACTGCTCAGTGAAATAAAAGAGGACACTAACAAATGGAAGATCATACCATGCTCATGGATAGGAACAATCAATATCATGAAAATGGCCGTACTGTTCAAGGTCATTTATAGATTCAATGCGATTCCCATCAAGCTACCAATGAGTTTCTTCACAGAATTGGAAAAAACTGCTTTAAAGTTCATATGGAACCAAAAAAGAGCCCGCATTGCCAAGACAATCCTAAGTCAAAAGAACAAAGCTGGAGGCATCACGCTACATGACTTCAAACTATACCACAAGGCTACAGTAACCAAAACAGCATGGTACTGGTGCCTAAACAGAGATATAGACCAACGGAACAGAACAGAGCCCTCGAAAAAATACCACACATCTACAGCCATCTGATCTTTGACAAACCTGCGAGAAACAAGAAATGGGGAAAGGATTCCCTATTTAATAAATGGTGCTGGGAAAATTGGCTAGCCATAAGTAGAAAGCTGAAAATGGATCCTTTCCTTACTCCTTATACGAAGATTAATTCAAGATGGATTAGGGACTTAAATGTTAGACCTAATACCATAAAAACCCTAGAAGAAAAACTAGGTAGTACCATTCAGGACATAGGCATGGGCAAGGACTTCATGTCTAAAACACCAAAAGCAACGGCAACAAAAGCCAAAATTGACAAATGGGATCTAATTAAACTAAAGAGCTTCTGCACAGCAAAAGAAACTACCATCAGAGTGAACAGGCAACCTACAGAATGGGAGAAAATTTTTGCAATCTACTCATCTGACAAAGGGCTAATATCCAGAATCTACAAAAAACTCAAACAAATTTACAAGAAAAAAACAAACAACCCCATCAAAAGTGGGCAAAGGATATGAACAGACATTTCTCAAAAGAAGACATACATACAGCCAACAGACACATGAAAAAATGCTCATCATTACTCGCCATCAGAGAAATGCAAATCAAAACCACAATGAGATACCATCTCACACCAGTTAGAATGGCAATCATTGAAAAGTCAGGAAACAACAAGTGCTGAAGAGGATTTGGAGAAATAGGAACACTTTTACACTGTTGGTGGGATTGTAAACTAGTTCAACCATTATGGAAAAGAGTATGACGATTCCTCAAGGATCTAGAACTAGATGTACCATATGACCCAGCCATCCCATTACTGGGTATATACCCAAAGGAATTTAAATTATTCTACTACAAAGACACATGCACACGTATATTTATTGTGGCACTATTCACAATAGCAAAAACTTGGAATCACCCCAAATGTCCATCTGTAACAGACTGGATTAAGAAAATGTGGCACATATACACCATGGAATACTATGCAGCCATAAAAAAGGATGAGTTTGCATCCTTTGTAGGGACATGGATGCAGCTGGAAACCATCATTCTTAGCAAACTATCACAAGAAGAGAAAACCAAACACCGCATGTTCTCACTCATAGGTGGGAACTGAACAATGAGATCACTTGGACTCGGGAAGGGGAACATCACACACTGGGGCCTATCATGGGGAGGGGGGAGGGGGGAGGGATTTCATTGGGAGTTATACCTGATATAAATGATGAATTGATGGGTGCTGACGAGTTGATGGGTGCAGCACACCAACATGTCACAAGTATACATATGTAACAAACCTGCACGTCATGCACATGTACCCTAGAACTTAAAGTATAATAAAAATAAATAAATAAATAAATAAATAGAAAATGAAGTAGCTCCACGTTATGTATCTGCCATAAATCATCATTGAAGTTTTCTTATCAATTCAGAGGAGATGTTGTGTTTGAAATTATTCTATTTTATAAATCATGAAAAGTCTTTACTTATTTCATTACATTGTTTATGCTTGTACAGACAGCAAAGTTATAGTACTTATATATTATACAAGTTGAACAAATATTAAGATTTTTAGAAGGCTTTACTTACTAAATATTGAGAAGTACATTTTAAAATGCTCTCTTTTAATGGTGCTTAATAAGCATACATTAATGATTACATAATGTTTTCTATATATTTTACCCTGTTTTATACTAGCTCCTTTTGCCCTCCCTTCCCATTTTATTTTTCTTTATCCTTCAGATTTTTTCTTCATAATCATTTCTATTTTTTCTTGCTTGTTTTTCTCTCTCACTCCTTCATATAGGACCTGAAAGTAAAATGTTGATGTGAAATACAGGAAATGTCCATTGACATAGAGAATATGTATTTTATTCAAACATGTCAGCCTTCAAAAACTAATAAAAACAACTAAATTCTAGAGGGAGTTGTACATGTCTCTGGCTACATCAACGTTACTCAGATTTTACAATTATAACCGTGTCTTCTCTCTAAGACATACTTCTTCAGAAATGTTAGTGAAATTATGTGATGGATGGACATGAGGAATAAAGGAAAGTCTGTTTGTCTTTCTCTACAGAATAATGTTCTGTTTCAAATTTCTGCATGCCTATTATTGGATGCTAATATTTGCTTCTCCTTAGAAAAACACAAATTGTTTACATACTATCTCAGATGTCAGTTCTGCGATCCAATTTTCAGTATGCCTCAATTAACATGAATAATATTATGAAATCGCAAATTCTTAGACTTGGAAGGCACTTTAGTTTTAGTCCAACCATAAACTAGAGGGTTTGAATTACCTCTCAAATATTAGAGAGGGCCTAATGTGTGCCAAATATAGTATTTGGTTCTTAACACTCATTTCATTTCATTTTATTCTCATAATGCCTATGATGTTGAAATACATTTTTCAGATGAAGACACTGAGGCTTAGAGTTTAAGTCAATTGCTCAAAGTCATACAAGTAAGTTGCACATATGGAATTTGGATTTAGGTTATTGTGACAGTAAAAGCTCATGTTCTTTCCTTTATACCACATATTTGCATAGTCAATGCTTTAATACTTGCAGTTGAGGACATTCTACCCACCTTGAAACCAGATCATATACTTACATAGTTCTTACTCTAAGAAAATCCTTTCTTGATATAAAATCTGTTATTCCACAGTGTTCACACATTGTTCTTATTTCAGCTGCTAGGGGTCAAGAGAACTATAATGTAATCATTATTCCACATGACTATTCTTCAGATACTTCAATACAGCAGTATTCTCTTCTTCAGATAAATACTCTTAGTTCCCCTTATCATTGTATTTCTTCTGCTGCAAATACAGTACACGATATCCATGCTCATTTTTAATTAGGTACTCAGAACTTTATTGATTCTCAGAAATGTGGTGGCCACATTTCTGTTACATCCCTTATTCTAAATGCTACCCTCCTTTAAAGGTGGCCTAAGATGGAATTTATGTTTTCTTTTGTTTTGTTTTAGAAATCCCCATCACACTGTTAATGCAAGATTGTACTTTCTACCCAAATAATGAAAAGAATCACAATTACTAGTATTTACTACATGCAGATACTTTTCTATGTGTTTTATATATGCTAACTGATTTAACTAAAATTCCTTTGTCATTTTTTTTTGCAGCCATTGTTATTTCCCCCTGCCTGTACTTAAGTATTTGTTTTTGAAAGTTATGCAGCTGGGCCTATTCAATTTCATCATTACCACTTATTCAGATCATTTACAAGTCTAATTCATTCCCTTAACAAATATTTACTGAACACACATTATGTGCCAGGTATTGTTCAACATTCCAGAAAGAAAATAGACACAAATTTCTGCCCTCACTGCATTTGACTCAACAAATAAATACATGAAATATGCAAAATGTCAAATGGTAATAAGTACTGTAGAGATAAACAAAGTGAGGAACCAGGATCAGGTGCCCACAGACAAGTTTGAATGTTAGGGAAAGGCCTCAATGCAAAGGTAAATTAAGCAAAGAGCTAAGGAAGGTGAGTGATCAGGCTTTGAACAATGTGGTTATCTATTATGTGTTCTAAGTAGAGGATGTAAAAGTCAAAGACTATAAGAGAGATTCATGCTTGATGTGTTTCAAGAATAACAAGAAGGCCAATGTGACTGAGGAAAGGTGTAGGAGGAGGAAAGGGGCATGGAATAGAGTAGTAAAAGGTGAGATCTAAGAAGAAATAGTGGCAGAACAGATTGAATAGATAGTGGGCCACTGTAAAGACTTAATTTTTTTCCTCTCAATGTTTGATTATGTAAATTTTTGAACATCACAAAAAGTTGAAAGAATTGTAGACATCCATATAAATACCACCTACATTCTACAAATAATATACTATTATATTTGCTTTTGTACACATCCATCTCTCTATCCATTTCTTTATCTACCTAATAATCTATTTTATTTTTTATGATGCACTTCAAAGTTGCAGAAAACAGTATAATTTACTCCAAACACTTCAACAAACATGTCGTTAATGAAACAATACTAGCTGTGATTCAATTTTGTAGATAAATTTACAAAAATGAAATGCGCCAAACTTAAGTGTCTTATAGTATATCATTCTGTGAGTTTTGACAAATAGACACACCTGTTTAACTAAAATCCATATGAAGATATAGAATATTACTCTCACTTGAGAATGTCCCTCATGCTCATGCTGAGCAAACCCTGATGATTCCTCCACTACGTTCCTGCCTCTTATCAGGAGGCAACCACAGTTCTGATAATTTTCCACCTCACATTAGTTTTACCAATTTTGGAAGTGGAATTTGACATAGTATGCTGTTTTGTTTGAGGGCTTTTTTACTCAACATAATGTTGTATATCAATTTCTAATATTAGTTTTTAATTTTTTTTGTTTTATAGTGTTATATGACATCCCCACTGTATGAATACACTACAGTTTATCAATTCTTTTTTATGGACCTTTTTGTTGTTTCTAGTGTAAGGCCATGGATAACATTTCTATGAACATTTTTATAATGTCTTTTTGTGGACATAAGTTTTCATTTCTCTTTGGGTATATCTAAGAAAGAGATTACTGAGAAGGATGAATGTTTAGATTTAGAAGAAATTTCCAAAGTACTCATATCATATCGTACTCCAGTAGAAAATATAATGTGTGAAAATTCTTGTTACTCTATGTTCTCACCAATATTTGATATTGTCAGACCAAAATTTTAGTTATCCTGGTGGGTATATAGTGGAATTTGCACAGAGAGAGGGATCCAAAAGCCTGACTGATAAAAAAATAAAAAGTAAATAAAAAAAAAAAAAACACCTTTTACTGTCATGTCAGACTTCTGGGTTCCCATCTCCTTGGTTCAATCCTAAGCCAACCAGTTTAAGGTTTGGGGAATTAAACTTTCCCAATATGGAGGATGCATTTGAGTGGAGTGTTCCATAGTATGGAGACACAATTACCTATTAGAGAAGAGAGGACAGAGGAGGAAAAAGAAAAAAAAAAATGATTTTTTTTTTCAAAGGAGTCCCAGAGATTCAGGATGCATTCGAAAGGGGTACAGACTGAACATGGATGGCTACTCATCTGGAAAGAGGGGAGCAGGCATCCCTCGTTCCCTTCCCTTCCTAGCAAATATCTGGGGTACATAAGGGAGGGTAAGTGAGGTATTCCTCTTTCTTTCCTTTATTCTTATATCCCCAAGTCCTGGCAACCATGACAGAGTGCCACCTATAAGTGCCAAAGTGGTTTGCACCCATGAAACAGGGAGGGCTTAGAGAACAGGAATTATCTGCTCTCACCTATGCCTCTATTCCCTCTGCTGTCAGTATCTTGGACGTCCCGAGACTTCATTTATGCCATGGATACTAGTATGACCTTTATCCATGAAATGGGAGGCTAGGCTTAATCAGCAAGAATCAGTCATGCTCACCTGCACTGTGCTTTTTAACCTCTGTTATCATCTGCCTCTGGATCCCATAGACCTAGTTTTCTTTCCTGAACTTTCACCCGAAGCTTGGAATTTAGTTTGGGACAAAAATGTGTCTCAGGGTGTGTTGTATGGACTCCTTATCATAAACCAAATGCTGAGGTGAAGCTGTGGAATTGAGTCCTCCTCCAAAGATGGAGAGAAAAGGATGTTTTGTGACATGCCCAACTAACTGGTGGCTATAGTTATGCTTGCTAAAATTTGGATGCATGGTACTTGGCTTTGGTTACTTCCCTTAGTCTTGCTTTTCCGAAAAGAAAATCTCTGATGACAGGCATCCTATTTATGCCCATCACCTGGCAGGATTTCAGAATAATTGCTCAGAACTAGAATATTGATCCAGATTTTTACATTACTCATTCCTCTTGTTCTTTTGTTCTTTCTGAGCTGCAGCCAGAGATTGCTGGTGGGCTCACAGGAACAAGCAGGGTTAGTCTAAAAATGTAGGCAAAAACCTAAAAACAACTAATGAGTTTAGAATTTGATGACAAATGTATTATAAGTTTTGGAACATAAGTTTTCTCTCTCTCTCTAGTCCTCATTTTTGTTTAAAAAAATCATAATAGGACTAAGTTGTTTGAAAAATAGACTTTACCCTTATACATGTTCTGATTATTTGCATGAAGTGCAGCAAGAATAACTATTTTTACACAGGCCTTTTACATTGGCTTTAATGGAACTCTGTTCCATAAGGAATCTCAGACAAGAACTCTTAAAGCTGAACCCAGCTATGGGTTTGTATCCTCAAATAACTGTGATTTGGGTGGTCCTCTCCTCTTAAGATCCCAAGATAAGCTTGAAACTCCTCTGACTGTTAGAAAGTTACATTCTTTACTGACCACAGGTCAGAAACCCTATATAAGGACAGCGTAGACAAGGGTATGAGGCCAGTCTCCCCAAGGGGTTTTATCAGCTCTGCAAGTCCAGCTTGAGTCCTTAAAGGGAAGCATACCCTTCCAGGCAGAGCCTTGGTAAAACAACCACTTTCTCCAATTGCATCCTGTTGCAAAAGAAAATGGATTTTTATTGAACTGATGCAAACAATTATATTGCCATAAGTTAAGAATACTCACAGATAGTTTCCAAATTTTAGAGGAACCAGGCAGAGAGAAACAAATGGTGCTGCAAATGTTGTTCACAGGAGTATACCTTACTCAATCATTCAAGGCCGTAAATAGTTCAAAATAAGTTTAGCTTGTTGTAAACCATCTTTATAAAATCTTATAAAATGAGGTTAGCTTGTTATAAACCATCTTTTGGAAAGGATTAAACCAAGACAAATATTGTCTGTGAATTACAATATGTCCAGGATAGTTACAGTTAGAAATACAATTGACAAAGAAGTTTGGTTATTTCCATGGTTTATAATAACATAATAACCTTAATTATGATTAATAGAATATATGTAGATGTTAGAATTTCAGAAATCCTATAGAATTTTGGAATATATTAGTATTATTCACCAAAATATAACTTAAAGTAGTTTGTACACCATTTTGGTAATCTCATATAACTAAATATGTCAAATAATCCTGTTTTTCTCTCTTCTAGAGGCTCCAGGGACCCTCTAAAGCCTTCAAAAAGACAGGTGTCAAGAAAGATAATTTTGAATCTGAAGTTTTATTTTGGAAATCATGTTAAATATGTTGGAGATTTAAAACACTTGATGTTATGAAGTAGAATTCCAGATTACCATAAATTATTTATTTTGCCGAAATGATGACTCAGGAACTTAAAAAGCAAAAATCCCTTTTATAACCCTTTACAAATTTTGCCAAAGTGCAGATTAGAGCACTTTGTTGTGCTTTTATTTTAATGTTCAATTTACAGAAAAACCATATAATACCTTTTCTGAATTTAGCCAATATGTTCACACACAGAAATTTTGCAAGATTAAATGTTACAATCCTTCCACCACTTGTTTTAAATTTTAGCTTTATTTTACCTAACTTAAAACAATTATTTAACCCTAGGCAATTATTTATATTTTTATGTCTTTCTATAATTTTTTACTAAAAACAGATTTTACTGTTCTTACACATATTGCATGTAAATCTATTTCCAGTAATTTCAATTACATGTTATAATGGTAACTCTTAGCAATTTTTAATTTGAATGTAAAACCTGATAAGTTGTTTTGATTATGTGCTAACTTCATCCAAGGTTTGACTCCTCCCAGCACAATTAGGGGCATGGTTATTCCATATATCCCCAGGCCTTAGCAGGTTGAACAGTTCTCAAAAATGAAGTAGCAGTTTATAACCTCAAAAGACTTAGCAAACCTTGGATCTGAACATAATTTAGTCCACCTATTTATATTTTGATGACATCTGCATTTTACCAATAGTCTTTAACGCTGTTTTTATTTCTCAAAGATTAAAGTCATGTGAACTGAAAGGTACCACAGCTGTTATCTTCCCTCTAGAAAACATTTGATTCAAGCATCTAAGCACTTATGTTCCTTTAGACCAATTAATTAGAGCTCTCTTTATAGACACCACACACACGACACATATACAATTACACAGACAGGCAGAACAAAACCCAGTTACCACAAGATCCTTCATTTACCAATCTCCTATTAGGACCATTGGCCTCTTGGTGCTTTTAATTCCTGGGATCCCAAGTGAAACACAGAGGTCTTTCCACTCTCATGTGCTCATTAAAAGTGCCAAGGAAAAATGGAGAAAAATAATTCAGTTGACTGAAAAAACCCTCTTTTTTTCCGCCAAAACAAGGTCCAAGAAAGAGAAAACATAAAGGCCTTTTAACTATAACTATAACTTGCATATCCACATTTAATTAGTCTGAGCACCCCTTAAGAATATCCTTCTAACTCCCTTATCACCTGACAAACGACCACTATTTCTGGCTTTCAAACTTTAGTAAATGTTCAGAGAAAAGGAAATCCAATGCAGTTTGTGGAGGGGAAGGGAATCAACAAATAGCAAATGGTCATGCAGATATAAAACCAGAAAGGACACATTTCTGAAGGCAGGATTAAATCCCTGGCTCTGCAGAGGCTAAACACAGCCTTGACATAGGATTACAGTCCACTCCCCAGGACATAAAACAAGATGGAGCCCTGAAGCAAAGTTTGCTACAGACGGTACAGAAAGACATGCAAAGCACACTAGATTGGCTACAGCTTAAAACCAGCCTCACAAATCCTTTTTCACAATTAAAACTCTACAGATAATATAAATAGTAATACTCCCCATCATTTCTGGCCCAGAAAAATGTCTTCCAAAAGAAAAACAAAATCATTTAAAAGTTACCTGCTGAGAGGGTAAAGGATTCCTGAGGGAAGAACCTCTTACTCTTATGCAAGTGGTTCCTCCACCAGGGACAAACGCTTAATTGCTGTACAATGGAGCAGAACTCTTTGGCTGGAAGAGGGGGAGACTCCGTGAGGGCCTGTTGGGGAACTCCAGGACCCTTGGGCCATTTGCCCCAACCTGGTCAGGAAGAGGAGAGTGGCTGCTCACCCGTCTGCCCCAAAAAAGGAAGGAAAAGGCCATGGAAAGGCTGGGTTTGACTGAAGCCAATATTTCTGACACCCAGGAGCAACAGAGGATGGGGCGCAGTTGCCTCTCCCCTCTGAAGAAATCCTCGGGACAAGAAGCTTAGAAGCAAAAGAGGTAAAGGTTTTTTTGGTTTGCATCTCACTCACCCTTCCCCCAGCCCCACATTGCACACCAAAATGTAGGAAAATCTAGGTTTTTGCCACACAAACAGGAAAGATTACACTTGCAGATGCTTTTAAGGGTAAGGGAAAACAGAATTTATTGGATGAAAAAAAGAAAAAGTGAAAAAGTTTCAGCAGAGTGAGGAGGAAGCCTGTTAACTGGCTCCTGCTCCACCATACAGGAGCTCAAGAGGCCAGCTCCTCCCCTCTGCAAATTTATGGCATGCATTTCCGTGGTTCTGCTTTATTCTCCCAATGCACAGGACCTGCAGGGATCCTGTGGGGACCCCTTTATAATTCACTCTCTCACAAGCATCTGATCTTCAATAAACCTGACAAAAATAAGCAATGGGGAAATGATTCCCTATGTAATAAATAGTTCTGGGAGAACTGGCTAGCCATATGCAGAAAATTGAAACTGTTACATCTTATACAAAAATCAACTGAAGATTGATTAAAGGCTGAAATGTAAAACCCAAAACTATAAAAACCCAGGAGGAAAATCTAGGCAATACCATTCAAGATGTATGCACAGGCTAAGATTTTAAGACAAAAACACCAAAAGCAATTGCAACAAAAGAAACAATTGACAAATGGGATCTAATTAAACTAAAGAGCTTCTGTACAGCAAGAGAAACTATCATCAGAGACAATCTACAGAATGGTAGAAAATTTTTTTAATCTATCCATCTGACAAAGGTCTAATATCCAGGATCTATAAGAAACCCAAACAAATTTACAAGAACAACAACAAAACCATCAAAAAGTGGGCAAAGGACATTAGCAGATATTTCTCAAAAGAAGACATACATATGGCCAACAAACCTGTGAAAGAAAGCTCAACATCACAGATCATTAGAGAAATACAAATCAAAACCACAATGAGATACCATCTCACACCAGGCATAATAGCTATTATTAAAAGTCAAAAAGCAACAGATGCTGACAAGGTTGTGGAGAAAAGGAGCTCTTTTACATTGTTGATGAGAGTATAAATTAGTTAACCATTGTAGAGGACAGTGTGGTGATTCCTCAAAGACCTAGATGCAGAAATACCATTTGACCCAGCAAGTTCATTACTGGATATATACCCAAAGGAGTATAAATCATTCTGTTATAAAGATACACACACATGTATGTTCATTGAAGCACTATTCACAATAGCAAAGATACAGAATCAACCTAAATGCCCATCAATTATAGACTGGATGGAGAAAATGTCATACATATACACCAGAGAATACTATAGAGCCATAAAAAGGAATGAGATCATGTCCTTTGCAGGGACATGGATGAAGTTGGAAGCCATTATCCTCAGCAAACTAACACAGGAACAGAGAATCAAACATTGCATGTTCTCACTTATAAGTGGGAGCTGAATGATGAGAACAAATGAACAAGTAAGGCAGAACAACACACACTGGACACATCAGATGAGGGTTTTGAGGGGAAGGAGAGCATGAGGAAGAATAGGTAATGGATGTCGTGCTTAATACCTAGGTGATGTGATGTTCTTTGTGGCAAACCACCATGGCATATGTTTAACTATATAACAAACCTGCACATCCTGTATGTGTACCTTTGAATTTAAAATAAAATTTTAAGAAAAGTAAGTAAATATGAAAAAATTCAAAAAAGAATTGCTGATTTGGAATAAAATATTAGGCTTTTAGACAGACTTCATCGATATACATTTTAACTCATTGTACAATATTAGTAATACATTGAGTCATTATTTTCTGATAACATATTAGCACAATTTAGTCAAGGATTTTGTTTATTTCTAATTGTTTGGAGTTAGGGTAGAATGGAGCAGAGGAAGATGTAGTAGGCAGGTGTAGCCTGAAAATAATCCTGGGAATGTAATCAAGTATATAATAGTTACCAGTTTGATCCCAGTATGGAAGCAACTATGAAGTAAGGTTTCTACCACAATTGGAAAGTCATTTTCTCTCCTTGTCTCTTGTTTTCCCTAGTGCTTTGTTCTGAGGTGCATGAAAGAACTTTGTAGAGGAGGAAAGAGTGCATTGCTCTTTAATTACCATTGAATAATACCATTGTATTCATTCTAGAGTAAAATGCACTGTCAATTCCCAAAGAATTTACTATGCATGTGACAGTGGCATTTTGTGGGTGGTACCTGGTATTTTAAATATTTATGTAATCCATTTTATTCAATCTCTGTCATCCTATATAACTAAATGTTACTTTTTGATTATTGTTAATTCATAAAATGTATCTTCTTTCCAAAGTCTTGCTCTTAGGAGTAAATGAATAATCCATCTTTTGAATTGGAAGAAATAGTAGACACATCTGCATCATAAATTTGATTTTAAAATGTAGTTGGATTGTAACCTACCTGACAGTTTTTGTGACAGAGGACAAGTAGGTAAGAGCAAAAAAAATAATAATAATAATAACAAAGTTCATCTTTTATTTGATAATAAGTAATTTCAAGTAATTGTCAGATTCCAGTAAAAAACAACAGCAGCACAAATGCCTATTAGGTCTCAAAAGCTTTGTTGGTGGTGCCTTACCTAAAGATAACATCAGCTATTACCTGTAGAGCTCTTACGACAAGCCAGCCACTATTCTAATTACTGTTCGTACTCATTTAATTTTCATAAGTCTATGACATAGTTGCTTATAATTATTTTCATTTCACAGATGAGGTTTCTGAGGCACAAAGAGATAAATTAACTTGTTCAAGTTCACACTGCTAGTTATTGATGGAACTGAGACAGGCTTCAGAATCTGTGCTTTCAGCTGCTGTACTCCACTTCCTCTCTTTTTATAGCAATCCTATTTATTAAAATCAACTATCATTTTAAAGATTAGTCTGATTTTTAGTTGTGCATTTGCCTTACCTCTTAACCCAAATTAATGTGATATTCTCTCTAAATTAGAATTCCCTTGATTTAAGAGAATTTAAAGGAAGATGGAGAAACAATTAGAGTGGGAAGACCATAGGAAAAGATAAAATTTTTTAGAGGGTAGAAATTTAATAATATCAGGAAATGAAAGCAAAATATGACTTTGCAGGGTTTTGTAAAATTTAGACTTCAGCAGGTACTGAGTTATTATTATAGTCGATTAATGAAAATCTTATAAGACTAAAAGACTGGAAAAATTGATTTTTATATGTGCTATTACATGAATCTTTGAAACAAATGCTTGTTCTTACAAGTTATGTTTTTAGTTTAAACTTTACTTATCTTTTTTGATTAGAAAGTATGTGTGCTAAAATTGCACCTTCAGGATTACATTTAGAATATCAAAAGGCAGTTTAGCATTTTGAATATTCAACAGGCTCTATTTTACATAATGTTACTCAGTAATTTTTCAGATGTATATGGGAAAATTAAAATAATAAAATAGATCCTTCTTGCATTGAATTGAATTAATGATAAGTTTCTTTTTGAACCACATAAGATCTTGATGACTGTAATGTGGCAAGATTGTGGCACATAATAAGTTGTGATAGCTTTAGAAATTAAGATGTCATTTGAGTGATGTGAATGATAAATTAGGATCACCATAGAAGGAAATATAATTGTGTCCAAGAACATCCATTATTGGAAAAACTACTTTTAATATAGAATGGGGAAATTAAATATCTTTGCAAAACAATTTCAAGGTTTTTTTTCATAGAAAGGTAATATATAACTTTAATTTCCTTCATATTTTTAATATATTTTTAAATAAGTAAAATTATATTTTGTTACTTTGTATGTTTTAACATTTTGATTAAGATGGAAATCACATATGATAAAGCTCATTAATACAAAGTACTCAGTTCAGTGGGTTTTAGTATATTCACACAGCTGTACAACCATCACCACAGCATAATTTTAAAACAATTTGTTTACCCTAAAGTGAAATGCCATATCTAATATGTAGCCATATAACATTAATATTATGTTTCCTAAGTGTCCATTAATGGATAATTTGATTAAAGAATGTGGTATATATTCACTATGGGATACTACTCATCCATAAAATAAATGAAATAATGTCTCTTACAGCAATAAGGGTGGAAATGTAGGCTATGAAATGAAGTCAGACAGAAAGAAAAATGGCACATTTCTCACTTATAAATGAGACCTAAATAATGCATACACATGGACATAGAGTGTGGAATGATAGACAATGGATATTCAGAAGGGTGACCGGATGGAGGTGAATGATAACAAATTACTTAATGGGTACAATATACATGATTTGGGTAATGGATATACTGAATACTCTGACTTCACCACTATGCAATCTATGCGTGTAATAAAATTGCACTTGTATTCCATAAATTTATTCAAAAATTATGTTACCTTTTGTGACTGGCTTCTTTCACTTAGCATAATGTTTTTAATATTCATTTATTTTGTTGTATAGATTAATACTTTTAGTCCTTTAATTGCTGAATAATATTCCATTGTATTAAGCATGGATATACAACATTTTGTTTTTCCATTCATCTGTCGGTGGATATTTGCATTGTTCTATTTTTAAGTTATTTTTAATAATACTGTTATTAACATTTATGTACAAGATTTTGTGTGTCTATACATTTTTATTTCGTTGTGCTATAGAGCTAGTAGTGAATTGCTGGATCATATGGAAAATCTGTTTGACATTTTGAGGAACTGCAAAACTGTTTTTTTTTAAGTGGCTGCATCATTTTACATTTTCATAAGCAATGTATGAGGGTTCCAACTTCTCTACATTATTGCTAACACTGGTTATTATTATTCTTTTATTTAGTAGTCATGCTAATATTGTGGAGTTGTATCTCACTGTCATTTTGATTTGCATTTCCTTAGTGATTAATAATTTTGAGCATCTTTTCATGTGCTTATTTGCCATTTGTATGTCCATTCAATCTCCTGCACAATTTTAAATTGTGCTATTTCTCTTTTGGTTATTGTGTTATAGGAGTCCTTTACCTATCTTAGATACAAGTTATATACTTTGGATATGATTTGAAAATATTTTTTCTTGTAGTATGTGGGTTGTCTTTTCACTTTTTAATGTGTGCTTTCAAACACAAATTTTTAATTTGATGTAGTCCAATTTTTCTCTTGTTACTGTTATCACTTGTCTTTCTGGTATTATACTTAAGAAGGAAGGCCAACCCAGAGTCACAAATATTTTATATTTTCTTCTAGAAATTTATAGTTTTAGCTCTTACATTTAGCTCTACCATCTATTTTGAGTTAATTTTTGAATAGTGAGAGACAATTTTTCAAATTTATGCTTTTGCATGTTGATATTAATTGTCCCAGCACCATTTACTGAAAAAACATTATTTCCTTTTTGAAATGTATTAACACCCTTGTTGAAAACCTATTAATGATATATTTTCAAAGGGTTTATATCTGGACACTCAATTCTTCCATTGATCCATTTGTCTTTTCTCATTACAGTGATAATGTTGACTTGATTATCCTAGCTTTGCAATAAATTTTTAAACCATGGAGTATGATTCCCCTGAGGCCTTCAAATTTGTTGTTTTTAAATATCATTTTAGACTATTTCAAGCCTCTTACATTTCCTCATGAGTTTGGGTTTTGTAAAAGTTTTATTTTCAATTGACACATAATAAATGTACATAATTATGGGGTACAGTGTGATATTTTGATGCATATATACATTATGTAATGAGCATATACTTCACCTCAAGATTTATTATATTTTTGTAATAAGAACATTCAAAATCATTTATTTGACTTATTTTGCAATATATGCTATTGTTAACTATAATCACTCTAATTTCTGATAGAATATTATAACTTACCCTTCTGTGTAACTATAACTTTATACCCGTTGATTAACGTCTTTCCTCCCCAGACTTTGGTAATCACTATTTTTAATTCTATGAGATCAACTTTTTTAGAGTCCACATAGGAGTGAGATCAGGTGATATTTGTCATTCTTTGTTTTCCTTATTTTATTTAACATAATGCCCTCTATGTTCATCCATGGTGTCACAAATGACAGGATTTTTTTTTTTATTTTTAGCTGTATAATATTTTATTATTTAAATATAGCACAATTTGTTGTTTTATTTGTCTTTTGAGTAGCATGCAGGTTAATTCCATATCTTTTTTTTTTTTTTTTTTTTTTTTTTTTTTGAGGCAGAGTCTGGCTCTGTCGCCTAGGCTGGAGTGCAGTGGCCGGATCTCTGCTCACTGCAAACTCCACCTCCTGGGTTCATGCCATTCTCCTGCCTCAGCCTCCCGAGTAGCTGGGACTACAGGCACCCGCCACCTCGTCTGGCTAGTTTTTTTTTTTTTTTTTTTTTTTTTGTATTTTTTAGTAGAGATGGGGTTTCACTGTGTTAGCCAGCATGGTCTCGATCTCCTGACCTCGTGATTCGCCCGTCTCGGCCTCCCAAAGTGCTGGGATTACAGGCTTGAGCCACCGTGCCCGGCCAATTCCATATCTTGAATATTGCAAATAGTCCTGCAATAAACCTGGGAGTGAAGATATCACTGCAATATATTGATTTCATTTCCTTTGGATATGTACCTAGGCGTGAGACTGTTGGATCATACAGTACTTCTGTTTTTAATATTTTTAGGAGTGTTAACACTATTTTCCATAACGGCTGTATTGATTTACATTTCCACCAACAGTTTCTAAGGGTTCCCTTTTCTCCACATTCTTCCCAAAACAAATCTTTTTATTTTACTTTTTGAAAATAGCCATTCTAAATGGAGTAAGATGATATCTCATTGTGGTTAAATTTCCATTTTTTTGTGATAATTAGTGACATAAAGCATGTTTTCATGCACCTGATGGTCATTTGCATGTCTTCCTTTGAAAAACTTCTTCAGAATTTGTGCCCATTTTTAATAGGGTTATTTCTTTTTTGCTATTGTGTTCTTGGAGTTCCTCGCGTATTCTGGATATTAACATCTTGTCAGATGTATAGCTTCCAAATACTTTCTCCCATTATGTGGGTTGTCTCTTTTCTCATTGTTTCCATTGCTGTGGATTAGTTTTTAACTTGATATAATTCCATTTGTCTCATGTTTGCCTTTGTTGCCTGTGCTTTTGATACCTTATCCAAAATATCCTTGACCACACTAACATCATGAAGAATTTGCCCTCAGTTTGCTTCTAGTAAGTACACAGTTCTGGGTCTTTCATTTAAGTCTTTAATCCATTTGGGGTTGCTTTTTGTTTGTCATTCAAGATAATGTTCCAATTTCATTTTTTTGTGTATGAGTATTCAGTTTTCCCAGCACCGTTTACTGAAGAAACTGCCCTTTCCCCAGTGTGTGTTTCTGGCATCTTTACTGAGAATCAGTTGGATGTAGATGCATGGAATTATTTGGTTCAGTTTATCCATGTGTTTGGCTTTATGCCTGTGGATTGCTGCTTTGGTTACTTTGTAGTATATTTTGAAGTTAGGTAGTGTTATGCTCATAGCCTCATAATTTTTGCTTAATTGCTTTGGCTATTCGAAGTATTTTGTGGTTCTAAATGAATTGTAGAATTTTTTTGCTATTTCTTTGATGAATGTTATTGATATTTTGATAGAGATTGCATTGAGTCTGTACATCACTTTGGGTCATAGGTACATTTTAACGATAATATTTATCTCAATTCAGGGGCACAGGATATCTTTTTATTTATTTGTGCCTTCAAATTTTTGTCAGTGATTTATACATTTTAGTGTAGAGACCTCTCACCTTCTTGATTAAATTTATTTCTAAGTATCTTATATTTTTATAGCTATTATTTTGTCTCTGCTTATTTTATGTTTAAATGTTAAACAACTTTATTGAGTTATAGTTGATGTACAATAAACTGCATGTATTAAAGTGTACAATTTGTTAAGTTTTGACATCTGTCACTACAATTAAGGAAATGAACAAATATAGCACCGCCAAAAGTTTCCTCATGTCCCTTGTATTTTCTAGAGTTTTATATAAATGGAATCATAGGTTATATACTCGTTTTTGCTCTGGTATCATCTACTTAATTTAATTATTTTGAGATTCATCTATGGTATTTTGTGTATCAATAGTTCATTCCTTCTTAAGTTCAAAAGTTTATATTTAAAGTTCAATAACATTTACCCTTATAAATAATTTAGAGTCTGGGTTCAATGCAGAAAGGTACTTCCTGCTCCTGCTAAAGATTGTGGGTATAGAGCAGTGTTTTCTTGAGCTCCTACTTGTGCCTATTTTAAAAATACAATAACAGGGCTGGAGGTAGAGCAAGAAGGCAGATAAGAAAACTCCACTGATTGTCCCCCGTGAAAGGACACTAATTTAACAACTACCTACATAAAAGAAAGCATCTTAATAAGATCCATAAACCAGGCGAGCACTCACAGGACCTGGTTTTAACTTTATATCACTGTAAGACACACAGAAGAGGTAGGAAAAACTGTCTTGAATCACCAACACCACCCCTACCCCATGCCCCAGCAGTTGCAGGATTGTGTAGAGAGCAATTCTGAGCACTGCAGGAAGGAAAGCACAGAAATTCTTAGTCATTGAACTCACTGCTGTCTTGTTAGAATAGAAAGGAAGACTGAACAAAATTCAGCTAATGCCTGCCCATGGGGAGGTGAGAATTTAAACCAGCCCTAGCCAGAGGGGAATCACCAATCACAGCAGGTGGAACTTGGGTTTTTGTAAGCCTCACCACCATGGGTTAAAGTGCTCTGGTGCTCTAAATAAACTTGAAAGTCCGTCTAGGCCACAAGGCCTGCAACTCCTAGGAGAGTCCTAGTGCTGAACTAGGCCCAAAGCAGTAGACTTAGGGGACGAGATGGGGTATGTGACCTACTGAGACACCAGCTGAGGTGGCTAAAAAAGTTCTGTCATCACCACTCACCTAACCCCAGGTGACATGGCTCACAGATTCAAAAGAGACCCCTTCCTTTCACTTGAGGAAAAGAGAGGGAATAGTGGAGAGAAATTTGTCTTGCATTTTGGATACCAACTCAGCCACAGCAAAAATAAGTCACCAGAGTCACAAGGCCCCATTTCCAGGCCCTAGTTCTCAGATGAAATTTCTAGAAACACTCAGAGACAGAAGGTAACATGCTGCCTTGAAGGGAAAGACCCAGTCCTGGCAGGATGCATCACCTGCTAACCAAAGAGCCCTTGGGCCCTGAAAAACCAGCAGAGATACCAATGTATTATGTTGAGGGCTTTGGGTGCGATTCTGAGATGTGGTGCCATCAGGTGAGACTCAGCACATTTCAAACTATGGTAGATATGGAATAAGACTCTTTCTTCCTGAGAAAAGCAGAGAAAAAAGTAAACGGGACTTTGTCTGCACCCAGGTGCCTACTTAGTCACAGAGGGATAAAACACCCAGCAGGATCTTGTGTTCCCCAATTCCAAAAGAGGGCTGTTGGATGACATTTCTGGAAATTCCCTAGGCCAAAGTGAAGCCCACTGCACTGAATGGTAAGTCCCAGGCCAGACAACAGTTACCACAAGCTAACTAAAGAGACTTTGGGCCTTAAGGGAACATTGGCAATAGTCTGGCAGTACTCACCATGGGCCTGTGGTAGTAGTAGCCATGAGTTGAGGCTTTTCTACCTTTGGGGAAAAAAAAGAGAGAGAGAGAGAGAAAGGGAAAGACTGTGTCTTGTGGTTTGAGTGCCAGCTCAGCCACAGTACAACAGAGTACCAAGTACACTTCTTTTGACTCTAGCCCCTGGTTTGTGGATGGCACATCTGAGCCTACCCAGAACCAGGAGGAACTCAACTCACTGGAGAGAAGGACACAGGCCTGGCTGTCATTGACACTAATTGTAGTGCTAATTGTAGAGCCCCAGGGTCTTAAGAAAACAAAAGCAGTAGCCAGGGAGTGGTTTCAGCAGACCTTGGGCGAGACCCCGTGCTGTGCTTGCTGGCTTTACATCTGACCCAGTACAGTAAGTGTGGTGGTGACCATAGGGGTGTTTTTGTCACTCCAGCCACAGTTTCATATGGCTCAGAACAGAGAGAGAGAGAAACTGTTTGTTTAAAAGAAAGTAAGTGAAGAGAATGAACGTCTCTGCCTGGTAATTAAAAGATTTCTCTTGGATCTTGTCTAAGTCCATCAAGATGATACCTCTGTAAAGTCTACACTGTTATTGGACTTTGAGTGCCCCCTAAAGCAGTTACATCTTAGGTCACAACACCCAAGTCCTTTTGAATATCTGGAAAGCCTTCCCAAGAAGAAATAGTTCAAACAAGCCCAGGCTGTGAGGATGATAATAAATAATTAACTCTACAATGCCAGGCACAAATAAACATATACAGGTATCAATACAATCCAAGAAAGCAGGACCTCACTGAATGAACTAAATAAGTCACCAGGGAACAATTCTGAACGAATAAATATATTTGATCTTTTAAACAGAGAATTCAAAATAGCTATCTTGAAGAAACTCCAATTCAAAATAACACAGAAAAAAATTCGGAATTTTATCAGATAAATTTAACAAAGACATTAAAATAATTAAAAATAATTGAGCAGAAGTTTTGGAGCTAAAAAATGAAATTGACATGCTGAAGAATGCATGAGAGCCCTATATATAATAGCAGAATTTATCAAGCAGAAGAAATAATTAGAGGGGCGGAGCAAGATGGCCGAATAGGAACAGCTCCAGTCTCCGACTCCCAGCGTGAGCAACACAGAAGACCGGTGATTTCTGCAATTTCAACTAAGGTACTGGGGTCATCTCACTAGGGAGTGCCGGACAATCGGTGCTGGTCAGCTGCTGCAGCCTGACCAGCGAGAGCTGAAGCAGGGCGAGGCATCGCCTCACCTGGAAGCGCAAGGGGGAAGGGGATCCGTTTTCCTAGCCAGGGGAACTGAGACACACAACACCTGGAAAATTGGGTAACTCCCACCCCAATACTGCACTGTAAGCATACAGGCATACCAGGAGAATATATCCCACGCCTGGCTGGGAGGGTCCCACGCCCACGGAGCCTCCCTCACTGCTAACACAGCAGTCTGCCGCAATCTATCCGCAAGGCAGCAGCGAGGCTGGGGGAGGGGCGCCCGCCATTACTGAGGCTTAAGTACGTAAACAAAGCCCCTGGGAAGCTCGAACTGGGTGGAGCTCACAGAAGCTCAAGGAAGCCTGCATGTCTCTGTAGTCTCCACCTCTGGGGACAGCGCACAGCTGAAGACCAACAGGGGAAGTAGCGGGAGCCCGTGCAGACGCGAACCACTCTGTCTGACAGCTTTGGGGAGAGCCGCGGATCTCCCAACGCGGAGGTTGAGATCTGAGAACGGACAGACTGCCTGCTCAGGTGTGTCCCTGACCCCTGAGTAGCCTAGCTGGGAGAAATCCCCCACTAGGGGCAGTCTGACACCCCACACCTCACAGGGTGGAGTACACCCCTGAGAGGAAACTTCCAAAGGAAGAATCAGACAGGTACACTCGCTGTTCAGCAATATTCTATCTTCGGCAACCTCTGCTGCTGATACCCAGGCAAACAGGGTCTGGAGTGGACCTCAAGCAATCTCCAACAGACCAACAGACAGTCCTTCTGACTGTCAGAAGGAAAACTATCAAACAGGAAGGACACCTATACCAAAACCCCATCAGTACGTCACCACCATCAAAGACCAGAGACAGATAAAACCACAAAGATGGGGAAGAAGCAGGGCAGAAAAGCTGGAAATTCAAAAAATAAGAGCGCATCTCCCCCTGCAAAGGAGCGCAGCCCATCGCCAGCAACGGATCAAAGCTGGTCAGAGAATGACTTGGACGAGAGGAGAGAAGAAGGCTTCAGTCCATCAAACTTATCAGAGCTAAAGGAGGAATTACGTACCCAGCGCAAAGAAACTAAAAATCTTGAAAAAAGAGTGGAAGAATTGACAGCTAGACTAATTAATGCAGAGAAGATCATAAACGAAATGACAGAGATGAAAACCATGACACGAGAAATACGTGACAAATGCACAAGCCTCAGCAACCAACTCGATCAACTGGAAGAAAGAGTATCAGCGATTGAAGATCAAATGAATGAAATGAAGCGAGAAGAGAAACCAAAAGAAAAAAGAAGAAAAAGAAATGAGCAAAGCCTGCAAGAAGTATGGGATTACGTAAAAAGACCAAATCTACGTCTGATTGGGGTGCCTGAAAGTGAGGGGGAAAATGGAACCCAGTTGGAAAACACTCTTCAGGATATCATCCAGGAGAACTTCCCCAACCTAGTAGGGCACGACAACATTCAAATTCAGGAAACACAGAGAACGCCACAAAGATACTCCTCCAGAAGAGCAACTCCAAGACACATAATTGCCAGATTCACCAAAGTTGAAATGAAGGAAAAAATCTTAAGGGCAGCCAGAGAGAAAGGTCGGGGTACCCACAAAGGGAAGCCCATCAGACTAACAGCAGATCTCTCGGCAGAAACTCTACAAGCCAGAAGAGAGTGGGGGCCAATATTCAACGTTCTTAAAGAAAAGAATTTTCAACCCAGAATTTCATATCCAGCCAAATTAAGTTTCATAAGTGAAGGAGAAATAAAATCCTTTACAGATAAGCAAATGCTTAGAGATTTTGTCACCACCAGGCCTGCCTTACAAGAGACCCTGAAGGAAGCCCTAAACATGGAAAGGAAAAACCGGTACCAGCCATCGCAAAGACATGCCAAAATGTAAAGACCATGGAGGCTAGGAAGAAACTGCATCAACTAACGAGCAAAATAACCAGTTAATATCATAATGGCAGGATCAAGTTCACACATAACAATATTAACCTTAAATGTTAATGGACTAAATGCTCCAATTAAAAGACACAGACTGGCAAACTGGATAAAGAGTCAAGACCCATCAGTCTGCTGTATTCAGGAGACCCATCTCACATGCAGAGACATACATAGGCTCAAAATAAAGGGATGGAGGAAGATCTACCAAGCAAATGGAGAACAAAAAAAAGCAGGGGTTGCAATCCTAGTCTCTGATAAAACAGACTTTAAACCCTCAAAGATCAAAAGAGACAAAGAAGGCCATTACATAATGGTAAAGGGCTCAATTCAACAGGAAGAGCTAACTCTCCTAAATATATATGCACCCAATACAGGAGCACCCAGATTCATAAAGCAAGTCCTTAGAGACTTACAAAGAGACAGACTCACTGAAAATAATAATGGGATACTTCAACACTCCACTGTCAACATTAGACAGATCAACGAGACAGAAAGTTAACAAGGATATCCAGGAATTGAACTCATCTCTGCACCAAGCGGACCTAATAGACATCTATAGAACTCTCCACCCCAAATCAACAGAATATACATTCTTCTCAGCACCACATTGCACTTATTCCAAAATTGACCACATAATTGGAAGTAAAGCACTCCTCAGCAAATGTAAAAGAACAGAAATTATAACCAACTGTCTCTCAGACCACAGTGCAATCAAACTAGAACTCAGGACTAAGAAACTCAATCAAAACCACTCAACTACATGGAAACTGAACAACCTGCTCCTGAATGACTACTGGGTACATAACGAAATGAAAGCGGAAATAAAGATGTTCTTTGAAACCAATGAGAACAAAGATACAACATACCAGAATCTCTGGGACACATTTAAAGCAGTGTGTAGAGGGAAATTTATAGCACTAAATGCCCACAAGAGAAAGCAGGAAAGATCTAAAATTGACACTCTAACATCACAATTAAAAGAACTAGAGAGGCAAGAGCAAACACATTCAAAAGCTAGCAGAAGGCAAGAAATAACTAAGATCAGAGCCGAACTGAAGGAGATAGAGACACAAAAAACCCTCCAAAAAATCAATGAATCCAGGAGTTGGATTTTTGAAAAGATCAACAAAATTGACAGACCGCTAGCAAGACTAATAAAGAAGAAAAGAGAGAGGAATCAAATAGATGCAATAAAAAATGATAAAGGGGATATCACCACTGACCCCACAGAAATACAAACTGCCATCAGAGAATACTATAAACGCCTCTACGCAAATCAACTAGAAAATCTAGAAGAAATGGATAATTTCCTGGACACTTACACTCTCCCAAGGCTAAACCAGGAAGAAGTTGAATCCCTGAATAGACCAATAGCAGGCTCTGAAATTGAGGCAACAATTAATAGCCTACCCACCAAAAAAAGTCCAGGACCAGATGGATTCACATCTGAATTCTACCAGAGGTACAAGGAGGAGCTGGTACCATTCCTTCTGAAACTATTCCAATCAATAGAAAAAGAGGGAATCCTCCCTAACTCATTTTATGAGGCCAACATCATCCTGATACCAAAGCCTGGCAGAGACACAACAAAAAAAGAGAATTTTAGACCAATATCCCTGATGAACATTGATGCAAAAATTCTCAATAAAATACTGGCAAACCGGATTCAGCAGCACATCAAGAAGCTTATCCACCACGATCAAGTGGGCTTCATCCCTGGGATGCAAGGTTGGTTCAACATTCGCAAATCAATAAACGTAATCCAGCATATAAACAGAACCAAAGACAAGAACCACATGATTATCTCAATAGATGCAGAAAAGGCTTTTGACAAAATTCAACAGCCCTTCATGCTAAAAACGCTCAAGAAATTCGGTATTGATGGAACGTACCTCAAAATAATAAGAGCTATTTATGACAAACCCACAGCTCATATCATACTGAATGGGCAAAAACTGGAAAAATTCCCTTTGAAAACTGGCACAAGACAGGGATGCCCTCTCTCACCACTCCAATTCAACATAGTGTTGGAAGTTCTGGCTAGGGCAATCAGGCAAGAGAAAGAAATCAAGGGTATCCAGTTAGGAAAAGAAGAAGTCAAATTGTCCCTGTTTGCAGATGACATGATTGTATATTTAGAAAACCCCATCGTCTCAGCCCAAAATCTCCTTAAGCTGATAAGCAACTTCAGCAAAGTCTCAGGATACAAAATTAATGTGCAAAAATCACAAGCATTCTTATACACCAGCAACAGACAAGCAGAGAGCCAAATCAGGAATGAACTTCCATTCACAATTGCTTCAAAGAGAATAAAATACCTAGGAATCCAGCTTACAAAGGATGTAAAGGACCTCTTCAAGGAGAACTACAAACCCACTGCTCAGTGAAATAAAAGAGGACACAAACAAATGGAGGAACATACCATGCTCATGGATAGGAAGAATCAATATCGTGAAAATGGCCATACTCCCCAAGGTTATTTATAGATTCAATGCCATCCCCATCAAGCTACCAATGAGTTTCTTCACAGAATTGGAAAAAACTGCTTTAAAGTTCATATGGAACCAAAAAAGAGCCCGCATTGCCAAGACAATCCTAAGTCAAAAGGACAAAGCTAGAGGCGTCACGCTACCTGACTTCAAACTATACTACAAGGCTACAGTAACCAAAACAGCATGGTACTGGTACCAAAACAGAGCTATAGACCAATGGAACAGAACAGAGTCCTCAGAAATAATACCGCACATCTACAGCCATCTGATCTTTGACAAACCTGAGAGAAACAAGAAATGGGGAAAGGATTCCCTATTTAATAAATGGTGCTGGGAAAATTGGCTAGCCATAACTAGAAAGCTGAAACTGGATCCTTTCCTTACCCCTTATACGAAGATTAATTCAAGATGGATTAAAGACTTAAATGTTAGACCTAATACCATAAAAACCCTAGAAGAAAATCTAGGTTGTACCATTCAGGACATAGGCATGGGCAAGGACTTCATGTCTAAAACACCAAAAGCAATGGCAGCAAAAGCCAAAATTGACAAATGGGATCTAATTAAACTAAAGAGCTTTTGCACAGCAAAAGAAACTACCATCAGAGTGAACAGGCAACCTACAGAATGGGAGAAAATTTTTGCAACCTACTCATCTGACAAAGGGCTAATATCCAGAATCTACAAAGAACTCAAACAAATATACGAGAAAAAAACAAACAACCCCATCAAAAAGTGGGGAAAGGATATGAACAGACATTTCTCAAAAGAAGACATTCATACAGCCAACAGACACATGAAAAAATGCTCATCATCACTCGCCATCAAATCAAATGCAAATCAAAACCACAATGAGATACCATCTCACACCAGTTAGATTGGCAATCATTAAGAAGTCAGGAAACAACAGGTGTTGGAGAGGATGTGGAGAAATAGGAACACTTTTACACTGTTGGTGGGATTGTAAACTAGTTCAACCATTATGGAAAACAGTATAGCAATTCCTCTAGGATCTAGAAATAGATGTACCATATGACCTAGCCATCCCACTACTCGGTATATACCTAAAGGATTATAATTTATTCTACTACAAAGACACATGCACACGTATGTTTATTTTGGCACTATTCACAATAGCAAAGACTTGGAATCAACCCAAATGTCCATCTGTGAGAGACTGGATTAAGAAAATGTGGCACATTTACACCATGGAATACTATGCAGCCATAAAAAAGGATGAGTTTGCGTCCTTTGTAGGGACATGGATGCAGCTGGAAACCATCATTCTCAGCAAACTATCACAAGAACAGAAAACCAAACACCGCATGTTCTCACTCATAGGTGGGAACTGAACAATGAGATCACTTGGACTCGGGAAGGGGAACATCACGCACTGGGGCCTATCATGGGGAGGGGGGAGGGTGGAGGAGGGAGGGATTGCATTGGGGAGTTATACATGATATAAATGATGAATTGATGGGTGCTGACGAGTTGATGGGTGCAGCACACCAACATGGCATAAGTATAAATATGTAACAAACCTGCACGTTATGCACATGTACCCAGAACTTAAAGTATAATAAAAATAAATAAATAAATAAATAAATAAATAAATAAATAAAAAAGAAATAATTAGTGAACTTTAAGACAGAATATTTGAACATATACATAAGAGATGAAAAAAGAATACATCAAAGAACCATGCCTACAGGATCTAGAAAATAGGCTCAAAATGGCAAATCTAAGAGTTATTGGCCTTAAAGAGGAGGCAGAGAAAGAGATCAAGATAGGAAGCTTATTCAAAGGAATAATAACAGAGAACTTTTCAAATCTAAAGAAAGGTAACAATATCCAATTATAAGAAGGTATGGAACACCAAGCAGATTTAACCCAAAGAAGTCTACCCTAAGACACTTGGTAATCAAACTCCCAATGGTCAAGTATAAATAAAGAATCCTAAAAGCAGCAAGAGAAAAGAAACAAATAGCATACAATGGAGCTCCAATACATCTGGCAACAGACTTTTCAGTGGAAACCTTACAGGTCTGAAAAGAAAGGCATGAAATATCTGAAGTGCTGAAGAAAAAAACTTTTGCACTAGAATAATCTATCTTGAGAAAATAGGCCAGACATGGTGGCTCACGCCTGTAATCCCAGCACTTTGGGAGGCTGAGGTGGGTGGATCACGAGGTGAGGAGATCGAGGCCATCCTGGCTAACATGGTGAAACTCCATCTCTACTAAAAATACAAAAGAAAAAAAAAAAATTAGCCAGGCGTGGTAGTGGGTGCCTGTAATCCCAGCTACTCAGGAGGCTGAGACAGGAGAATGGTGTGAACCCAGGAGGTGGAGCTTGCAGTGAGCCAAGATCGTGCCACTGCACTCCAGCCTGGGCGACAGAGTGAGACTCCTTCTCAAAAAAACGAAAAAAAAAGAGAAAATATTCTTCAAACATGAAGAAGAAATAAAGACTTCTCCAGACAAATCAAAACTGAGTGATTTTATCAACATCTCACCTATCCTACAAGAAATGCTAAAGGGAGTACTTTAATCAGAAATTAAAATATGTAAATGAACAATAAGTAATTACCTGATGGTACAAAACTCACTAGTAATAGTAAGTAAACAGAAAAACAAAGAATATTGTAACACTTTCAGTGTGGTGTGTAAATTACTCTTATCCTAATTAGAAATAAATCATGAACGAATAAAAAATAATAGCTACAACAAGTTTTCAAGACATACACAGTACAAGAAGACATGAACACAAATAACAGTTAAAAAGCAGAAGACAAAGTTAAGGTATAGATTTTTTGATAGTTTTCTTTCTGCTTGTTGGTTTCTTTTGCAAACAGTGTTAGGATGTTATAAGCTTAAAATAATGGCTTATTTAGCATTTGCAAACTCACAGTAACCCCAGACTGTAAAAACATACCATGAATACACAAAAAATGAAAAACAAGACACCAAATCATATCACCAAAGAAAACCTTCTTCACTAAAAGAAAACAGAAAGGAAAGAAAGAAGGAGGTGAAAAGCACAATACAACCAGACCAAAAAAAAAAAAAAAAAAAAAAAAAAAATGACTTAATGGAAAGAGTAAATCCTTACTTATCAACAACAACATTGAATATAAATGGACTAAATTCTCCAGTCAAAAGACATAGAGCAGCTCAATGGGACCAAATTCTCCAGTCAAAAGACATAGAGCAGCTCAAAAACAAACAAACACAAATCTCAATGTTCTGTTGCTTACAAGAAACATTTCACCTATAAAGACACACATAGATTGAAAATAAAAGAATAGAAAAGGATATTCCATGCCAATGGAAACCAAAAAAGAGCAAGACTCACAATACATATCTCAGACAAAATAAATATCAAGACAAAAACTATAATAAAAGACAAGGAAGGAAACTATATCATAATAAATGGTCAATATGACAAGATGATATAAAATCTTAAATATATATATACACACACACACACACACATCTAGCACTGGAGCACCCAGATATATAAATCACATATTATTAGAGCTAAAAATAGAGACTGGGCCGGGCGCGGTGGCTCAAGCCTGTAATCCCAGCACTTTGGGAGGCCGAGACGGGCGGATCACAAGGTCAGGAGATCGAGACCATCCTGGCTAACATGGTGAAACCCCGTCTCTACTAAAAAAATACAAAAAAAACTAGCCGGGCGATGTGGTGGGCAGGAGAGACTGACTCCAGTAGAATAATACCTGGAGACTTCAACACCACATTTTCAGCATTAGAGAGGTCTTCCAGGCAGAAAATCAATAAAGAAACATTGAACTTAATCTGTACTATATACCAAAAGGATCTAATAGATGTTTACAGAAAATTTAATTCAATGACTTCAAAATACAAATTGTTTTTCCGCAGCATGTAGATGTTTCTTAAGAATTGAGCGTATGTTAGATCACAAAACAAGTCTTAAACCATTCAAAAAGTTGAAGTAATATCAGCCATCTTCTCTGACCAGAATGAAATAAAACTATAAAGCAATAACAAGAGAAATTTTGAAAAATATATACCTGGATTTTAAACAACATGCTCTGAATAACCAATAAGTCAATGAAGAAATTAAGAAAAAAATGGAAATATTTATTGAAACAAATGATAATGGAAATACAACATACTAAATCGTATGGGATACATCAAAACCTGTACTAAGAGGGAATATCTTAGTTACACCTTCCTACTTTTAAAAAGAATGAAAACTTCAAATAACATTTCAATACATCTGAAAGAACTAGAAAAGCAAGAGCAAACCAAACCCAAAGCAAGCGAAACAGAAATAATAAAAATTAGAGCAGAAATAAATGAATTTGAAATGAAGAAAACAAAAACAGAGATCAATGAAACAAAAAGATGGTTTTTTGAAAAATTGAAAAATTAACAAAACTATAGCTAGACTAAGAAAAAAATAGAAAAGGCCCAAATAAATAATATCAGAGATAAATAAGATATTACAACTGATACTTTAGAAATTGATGATGCTATTAGGGCCTACTATGGACCACTATATGCTAATAAATTTGAAAATCTAGAAGAAATGGACAAATTGCTGGACACATAAATTCTACCAAGATCAAACTATGAATAAATCCAAAACATAAACAGACCAATAACAAATAATGAGATTGAAGCTATAATGAAAAGTCTCCCAGTAAAGGAAAGTGAGGGACTTGATGGCTTCACTGCTGAATTCTACCAAACATTTAAAGAAGAAAGAGTACCAATGCTACTCAAACTATTCTAAAAAAATTGAGGAGCAGGGAATATTTCCAAACTAATTCTGCAAGGCAAGAATTATCCTGATACAAAAACCAGACAAACACCAAAAAAAGAAAACTACAGGCCAATTTCTCTGATGAATATCGATGCAGTAATCCTCAACAAAATACTAGCAAATGGAAGTCAACAATACATTAGATGATCATTCATTATGACCAAGTGGTATATATCCCTGGGATGCAAAGATGGTTTAACATACGCAAATCAATTAGTATTATGCATCATATCAACAGAATGATGGACAAAATCAACATGATCTTTCAACTGATGCTGAAAGAGCATTTGATTAGATTCAGCATCTCTTTATGATAAAAAATAAACTTTAAAAAACTAGGTGCAGAAGAAACATACCTCAACATAATGAAAGACATATATGACAGGTCAACAGCTACTATCATACTTAATGGAGAGAAAGTGAAAGCCTTTACTCTAAGATTTGGAACACGACAAGAATGTCTACTTTTCAGCACTGTTATTCAACATAGTACTGGCACTTCTAGCTAGAACTATCAGACAAGAGAAAGAAATAAACGGCATCCAAATTGGAAAGAAAATCAAATTATCCCTGTTTGCAGATGATATCATCTTATGTTTGGAAAAACCTTAATACACCACAAAAAAAAACTTTTAGAACTGACAAATTCTGTAAACTTGCAGGATGCAATATAAAGATACAAAAATCAATAACATTTCTATATGCTAATAGTAAAAAACCTGCAAAATACATTAAAAAGTAATTCCATATACAATAACCACACATAAAATTAGATACGTAGGAATTAACCAAAGAAGCAAAAGATCTCTATTATGAAAACTAAAATCCTCTGATAAAAGAAATTGAAGAGGACACCAAAAAACAAAACAAAACAAAATTCAATCTTTATGAATTAGAAAAATCAATATTGTTAAAATATCCATACTACCCATAGCAATCTACAGATTCAATTCAATTCATATCAAAATACCAATAACATTCTTTAAAGAAATAGAAAAAAAAAATCCTAAAATTTACATGGAACCACAAAACACCCAGAATAGCTAAAGTTAGATTAAGCAAGAAGAACAAAAACAGAAGAATCACATTATTACCTGACTTCAAATTATACCACAGAGCTGTAGTAATCAAAACAGCATACTATGGGTGTAAAAACAGACACACAGATCAATGGAATGGAGTATAAAACCCAGAAACAAATCCACACATCTACAGAGAGCTCATTTTTGACAAAGGTACCAAGAACATACTCTGGGAAAAAAGATAGTCTCTTCAATAAATGGTTTCAGGAAAACTGGATATCCATATGAAGAAGAAAAACTAGATTAGTTTCTCTCGCTATATACAAAAAATCAAATCAAAATGGATTGAAGACATAAATATAAGACCTCAAGCTCTGAAACGATTACATGAAAGCATTGGGGAAAATTTCCAGGACATTGGTCTGGGCAAAAATTTCTTGAGTAATACCTCACAAGCACAACCAACCAAATCGAAAAAGGACAAATGGGATTACAATAAGTTAAAAACCTTCTTCACATCAACGTAAACCTTCACATCAAGGTTTACGTTGATGTAAACCTCTTTACATCAACGAAGTAAAGAGACTGCCCACAGAATGGGAGAAAATATGTGCAAACTATCCATCTGGGAAGGGATTAATAACCAGAAAATATGGAGCTCAAACAATTCTGTAGGAAAAAAATATAATAATCCTATAAAAAATGGGCAAAATATTTGAGTATACATTTATCAAAGAAGACATACAAATGCAAACGGTCATATTAAAAGGTGCTCAACGTCACTGATCATCTGAGAAATTCAAATCAAAAGTACGATGAGATATCCTCTCACCCTAGTTAAAATAGCTTATATCCAAAAGACAGGCAATAACAAATGCTGGCAAGGATGTGGAGAAAACGGAATCCTTGTAACACCGTTGGTGGACATGTAAATTAGTACAATAATTATGAAGAACAGTTTGGAGGTTTCAAAAAAAAGAAAAAAAAAACACTGAAAAATATAACTACTGATATGATTCAGCAATCCCACTGCTGGGTATGTACCCCAAATAAAGGAAACCAGTATGTCAAAGAGGTTTGTGTACTTCCATGTTTGTTGCAGCACTTTTTACAATAGCCAATATTTGGAAGTAACCTAAGTGTCCATCAGCATAAGGATGGATAAAGACAATGTCATACTTATACAAAGTGCAGTACTATTCAGCCATAAAAAAGAATGACATTCTATCATTTGCTACAGCATGGGTGGTACTGGAGATCATAATGTTAAGTGCAATAAGCCGTGCACAGAAAGTCAAATGTTGTATTTTCTCACTTATTTGTGGGATCTAAAAATCAAAACAATTGAATTAATGGGTATAGAGAGTAGAAAGATGTATACTAGAGGCTGGGAAGGGTAGTGGAAGGGGCTGGGGAAGGAGATGGGGATGATTAATGAGTAAAAAGAAGTAATTAAGAAGAATGAATAAGACTATTTTGTAGCACACGTTCTCTATAGTCAATAATAATTGTACATTTGATAATAACTAAAAGAGTTAGTTATTATATAACTATATCTGGTAATATAATATATAATGAATTATATTTGATAATAACTAAAAGAGTTAGTTATTATCAAATGTACAAATGGATTGTTTGTAACACAAAGGATAAATGCTTGAGGGGATGGATATCTCATTCATCATGATGTGATTAGTACACATTACATGTCTGTACCAAAATATCTCATGTACCCCATACATATATACACCTATTACTTACCTACAAAAGTTAATTTTTAAAAAAATACAGTAGCAGATAATTTCTCAATGTCATATAGTAAAACATATCTGACATATGCAGTGACTAAATCCATTGAAGGGGTGAAGATTAAAAAAAAAAAACACTTTCCTGTTTGTCTTCATTTATAATAGCACATGCATACTTCTGCTCACATCTATTCCCTAAGGCTTAGATATAGCTATAAGGTATAACCAGTTCCTAATGCTGGGATTGTTTTCTTGATTTCCTTTTTAGATGGTTCACTATTATTTTATAGAAATACAACGGAGTTTTGTAAGTTAAGTTTGTATCCTGCAACTTTACTGAATTTGCTTAATAGTTCTAGCTATTAAGTCTTGAGCATTTTCTATACATACAATCATGCCACCTATAAACAGAGCAGGTTGACTTATTTTCCAGTTTGAATTCCCTTTATTTCTTTCTTTTGCCTTATAGCTCTGGCTGGAACTTCCAGTACTATATTGAATAGAAGTGGTGAAACCGGGCATTCCTGTGTATTCCATAACTTAGAAGATAAGCTTTGAACTTTTCCCTGTTATTATCTGTGATATTATCTGTGTGTATGTTTTATGTTTGTGTGTGTGTGTGTGTGTTGAGGTACATGCCTTCTATGCCCAATTTGTTGAGAGTTTTTTTTAATAATGAAAGGATGTTGAATTTTGTCAATTGCTTTTTGTGTCTATTTTACTATCATACGGATTTTGTCTTTCACTGCGTTAATGCAATAAATCACGTATATTTATTTGTATATATTGAAGCATCCTTGCATTCCTGGGATGAATCCCACTTGATCATCATGGATAATCATGTGCTGTTGAATTTTGTTTGCTAGTATTTTCTGGTGGATTTTTGCATCTATGCCCATCAGAGATATTGGCCAGTAGTTTTTGTTTTTTGTTAGGTTCTTGTTTTGTTTTGTTATCAGAGTAACGCTGGCTTTGTAGAAAGAGTTTGAAATAATTCCCTCCTCTTCAATTTTTTGAGAATTATTTTGAGAATTAGTTTGAGAATTATTGGTATTAGCAATTTAAAAATTTGGTATATATCAGCAGTGAAGCCACCAGTTCCTGGGCTTTTCTTTGAAGATATACTTTTTATTATTGATTCAATTTTGTCACATTATTGATCTGTTTAGATTTTTGTTTCTTCATGATTCAATTTTGGTAGGTTTTATATGTCTAGAAATTTATCCATTTCTTCTCAGTTTTTTAATTTGTTCACATATGGTTTTTATTAATACTCCCTTATACTCTTGTATTTCTGTGGTACCAGTTGTAATGCTTCTTTTCTATCTTTGATTTTTCAAAATAAACAGCTCTTAATTTAATTGATATTGTGTATGAGTCTTAGTGTGTTTGTTGGGAAGTATGTGGTGAATCTGGTTCTGAGTAGATGCAGTGGTATAGCTTCTATGCAGCTTCTTCATCAGTGATCAATGTCAACAATGACTGTGAGTGCCTCAGCAGCCTATACTGTAGGAGTTTCAGCAGCACTGGCAGCAGCATAAGTTGTTAGTGTCCTCAGTGACAAGAGCTTTGCGGGGGAGAGAATGGGGGGCTCTTTTTGATGTTTTATCCACAGTGGGGAGACTTACACAACAGGATTCTTCCTGGTGTCAGGTCTGACACAGCCTACAAGAAGCTACCATGGTGCTGGGTTCAAGTGCACATGTGCTCAGAAAGGCTGTGGAGCTATGGTCCTAGGCTCATGATCTCATAAAGCTATTGTGGTCCTTTAGTGTTCAGGTGCAAGTTCACCCTCTAAGGCTGAGTTGAACGTAGATTGTCCATGGAGCAAGGACCCACAATTCAGAGGCTCTCCCAGCAGCTCAAGATCCAGGGTCCAGACTGCAGGTTTGGTTTAGCTCCAGGAATTTCTGGTTTAGCTCCAGGAATGAAGGGGTGCTCTGGAAGTTTTGACTAGGGTAGCAGTGTATAGTTGCACTTTATAAACCAGAGTCAATATGGCACAGTGATAATGTAGGTCATGGCATATGGGGCATCATGTAGTGATTATTTTGATTCCTGGGATGCTGGAACTTGACAGTATTCCCAGATGCTTGGTGACCAGGCCACTTTCTGTGGTAAAAAGGACCCCAGAATGGCAGAGCACAGCTGTCATTTGGACCCTGGGGGGCAAGGAGCAGCATAGCAATGAGTCCACTCTCTGGGGAGGGTAGTGTCTCAGCAGTTAAGATTCTGAGAGGCAATTCCAGCTTTGGGGAAGCTGGATACTATTGTGGTTTGGCCTGTAGTGTGGAGTGTTTCAGCTCAGCCAATATTCTGTTTCTCTGTGATGTGGGATACCATGTCAGCTCAGCCCTGGGATACATGGTTGCTTAGCATGGCCAAAGCACTGATTCCCTGGGAAGCAATGCACCACTTTGGCTTGGATTCATGGAGTGTGACTGCTTTGAGTAGCCAGAGCACTGTTTCTGTGGGATGTAAGATGTTGCTTCAGCTTAGGCACAAAGGAGTATGACCGCACTGGGAGGCCAAGGCACTTTTTCCCAGGTCACAGGGTACTGCTTCAGTTCAGGCCCTGGGGGATCATAACCGCTTTGAGTGGCCAAGACGCAATTTCCCAGGATGCAGGGAACTGCTTCAATTCAGGCACCAGGAGGCCATGACTGCTTTGAGTGGCCAAGGTACTGTCTTTCCTGCTTGCTGGGTGCCTCTTTGGCTGAGTCACAGTGGGACTAATTATATTAGTGACTGGGAGGAGTAGATTAAGTTGCTCCACCAATGTACCATTTTACTGGCAGAGAGTGCTCAGCTACAGCTTGGACCCCTAGGGGATATGAGTGACTGAGAAGGGTAAATAGAGTGACTTCAATACAGCACTGTTTCCCTGAAGGGCAGTGCACAACTTAAGCTCAAGGTTTGAGGGACAGGGCACAGCAATATCTTCGTGGGTTAGATGGATTGACTCCCCCAAGGTGTCATTTTCTCAATAGATAACGTGCACCTTCAGCTCAAGCTCTGAAGGCAGAAGGCACAAAAATTACTGGGATGGGAAAATTTAGCTCCATGGACAGTTGACCCCATGGGGTAAGGTGTAGCAGCATCTCAGCTTGGTGATAGCAGGCCACTGGGCATGTGTGGTTCAGTGGTTGCTAAGCTTCAAAGAAAGACGTATGTCATGGTCACTCACTCCCAAAACAGGGCAAACTCTAACAATAGTTCTAGTTATAAGATAGCATAGCACAGTAGTTGTGCAGGCCACAGGGTGCAGGCCACAGAGTGTCAGCTCTTTCTCTGAGGGGAGCACAGATGTGTGGACTCCTGACAAGTACCTCAATTGGCTTAGTTTCTGTGAGAATTGCAAGGTGAGGACTGTAGGTGTCCAAGGTGTTGATGAGGGTTGTTGGGGTCCTATTTACTTTTTTCCCACAGGGCGAAGTCTGTTCTAATTCCAAACTGAGCCCAGCTAGGGGATGTAGTGGTAGAGACTACATGTTTTCTTGCTTTCTCTACATAACTATCCTAAGTTTCTGTGATCTACAAGGTTTCTCCTACTCCTTTGATTTACTCCGATGCTCTACTTTTGTTATTTTCATCAAAATGTGGTTGTTAATCTATTGTTTCATCTATCTTTCTGGAAGGTGGTGATTGCTCAGGGATTCCAGGTGGCCACCTTGTTGAAGTCACTCCTTCCATAAAACAAGCTACCTGGGATGTTAATAGATATTGTGTTGATAAAGTTTGGAGATTATTGCCATCTTAATAACAGTAAATCTTCCTACCAATGAGTATGGGTTGTCTTTCCAATTTTCTATCTGTCTATCTATCTATGCTTCTTTTCTTTAAATTTATTTATTTATTTGACTGGGCGCGGTGGCTCACGCTTGTAATCCCAGCACTTTGGGAGACCGAGGCAGGCGAATCATGAGGTCAGGAGTTCAAGATGAGCCTGGCCAACACAGTGAAATCTCGTCTCTACTAAAAATACAAAATAAATAAGTAAATAACTGGGCATGGTGGCAGGCACCTGTAATCCTAGCTGCTCCAGAGGCTGAGGCAGGAGAATTGTTTGAACCTGGGAGTCAGAGGTTGCAGTGAGCCGAGACTGCACCACTACACTCCAGTCTGGGCGACAGAGCTAGACTCTATCTCAAAGATAAATAAATAAATAAATAAATAAATAAATAAACTTATTTGATAATATTGTCTAATAAAATAGATCACAAATGTCCTTCAATATTTAAATTGTTTTAAATTTTATTTATAACTGATAATAATATTTGTATATATTTATGGGGTACAATGTGATGTTTTACTATATGTATATTTTATAGGATGATTGAATCAAGCTAATTAGCACATCTATTACGTCACATTTTGTGTGTGTGTGGCACGAACATTTAAAATTCACTTTCTTCAAAAATTCATAGATGGAAGAGATCTAGAATGGTGGTTACCAGAGGCTTGGGGCCAGAAGGAAAAGAGTCAAAGATCCTGGTCAAAGAGTACAAAACTTGAGATACGTAGGATAAATAAGCTCTTGAGATCTATTTTATAGCATTGTGCCTATAGTTTATAATAATGTAATGGATATTTCAAAATTGCTAAGATAAATTGGTTTTTGAAAAATTAAATTGATTTGTTTGAAAGCCTTGTATTAGGCATATGATATTCCACACAAAATTGAAATGCTTTCTGTCCTCCAGGGGTTACATATTTATATATTTGGTTACCTAACATTTGTTTTCTGAAAAGGTAGCACTTCCTTAAATTTCTTCAGTTTTCATTGCCAAAAATGGTAGTAGGTACTCTTGTTTTAATGTTGTATATGTTAGTATCTGAGAGTTACAGCCTATGTTTCAAAAGTGTTGCATTTTCTAATACACACACACACACACACACACACACACGTACATATTTCTATTTTTACACATTCTCACCAAAACTTGACAATATTCAAGCTTTCTAATTTCAGTAACTCTGATTAACATAACATGTTTTTTTTTTTTTTTTTTTTCCTCTGGTAACTAATAAATTAAGCATTTCTTCAAATGTTGGTTAGCCTTTCTGATAGGAGTTACCTGTTTATATATGGCCATTTTTCTTTAATATTGTTACCTTTTTTCTTTGATTTTGAGGAGTGTCTTGTATACTCTAGGTAATCAAGCTTTTGTATTTTTGCCTTCTACTGCACTGATTTCTACCCTTTTATTATTATTTATTTATTTGTCTTTTGGTGTTTACTGTGTTGCATTTTCCAACTTCTGGAATTGAATGCTCAGCTTATTTTCTTAATCTTTCTTTTCTCACTGTTGAAACACGTTTGATGCAATAAATTTTCATTACCTTTATCATGTTATACAACTTGAGTCACTCAGTGCTTTCTATTATCATTGAATTCTCAATAAATGTCTTTTTTCTTCATGATTTCCTTTAACTCAAGTGTCAGCTAACAATATGCTGTTTAGTCTCCGACCATATGGTTAGAGGATACAGTCTATATGATTTTTCAATCCTTTGAAATTTGTTGAGGATCCCTTTGTGGTAAATTTGTCTGTTTCTATGAACTTTTGTGAGTGTTCTAAAACAATGTGTATTCTCTATTGTTGAGTAAGAGAAATATGTTTAATAGCTCAGGCTTATGCATGATATTGTTTAAGTTCTTAAAATGTACGCTTATTTATGTCTGATTAATGTGTCATTTTCTGTAAGAGGTTTCCTAAAAATATGCACCATTTTGATTTGCAACTTTTGTTGCCTAATAAACTTTGTCAGATATTTATTCTTATTATATTTTTCCTTTGAAACATATATAGCACATTATTTCTTATGATGTTTTGCCTTAATTCTAGCTTTTTAAAGAAAATATTGTTAAACTGACCTCATTTTGTTCATTTTTGAATGAACAAACATGAATAACAACATGTGTATCATTTTCCATCCTTTTGTTTTAAATATTTGTATGTCTTTCTTAAAGTATGACTCTTGTGAACACCACTTTGGGAAATCTCATTTTATAGCTTGTATTTAATTTTGTGTCTTATAATGATAAGTTTAACCAATTTATATTCATTGTATTGATATTAAATTGGGCTTGTTTTTAATAAGTATCTACTTATCCAATTATTCTTAATTTCCACTTTCTATTATAAGAATCTAGGGTTTTTTTGTTTGTTTTCTTTCTAGTATACAAATTATACATTAATACACAGTTCTCAAAAGAAGATACACATATGGCCAATGAACGTATGAAAAAATGCTTAACATCACTAATGATCAGGGAAATGCAAATCGAAACCACAATGTAATACCACCTTACTCCTGCAAGAATGGCCATAATCAAAAAATTAAAAAACAGTAGATGTTGGTGCAGACGCAATGATCAGGGAACACTTCTACACTGCTGGTGGGAATGTAAACTAGTACAGCCACTATGGAAAACAGTATAGAGATTTTTAAAGAACTAAAAGTAGAACTACCGTTTGATCCAGCAATCCCACTACTGGGTATCCACCGAGAGGAAAAGAAGTCATTATACAAAAAAGATACTTGCACACACGTTTATAGTAGCACAATTCACAGTTGCAAAATCATGGAACCAACCCAAATGCCTATCAACCACCGAGTGGACAAAGAAACTGTCATATATGTGTGTGTGTGTGTGTGTGTGTGTGTGTGTGTGTGTGTGTGTGTGTGTATATGATGGAGTATACCCAGCCATAAAAGGGATGCATTAATAGCATTTGCAGTAACCTGGATGAGATTGGAGACTATTATTCTAAGTGAAGTAACTCAGGAATGGAAAACCAAACATCATATGTTCTTACTGATATGTGGGTGCTAAGCTATGAGGACACAAAGGCGTAAGAATGATACAATGGACTTTGGCGTCTTGGTGGGAAGAGTGGAGGGGAGTGAAAGGTAAAAGACTACAAATACAGGGCAATGTATACTGCTTAGGTGATGGATGCACCAAAATCTCACAAATCACCACTGAAAAACTTACTCATGTAACCAAATACCACCTGTAACCCAATAACCTTTGGAAAAAAAAGTTATACACTCTGTTTTTTCTTATAGTATTTGCTCTTCACATAGCATCAATACCACATACATTTATCACTTACTGATTTTTTAAATATCAATATCTATATTTCCCTCATAACAAAACAAGTAGTGTAGCATGCTTTTATGCCCTTTGGATCTTTTTCCCATCATCCATATATTGTCTGGAATTTGAGATTGTTCTGAATTTTGTATATGCATTCTCTTTTTCTTTTATATAGCCTAAACATTCATTACATTTCCATGTTATCAAGAAACAAAACTTCCCTCAAAGGAGATATCTCAATATTTTAACAATTGATAGACAACAATAAAAGGTATTTTTTTAAACTTGTGAGAAAATAAAATTGTTTAACAAATACATTTTCTGCCATTATAGCTATGAGGTAGTTTGGCAGAAGTATCTGGGAACCTAACTATATATCTTTTACCTTGAGCGTAATTCAGTAAAAGAGATACAACTTAAAGCATCTGCAAAGGGTTTTAGTATTGAATACAAAAGACTTTGCTACAAGGAAAAGCCATTTATTATTATGATTATAATTATAAATTTTCCGTTATACTTTGTTCCAAATAGGCCCTTTTCTCTAACTGTGAAGCATAGACAAATAAGTTGATGTGTTCATATTACACAGTTAATCAGCATACAGGACAATACAGCTGGCCCTTGAACAACAGGAGTTTGAACTGCACAGGTCCACTTACATGTGGATATTTTCTCAGTAAATATAGTCAGCCCTTCTTATAGGTAATTTGCACCTCCATAACCAAATGCAGATTGAAAGTACAGTATTTGTGGTATCCGAAACCTGTGTATATGGTAGACTGACTTTTCACATCTGCAGATTCCGCAGAATTGACTGTGGTATTTGAATATAAGTGAATTTTGGTACGTGCTGGGGACGTGGAACCACTGCCCTGCAAATACCAAAGGATGCCTATACTTTTAGAAGTCTCTGGAATACCATTCGAGATATTTGTTGTATTTTTTTTTACCATAGTAGAATGAATTTTAAGAGGCCAAAAAGAGATTCCTCAAAGTCTACTTTTTAAAAAAACATCCTGGACATTCATAAAATAAGATTTCAGAAAAGCATAAAATGTAAAGGTACACATTTTATGGGAAAATTTATTTTAGAAACTGTGTTTAAGTGAATGAAATTTTTGTTTTTGCACAATTAATAATTGTTTATCACTTTTTAAAATAAGAAGTGTTCTTCATTTGATATATTTGAACTGTACATTTAAGCTGGAATTATGTCATACGTTTTAAGTTGGTAAACTCATGAAAACCAAATGAGAATAGTTTACATGTAATATGTTATATATTCTGTAACATCAGAATTACAAATGCTTTTCAGTTTCTGGGTACTATATTCTGTGCTCTGACCTGACTATACTTATGTCTATATAAAGAATATATACTATATGGAATATATATTCTATATAAAGAATGTTAAGAAAGGTTACTTTTCTAAGAAACATTTATTCCAGACACCTGTTTGGGTGCCTAAACTATTTCCCACAATTGCTTCCTGCAGCCACTTCTTTGGGTGATGGTAGCTGTCAAAATGTGACTTTTATCCCAGAAATAGTGAATTTGCTCAAATCATTTATCAATACTTAGCTCAAATCATTTCCCAGTACTGAGATTTGCAGGGCTCTGATGCAGTGTTGAAAGGAGAAGAAAAGGTTGAGAATAAGGCATATTTTCATATCTTTGTGATAGCATGAGGGTACTTTGTTTTTTCCCACATACAGTTAGCCCTGAAGAAACATATGTAAGCTAATCTTGATATTTGAAGCTAAAACAAGTCTTAAGTGTGCAGTCCTGGTATTATCCATTCAGAAACTTATTTATTAGTAATGCTACCACTTCCAAACAGTCCTAATATGCAAACCACTATAAACAAAAAGTTAGCTGTTTATGCCCCATGAATAACAATACATTTTATGAGAACAGAAAAAAAAGAAGAAATTAGTATATTTATTTTTCTAAAGAGTTATATTGAAGTGAGTTCATGTAGAGAAGTTCAGAGGGAAAAAGTGGCCAAGAATATAGCAATATTGACTAGTTAAGGTAGGTTGAGGAGATTAAATTATCAGCTCAGGGAAGAAAGGAGATAGTGTTAAGGAAAAGGAGAGACTCCCTTTTGGAAGATGCTATGCTATTCATATTAAGATTGGAAGACTTGGAAGTATTTGGATTAAAACAAAGGATAGGACGTTAGGAACTCTCAGTGGAGTGGAGGTCGGCAGTGAGGCTAGACTAATACCTCAAGATTTCCTGACTTACGTGACAGAACTTCATATGTAACTTGAGAGTCTCTAGAAGAATTCCCTTCACTGTATTAAGGGGCTGGGTAGAATCCTTTCAGTTATAGTTATTCATTTTTATCTTCAGGACAGAATATATGCTCCTAAATTCTTAGGAATGTTGCAATAAAACTCTTGTTTATTGGTAATTTTGTTATAGAAATAACATAACATAGCATGTTACTTTTGCAAGTGCCATCTGTCTGGCATTCTCTCAAAGATATTTAGGAAAGCTATATAATTTATGTTTTCAGAAGAAATAAAGGGAACAGAAAAATATGACCTGGGGGAGATAAAATAAAAGACAATGTTTTAACAATGAAAATATTTTAATAGATCCAGAAGACTTTTAAATGTTTGCATATATCATGAGAATAAAATGAGTGGGAAGAAAACAATGGTATAATGTCTGTGTTTTCTGTAGTTTCTACTTAAGATTTTCATTTACATCATTATGCACTTGATTAGACAAAGTAAATAGATGATGTGAACAATCAGTCTGACATAGACCTGTGTTACTTTTTCTTCTATTTTATTGCATATTCAAAAAGTGCTTTTTGCCAAAATACATTCTTTTCAAAAATACTTACCCCAACTCTTTGAAAATTGGACGTACTTCCTCTCTTTGCAAACCCTGCTCTCTCTTACTAATTACTAATTCTGTCAGGAGAAAGAATCTGGTGTTCATAATGACATGTCTAAGATAAATAACTTTCTCTGTAGGTTATTCTGACATTCTAACTATAATGTAAGGTTATTTCGACTGCCTTTAAATTACATATTCTTTGGGTAAAATGTGTTTCAAAATATTATAGCTTCTCAAGAAGAAAATTCAAGAACTACAACAAATCATGTTTTTCCTCAGTAAAATTTTGGAAAACTAAAAACCGGCTTTTAAAGCAAGTGCACGCAATTTCTGAATTGGGATGACACTTTCTGAAAATGAACACTACATTTAACAATACTTAGTAATTGCGCACTGAAATATGCTAAGAATCCTAAGTCAAAGGTGCCTAATCTCCCTTGGCTTGCAAACCACTATAAACAAAAAGTTAGCTCTTTATGCTCCTATGAATAACAACACATTTTATGAGAACAGAAAAAAAAGAATAAATTAGTATATTTATTTTTCTAAAGAGTTATATTGAAGTGAGTTCTTGTAGAGAAGTTCAGAGGGAAAAAGTGGCCAAGAATATACCAATGTTGACCAGTTAAGGTAGGTTGAGGAGATTAAATTATCAGCTCCACCCAAATCTCATATTGAATTGTAATTCCCAGTGTTGGAGGAGGGGCCTGGTGGGAAGTGTTTGGATCATGAGGGCAGATTTTCCGCTTGCTGTTCTCCCAATAGTGAGTTCTCAGGGGATCTGGTTGTTTGAAAGTGTGTAGCACTTCCCCCTTTGCTCTCTCTTTCCTGCTCTTTCATGGTAAGATGTGCTTGCTTCCCCTTTGCCTTCTGCCATGATTGTAAGTTTTCTAAGGCCTCCTAGCCATACTTCCTGTACAGCCTGTGGAACTGTGAGTCAATTAAACCTCTTTATTTCATGAATTGCCCAGTCTCAAGTAGTTCTTTATAGCAGTATGAGAATAAACAAATACAGAACAGGTTAGGAAGATATTGTATTTTGTAAGGGATTTACTATATGAACTATCTTGTTTGCAGTTAAAAGAGAATAACTTTTCATTACTGTTGATTTGAATTTGGTTAGAATTACATAATACATGCAAATTACATATGCAAAGCAGTTTTATTTTTCAAAGTACTTTTCTTAAATATGTTTTTTAGTTTTCTTTGTAAAATAAAGAATTTTGATTCTGCGTGTTTACTTATAAGATACGAACACAATACTGCACATGGGGAAACTGCACATGTTGCATGTTGTCTCATGATATCCCACTAGATACATTCAACAATCTATTTTGAATATATAGCTGAGTTATTCTGTATTTTATAGTTAATTTTTTAAGATAAATTTCTGCATATGATGGGAGGATAGATCCGACGATTTCTCAATCCTTTACTAAAATTTGGAATTCTGTGCTAGGATTCTGAAAATTTACTATTATAAATAGAATGAACCAATATTGACTCCTCTGGGGTTTGATCCAGATAGCATTACAGAAGGCCATATGCTGTGTGTTATAGAGGAGACAAGTAAAGTATGTGGACTTTGCCCTCATTCCTTGATAAAAAACCAGGAAGATAAATGGCTTAAGGAAATCATTCTTTTTACATTATAGTAATAAAATCACATAAACAGATTATTGAATACATCTAGTGGGCTATCATGAGACAGCATGCAATATCATCCAGTCCAGTGTCCCTTCCTCATCCTCTGTGGAGAGGCTAGAAAAACAACATTTTTATTTATACGAGATTTAAATATAATAATGATGATACTGCCCTAATGTGGGTATAGGTTTTCATAGTTTTAAAGGAACATTTTTTTTGTACACTGAGAGAATATTGTATAACAATCAAGGCATAACCTTTGAAGTCTAACAGATACAAGGTCAAATTCTGCCTCTACCTCTTATCAGATACATGGTTTGGGTAAATCATTTAATATCAGCTGATTTCCTCTTATGGTAGTTGAGATGAATAATTATAGCTTGTAAAGTCACTGTTAATTTAAATTAGAATATGGATTTGCACACATACATATACATACACATGCACACACACACACTGCCTAACATGAAGTAGGTGCTCAATGAGTAGTCTGTAAGGTAAAAAATAGCTATTGTGTTTTTCTGTTTTATAGATGATAAAGCCAAGTGTCAGAATGGCAAGTTATTTGCCTAAGATATGAATTTACCGTGCTTTTACTGGGTTGCAAATTTTCTATTTCTTCATACAGTGTTCTATTTAATTAATGGTCAGCTGATGTTTAAATTAATGTGTGTGGTACTTCATTCTTATAATTCTTATTATTTACAAATGTGTTCAGTGGTTGTTTCAGGGCCAATATCGATGGCTCACTTAGCTACTCGGTCGTCCATAAAGAGTTTTCTCATGAACATTTTTCAATATAATCAAGTTTTCTGTCCTTTTATGTTATGACAGAGGATAACAATTTTTGGCTTAGAAATTATTTGGAACTTCCAAATATATGTCTCTAAGTTGATAACTGCATTTTAAATTTTAAACTGAAGCAGATTTTTCATATTCCATAGTGAGTACTTGGGAAATTTTCTGATCTACACTTCATAAAATTGTGGATATGTTCACTGTCCTATGGTAAGTGGAATTTTCAACTCTAACACGGGAAGGGTAAAGAGAGAAAATAATATCATCAAGATGAATGAAAAATTGGCTCAGATGATATTTTGCTTTTCAATGTTGATCTACATCATTGGCCTTGGACTTGGGGAATATATTTTCCTTTAGTTTCAATTAGATAAACAAGTTATGTGGTATGAGAAAATTTGGCTCAGTCTTTTTTATTATTATTATACTTTAAGTTCTAGGGTACATGTGCACAACGTGCAGATTTGTTACATAGGTATACATGTGCCATGTTGGTTTGCTGCACCCATCAACTCGTTATTTACATTAGGTATTTCTCCCAATGCTATCCTTCCCCTAGAACCCCACCTACTGACAGACCCCGGTATGCGATGTTCCCCACCCTGTGTCCATGTGTTCTCATTATTCAGCTCCCACCTATGAGTGAGAACATGTGGTGTTCGGTTTTCTGTCCTTGCGATAGTTTGCTTAGAATGATGGTCTCCAGCTTCATCCATGTCCCTGCAAAGGGCATGAACTCATCCTTTTTTATGGCTGCATAGTATTCCATGGTATATATGTGCCACATTTTCTTTATCCAGTCTCTCATTGATGGGCATTTGGGTTGGTTCCAAGTCTTTGCTATTGGGAATAGTGCTGCAAGAAACACACTTGTGCATGTGTCTTTATAGTAGCATAATTTATAACCCTTTGGGTATACACCCAGTAATGGGATTGCTTGGTCAAATGGTATTTCTAGTTCTAGATCCTTGAGGAATCACCACACTGTCTTCCACAATGGTTGAACTAACTTACACTTCCACCAACAGTGTAAAAGCATTCCTATTTCTCCACATCCTCTCCAGCATCTGTTGTTTCCTGACTTTTTAATGATCGCCATTCTAACTGGCATGAGATGATATCTCATTGTGGTTTTGATTTGCATTTCTTTGATGACCAGTGATGATAAGCATTTTTTCATAGGTCTGTTGGCTGCATAAATGTCTTCTTTTGAGAAGTGTCTGTTCATATCCGTTGCCCACTTTTTGGTGGGGTTGTTTGTTTTTTTCTTGTAAATTTGTTTGAGTTCTTTGTAGATTCTGGATATTAGCCATTTGTCAGATGGGTAGATTGCAAAGATTTTCTCCCATTCTGTAGGTTTCCTGTTCATTCTGATGATAGTCTCTTTTGCTGTGCAGAAGCTCTTTAGTTTAATTAGTTCCCATTTGTCTATTTTGGCTTTTGTTGCCATTGCTTTTGATATTTTAGTCACGAAGTCTTTACCATGCCTATGTCCTGAATGGTATTGCCTAGGTTTTCTTCTAGGGTTTTTATGGTGTTAGGTCTTACACTTAAGTCTTTAATCCATCTTGAGTTAATTTTTTTATATGGAGTAAGGAAGGGATCCAGTTTCAGCTTTCTACATATGGCTAGCCAGTTTTCCCAGCACCACTTATTAAATAGGGAATCCTTCCCCCATTTCTTGTTTTTGTCAGGTTTGTCGACAATCATATGGTTGTAGTTGTGTAGTGTTATTTCTGAGGCCTCTGTTCTGTTCCATTGGTCTATATATCTGTTTTGGTACCAGTAACATGCTGTTTTGGTTACTGTAGCCTTGTAGTATAGTTTGAAGTCAGGTAGCGTGATGCCTCCAGCTTTGTTCTTTTTGCTTAGGATTGTCTTGGCTATGCAGGCCCTTTTTTCGTTCCATATGAACTTTAAAGTAGTTTTTTTCAATTCTGTGAAGAAAGTCAGTGATAGCTTGATGAGGATAGGCATTAAATCTATAAATTACCTCGGGCAGTATGGTCATTTTCTCGATATTGAGTCTTCCTGTCCATGAGCATGGAATGTTCTTTCATTTGTTTGTGTCTTCTTTTATTTCATTGAGCAGTGGTTTGTAGTTCTCCTTGAAGAGATCCTTCACTTCCCTTGTAAGTTGTATCCCTAGGTATTTTATTCTCTTTGTAATAATTGTGAATGGGAGTTCACTCATGATTTGGCTCTCTGTTTGTCTATTATTGCTGTATAGGAATGCTTGTGATTTTTGCACATTTATTTTGTCTTAAGATTTTTATTTTAAAAAATCTAATATTTGACTTCAACTCAGGATTTAGCAAATGAGCTCTGTACATTCTTGCCATTGGCTTTTTATTAATTATGTTCATATCTTTGAGGTAATACAACTTTCTTATATTTTGAAAGCTTACAGTATGATACTGGTATTTTACTGAATCTTGATATCGTACATTTCCTTGATTATAAAGTTACATACCTATATCATTGCCCATAAAATGAACATCATTACTTTTAAGACTAACATAATCAATTTATTATCATTAACTATAGTCACCATGTTGTAAAATAGATCTCTTGGACTTATTTGTCCTGTCTAAATAAAATGTTGTGTCCTTTGATCAACATGTCTCCAATCCCCTGACCCCTGCTTCTATCCTCTGTTAACCACCATTCTGCTCTGTACTTCTATAGGTTTTACTTTTTCAGATTCCACATATAAGTGAGATCATGCAGCATGTGTCTTTCTGAGACTGGATTATTTCACTTAACATATATCCTCTAGGTTTTTCCATGTTTTCACAGATGACAGGATTTTCTTCTTTTCAAAGGCCTAATAGTATTCCACTGTGTATATATACTGTGTTTTCTTTATCTATTTATTTGTGGATGGACACGTAGGTCAATTCCATATCTTAGTTATTGTGAATAATAACAATGAACATAAGAGTGTAGGTATCTCTTTGATAGACTAATTCCTACAAGAGTACATTTTGAACATTCTCATCAAAAATAGTATATGAGACGACACATATGTTGTTTGATTCAGCCATTCCACAATGTATACATATTTCAAAACATCATGTTGTATACCATAAATATATATAATTTTACATGTCAATTTAAACTAAAAGTAAGAAAAATAAAAGAGTAACATAATCAAAATATCTTGAAAATTTTTCTGAATTTAGGTAGTTACATGCCAAAAGGTAGATATGACTAATGAAACCATAAAATATATCATCTAAAAACCATTGACAACATGCATCTTCTTCTTTTCCTACAATTCCTCTAAAAGTCAGTGATTTGAGATTTAATGAGCTCCTGCCACAGGTATTATATCCACAACTCATTTGCTAAAGAAACATCATTGAAATAATAAATTTTACTCTCATTCTACAGGAAGTTTGCATTATTAGTAAAAATCCATGAGATCTGTGGAGGCAAAAAGAGTGCTTTATTTTCTGGAATCAATCTATGGATTCGGGAAATACAGCCTTTGCACAAAGCAAAATGCACTCAGAGGAGGGTTTGAAGAGTTAGATGTTATAAAAGCAAAAGCTGCAAGACTAGGGAATGGGAGAAGGGGAGTGAGGAACAGAGAATTGACTGGATGCCCTATAAGCATAAAACTACAAGTCTCTCTTTTTTGGCTAATTCTAGATGGTCAACAGGGGAATCTGCAGCTACAATCTATTTTGGTTTTGCTTCTCTTAGAAAGCGAAGTCTTGTGACATTTTTGCAACATTTTTTAAAAACACACAATGTGTAACTGCCCCTCATCCTACTATGACTGCCTGGTTCTTCTTTAACTTGAGCATCTCATTTAGCCACAGACAGTCCATTTTGTCTATAGGTTGGGGCATAATTTGACAGTATTAATTCTCTCATTTTGTTTCTTAGTTCTGCCTGTAGGGATTTAGTCTTAAGTGTGGGAAATGTTTTGTGTGCTTCTTGCCATACATTTCTCTTTGCATGTTTGCATGCTTCTTGCCACAACTTCCTCTCTGTGATCCCTATCCTCATCTCCTCCATTCTTGTCTCTTTATTCTTATATTTTCTGCATCAGTCAGGTATTGATGGTAATATTTTTTGTTATCTCTGAGTTTTAACACTTTGTGTAACAAACGTAATAACATACACTCCTCTCAGTTCTGCCAGGATGTAATGTGATTTATGTATTAAATCATTTTATTGGACTCTTCTTAGTTCCTACCTTTAAGGTATGGGTAGATATAGGTTATGGGAATTAAACTGTGGCTGAGTTGGTATTCCTTAGCTGCAATAAATATTGTTGCTGAAATTTTTGTTAACTTAAAGGAAGCATGAATTATACATTTAGAAAAAGAGAGAAAACTTTATTTCTTTTAAGAGTCTACTACCTGCAAGGTGGCCATCCTGCAAGGTACCAAGATGGCAGGCTAAGAAACATGCCTCCGGCCAAGACCAGTCACAGACACTTCAAAGGAGGAAGGGATGGGGTGGGAGCTTTAGGCTAAACAGGTTGGCTAAACATACACATTCAACAGGTTATAAAAGGAGATATGAATATTCATAAAGGTGGTCCTTATATATGTGTATTGAACAAGCATGCATGTGACATACAACCGATGTTCACTTTGAGGTGGAGACTTAACATTTAGATATATTACATATATCTGTACATCAAAGGTCTTTTTAGGATACGAAGTACACAATCTCTGTAAACTGTTCAGAATCAGGTCTTGGTCAGTGGACTTCTTATCAGAAGAAAGTTTCTGAAATCTGTCTCTTCCCCAATCAAAGCCATAGGTACAGCTAACTCAACATTTGCAAACTGGATGCATTGTAATTGTTTTAATATTGCTCACCTTGGGGCCAGTGATTGATTAACTGCTAGAGAAAAAAAAATCTTGTGGCAGTTAGAGTGAAATTAATTTTTTAAGTGTAGGGGTGCATGGATTTTTCCATGCCTGGCATGGCCTCAGGTCCTGTTCATAATTTGGTGTCTTATTGCCACAGAAAGTTTGTTCTGTCAGTCTTATGATTTCTATGTTAACATTAATGCTGGTCAGTTGTATCTAAACCACCAAAGAGAGGGAGTATAATGAGGCTTGTCTGACTGCCCATCTCATCATGGCTGGGAACTAAGTTTTTAAGGTGTTTCTGGGGTCCCCTTGGCCAAGAGAGGATATGTTCAGTCGATGGGAAACAGGATTTTATTTATAGTTTACACTTCTTATGCCTGTCACTTTTTCCTAAATATTATATGTAATATAAATCCCCCAAAGAGAAAGATAACAGGCCCAGAGAAGCAGGAGTAGGGACCTTATACAGACCTTAATACTGTGGATGCATTATAAAATTCCTGTGCTCTGGTGCACATAGAAAGGAGAGGAATAGTTTAAGATAACATTTTCTGTTTCACAATTTTTCCTGATGCTTACATTGTATCACTGTGTAGAATCACAAGTCTCCTAGGGCATTGGAATACATTTTTAGAGAAAATGATGCCTTGTTTTCAAAGTGGCAGTTCCAAGATTTCCCACTCTATTTTAGGTGATAGAACTCTGTAGTCACTTGATATGTATAATTCTCTGTAGAAATCAGTGCTTTATTTATAGTTGCAGCTGATCCTTCCCTCCTAGCTGTGAGAAGAACACATAGTTTGGTAAAGGAGATTAGTATTTTTTATTTCAATACTTTTTGGGAAACAGGTGGTATGTGAATGGATGGAAAAGTTATTTAGTGGTAATTTCTGAGATTTTGGTGCATCCACCATGGGAGCAGTGTATACTATACCCAATATGTAGTCTTTTATGCCTTTTTTATTTCCCAACTCGTTGTCTCTCAGCTTGCTGGTTGGTTTTCATCCTTCCAGAGTCAAAGTGCAGGTAGGAAAGTGAGGCATCAGGGATGAGAGAAAAAAAGGGGGTCAGGAAAGTTTTTATTTAATTAATACTATTGTCAGTTGTCTTCATGTGTTCTGGGCCTGCCTGTTACTTTTCAAATTCATTTTTAATTTATTATTCATTACAATAGTTTTGGGGGAACAGGTTTTTTTGCTACATGGATAAGATCTTTATTTGTAAGTTCTAAGATTTTGGCACAACCATCACCCAAGCAGTGTACACTGTACCTGATGTGTAGTCTTTTCTCCCTCACCACTCTCCCACCCTTTCCTCCAAATCTCCAAAGTCCATTATGTTATTATTATGCCTTGTTGCTGGCTTTTTATTAAAGTCATTCAATACACACTGCATTAGGGGCATTTCAAATTGTAAAATATGTTGTGTGCTCTTAAAGAGTTTATAGCCTAATGGGAAAAATAAGGCTTACTGCCTAATTGGTAAAGATAAGGTTATCCAAAAAAATGAAAGGATAAAATGAGACTTTGTTGTGTGGTATCTACCAATACTACCCAACTATAGGTTTGTAGAATGTTGAAGCAACTCCATATTATCTTACTACTGCTCCTTGCCCTACTCCTAATATCACCATGAAAGCTCTGTTGTATTATTTTTATTTTATTTTATTTTACTTTAAGTTCATCATTTGCTTTTGTCACTTTGTCCAGTGAACTTAGGAGCAACCAAACAATTTCATTACATTCCTTGGTTCTCCAGAGATGGTCAAAGTTATTATGTTTAAACTCTTGCCTCTCAAGAGCGATGAATCAGGAGTATCAAATACATTTATTTTGTATAACTCTCTAAACAGGCCTAAGAATGCTAAGGACTCTACTTCTAATAGTATGGAGAACACTGATAGTCCTTGGCCTGAGGACTATCTGTGTTCCTGGAGTTAGCTGCTTAATATGATTAGACCCAAGAATGCTAAGGATAGTTCTATCAGTGTTCTCCATACTATTAGTAGTAGAGTCCTTAGCATTCTTGGGTCTAATTATATTAAGCAGCTAGCTCCAGAAACCCCAAAACTAATGAAAGAACTCCATCCTTAATATTCTGTTCCTCTAGAACCACTCCTGGTACCAAAATCTGTATTAGTCAGGGTTCTCTAGAGGGACAGAACTAATAAGATAGATGTATATATAAAGCAGAGTTTATTAAGGAGTACTGACTCAGACTATCACAAGGTGAGGTCTCAAAACAGGCCGTCTGCAAGCTGAGGAGAAAGGAAACCAGTCTGAGTCCCAAAGCTGAACAACTTGGAGTTGGATGTTCAAGGGCAGGAAGCATTTAGCACAGGAGAATAATGTAGGCCAGAAGACTAAACCAGTCTTTTCTTTTTACGTTCTTCTGACTGTTTTCATTCTGGCAGTACTAACAGCTGATTAAATTGTGCCCACCCAGATTAAGGGTAGGTTTGGATATAGATTTATATAGAAAAACATAGCAACTCTTAGGTATGGCACTTTTATAGTTACTGTGGGGTGTTTTAAAAATTGTGGCTTTCCAGACTTTAAAGTAATATTAGCAAAACAAGATAATTATAAAGACTTTTGGATGTTTATTTATACTTTTAAGGTAGTTTGAATAGAGAGATCAAATGTATCATGGTTTGAAACATAAAGATTTGATTTTTTTCTGTAATAATCATATACTAGCAAATACTATTGTTTTTAATTTAACAGATTAAATTATCACAATGACTGACTATGCTTAAAAATAAAAAATTTCCAAAAATTTAAAAGTGGCTTTAAAAAATGTCTGCACAGCAGCTTTTATATTTGATAAACAAATGGATTCATGAAAACAGAAACAATTATTGTTACAGTTTTTATTTTGTAAATTTGCCATACTAAATATTTTATTAAATTTGTGTCTACTTTAAAAAGTCTTACTGCTCAAACACTTATATAAATAAAAACTGTATCATTGTCTAATTTCATCATGCTGCTTTATTTTATATTTTTATTTTCTGATTTATTATTATTATTACTATGTCAATAGTTTTGGGGGAACAGGTGGTGTTTGGTTACATGGATAAGTTCTTTAGGTGTGATTTCTGAGATCTTCATGCACCCATCACCGGAACAGTCCACGCTGCACCCAATTTGTAGTCTTTTATCCCTCACCTGCCTCCCCACTTCCTCTCAAGTCCCCAGAGTTCATTGTGTCATTCTTTTTTAAATTATTTTTATTTTACATTAAGTTCTGGGACACATGTGCTGAATATGCAGGTTTGTTACATAGGTCTACCTGTGCCACGGTGGTTTGCTGCACCTATCAACCCAGCATCTAGATTTTGAGCCCTGCATGCATTAGGTATTTATCCTGACGCTCTCCCTCCTCTTTCTCCCACCCCCCAACAGGCCCCAGTGTGTGATGTTCTTCTCCCTGTGTCCATGGGTTCTCATTGTTCAACTCCCACTTATGAATGAGAACATGCAGTGACTGGTTTGCTGTTCCTGTGTTAGTTTGCTGAGGGTGATGGTTTGCAGCTTCATCCCTGTCCCTGCAAAGGACGTGAACTCATTCTTTTTTGGGGGGGGGCGGGGGAGGGGGGATGGAGTCTTACTCTGCCGCCCAGGCTGGAGAGCAGTGGCGCAATCTCAGCTCACTGCAAGCTCTGCCTTCCCGGTTCACGCCATTCTCCTGCCTCAGCCTCCGAGTAGCTGAGACTATAGGCGCCCACCACCATGCCCAGCTAATTTTTTAGTAGAGACGGGGTTTCACCCTGTTAGCCAGGATGGTCTTGATCTCCTGACCTCGTGATCTGCCCGCCTCGGCCTCCCAAAGTGCTGGGATTACAGGCATGAGCCACCGTGCCCAGTCAGAACTCATTCTTTTTATGGCTGCATAGTATTCCATGGCGTGTATGCGCCACATTTTTTTTATTCAGTCTATCATTGATGGACATTTGGGTTGGTTCCAAGTCTTTGCTATTGTAAATAGTGCTACAATAAACATATGTGTCCATGTTTCTTTAAAGTGGAATGATTTATAGTCTTTTGGGTATACATCCAGTAATGGGATTGCTGGGTCAAATGGTATTTCTAGTTCTAGATCCTTGAGGAATCTCCACACTGTCTTCCACAATGGTTGAACTAATTTACACTCCCACCAACAGTGTAAAAGCGTTCCTATTTCTCCACATATTCACTAGCAACCACTGTTTCCTGACTTTTTAATGCTCACCATTCTAACTGGTGTGAGATGGTATCTCATTGTGGTTTTGATTTGCATTTCTCTAATGACCAGTGATGATGAGCTTTTTTTCATATATTTGTTGGCTGCATAAATGTCTTCTTTTGGGAAGTGACTGTTCATACCTTCACCCACTTTTGTAGTATCTGTTCTTATCAGTCACTGTATCGTTCTTCTGCTTTTGTGTCTTCATAGCTTAGCTCCCACTTATAAGTAAGAATATACAATGTTTGGTTTTACATTCCTGAGTTACATTCCTTAGAATAATTGTCTCCAACTCCATCCAGGTTTCTGCGAATGCTATTATTTCATTTATTTGTATTTCTGACTAGTATTCCATGGTATCTATATACCACTTTTTTTTTTTTTATTCATTCATTTGTTGTTGAACATTTAGGCTGGTTTCTTATTTTGCAGTTGCAAATTGTGCTGCTATAAACAAGCATGTGCAAGTGTCTTTTTCATGTAAGACTTCTTTTCCTCTAGGTAGATACCCAGTAGTGTGGTTGCTGGATCAAATGGTAGTTCTACTTTTAGTTCTTTAAGGAATCTCCATACTGTTTCCCATAGTGGTTGTACTAGTTTGCATTCTCACCAGCAGTGTAAAGGTGTTTCCTTTTTGGCCACATCTATGACAACATCTATTATTTTTTGATTTTTTAATTATGGCCATTCTTGCAGGAGCACGGTGGTATTGCAAGGTAGTTTTAAGTTGCATTTCCCTAATAATTAGTGATGTTGAGCTTTTTTTATATGTTTGTTGGCCGTTTCTATATCTTCTTTTCAGAATTGTCTATTAATATTTTTTTCTTACTGATTTGAGTTCCTTGTAGATTCTGGATATTAGTCTTTTGTTTGATGCATTGTTTTCAAATATTTTCTCTCACTCTGCGGGATATCTGCTTACTCTGCTGATTAATTCTTTTGCTGTTTAGAATCTTTTTAGTTTAATTAAGTCCCATCTATTTATCTTTGTTTTTGCTGCATTTGCTTCTGGGTTCTTGGTCATTAATTCTTTGCCTAAGCCAATGTCTAGAAGAATTTTTCCAGTGTTATTTTCTAGAGTTTTTATGGTTTCAGGTCTTAGATTTAAGTCTGAGCCATTGTGAGCTGACATTTGTAAAAGGTGAAAGATGAGGATCCAGTGTTTTACTTCTACATGTGGCTTGCCAATTTTCCCAGCAACATTTGTTGAATAAGGTGTAATTTCCGCACTTTATGTTTCTATTGCTTTGTCAAAGATCAGTCGTCTGTAAGTATTTGGCTGTATTTCTGAGTTCTCTATTCTGTTCCATTGATCTACATGCCTGTTGTTACTCCAGTACCATGCTGCTTTGGTAACTATAGCTTTGTATTGTTCGAAGTCAGATAATGTGATGCCTCCAGTTTTGCTTGTTTTGCTTAGTCTTGCTTGGGCTCTGTGGACTCTTTGTTCTTTTGTTGTATATGAATTTTAGGATGTTTTTCTAGTTCTGTAAAGAATTGTGATGTATTTTGATGAGGATTCCATTGAATCTGTAGATTGCTTTTGATCATTTTCACAATATTGATTTTACCCATCCATGAACATGGGACCTGTTGCCATTTGTGTGTGTAGTCTATGATATTCTTCTGCAGTGTTTTGTCATTTTTCTTGTAGAGATCTTTCACCTCTTTGGTTAGGTGGTTAGGTATACTCCTAAGTTTTTTTTTTTTTTTTTTTTTTTTTTTTTTTTTTTTTTTTTTTTTTTTTTTTTTTTTTTTTTTTTTGCAGCTGTTGTAAAAGTGGTTGTGTTCTTGAGTTAATTCTCACCTTGCTCACTGTATGTGTAAGTCAGTACTACTGATTTGTGTACATTTATTTTGTATCATGAAACTTTACTGAATTCATTTATCAGATCTATGAGCTCTTTGAATGAGTCTTTAGGGTTTTCTATGTACAGTATCATATCACTGGTAAATAGCAACAGTTTGCCTTCCTCATTAATGATTTGGATGCCCTTTCTTTATTTTTTTCTGATTTCTCTAGCTAGCACTTTCATTACTATGTTGATTAGGAGTGGTGAAAGTGGGCATCCTTGTCTTGTTCCAATTCTCAGGGGAAATGCTTTCAACATTTTTTCTTTCATTGTAATGTTGGCTGTGGGTATGTCATAGATGACATTTATTACCTTAAGATATGTCTCTTCTATGCCAATTTTGCTGAGGGTTTTAACAATAAACTGGTGTTGGATTTTGTCAGATGCCTTTTCTATAGCTATTGATATGATTTTTTGTTTTAACTTATGTTTATGTGGTGTATCACATTTATTGACTTACATACGTTAAACCAACCCTGAATCTGTGGTATGAAACTCATTTGATCATAATATATTGTCTTTCAGATATGTTATTGGATTGAATTAGATAGTATTTTGTTGAGCAATTTTTTTATTAATGTTCATCATGGATGATGGTCTGCAGTTTTCTTCTTTTGTTACGTCCTTTCCTGGTTTTGGTATTAGGGTGATATTGGGTTCATATAATAATTTAAGGAAGATCCCCTCTTTCTATATCTTTCGGAATAGTTTCAGTAGGATTAGTACCAATTCTTCTTTGAACTTCTGATAGAATTCAGTTGTAATTTCATCTGGCCCTGTACTGGCCCTGGCCTTTTTTTGTCAGTGTTTCTTTAAATTACTACTTCATTCTCACTACTTGTTATTGCTCTGTTCAGAGTTTCTATTTATTCCTGGTTCAATTTAGGAGGGTTGTATATTTTCAGGAATTTATCCATCGTCTCTAGTTTTTCTAGTTTGTGTGCATAGAGATGTTCATAGTAGCTTTGAATAATCTTTTGTATTTCTGTGGTATCAGTTGTAATATCTCCTGTTTCATTTCTAATTGATCTTATTTGGATCTTCTCTTTTCTATTCTTGATTAATCTCACTAATTGCCTACATATTTTGCTTAATTATTTAAAGAACCAGATTTTTGTTTTATTTACTTTTTGTAGTTTTTAATTTATTTTAGTTCTGGTCTGATCTTTGCTATGTCTTTTCTTCTGCTGTGTTTTATTTTGTTTATAACTTGTTTTTCTAGTTCCTTGAGGTGTGATGTTAGGATGCCTATTTGTGCTCTTTCAGACTTTTTGAAGTAGGTTTTTAATGCTATGAACTTTTCTCTTAATACCATTTTTACTATATCCCAGAGGCTATGATAGGTTGTGTCACTATTATCATTCAGTTCAAAGAATTTAATTTAATTTTCATCTTGATTTAATTTTTGACCCAAAAATCATTCAGGATCAGGTTATTGTTACCGTGTAATTGTATAGTTTTGATGATTCCTTTTGGAGTTAATTTCCAATTTCATCCCACTGTGGTCTGAGAATTTTGATATAATTTTGATTGTCTTAAATGTATTGAGACTTGTTTTGTGGCCTATTATACAGCCTATCTTTGAGAATGTTCCACGTCCTGATTAAAAGAATGTATATTCTACAGTTGTTGTGCAGAATGTTCAGTAAATATCTCATAAGTCCATTTGTTTTAGGATACAGTTTAAGTCCATTGTTTCTTTGTTGACTTTCTTTCTTGATGACCTGTCTAGTGCTCTCAGTGGAATATTGAAGGTCCCCTAGTATTAATATATTGCTGTCTATCTCATTTCTTTGGTCTAGTAGTAATTGTTTTATGAATTTGGGAGTCCAGTTTTAGGTATATATATATATATAAATATATATATATATACACACACACACACACACATACCTAAATATATATATACACACAAATATATGTGTGTGTGTGTATATTCAGGATTGTGATATTTTCCTGTTGAAATAATCTTTATATTATTATGTAATATCTCTGTCCTGTTTTAACTGTTGTTGCTTTAAAATCTGTTTTGCCTGACATAAGCATAGTTACTCCTGCTCACTTTTGGTTTCCATTTGCATGGATTATTTTCTCATCTCTTTACCTTAAATGTACATGAGTTCTTATGTGTTAGGTGAGTCTCTTGAAGGCAGCAGATACGTGGTTGGTGGATTTTTATTAATTCTGTCATTGTATTTTTCAAGAGGAACATTTAGGCCATTTACATTCAACATTATTATTGAGATGTGAGGTTTTGTTCTATTCACCATGCTAGTTGTTGCCTGAATGCCTCAGTTTTTTTATATTGTTAATGTTTTCAATGTCCTATGAGATTTATACTTTCAGGAGGTTCTAATTTTTTTGGGGGGGGGAGTTTATTTATTTATTTATTTATTTTTAATTTTTTTTTTATTATACTTTAAGTTCTAGGGTACATGTGCATAACATGTAGGTTTGTTACATATGTATACTTGTGCCATGTTGGTGTGCTGCACCCATCAACTCATCAGCACCCATCAATTCATCCTGATACCTAATTTTTTTGTATTTCAAGGTTTCATTTCAAAATTTAGGACTCCTTTTAGCATTTCTTGTAGTGCTGTCTTGGTAGTGGCAAATTCTCTCAGCATTAGTCTGTCTGAAAAAGAATTTATCTCCCCATTCAGTTATGAAGCTTAGTTTTGCTGGATACAAAATTCTTGGCTGACGGTGATTTTATTTAAGGAGGCTTAATGGTAAAATATGATCCCAATTCCTTCTTGCTTGCTAGGTTTCTGCTGAGAAATCTGCTATTAATCTAATAGGTTTTTCTTTACAGGGTACCTTACGCTTTTGCCTCACAGCTCTTAAGATTCTTTCCTTTATCATGACTTTAGATAACCAGATAATTATGTTCCAAGGTGATAATTTTTGGCAATGAATTTGCTGGGTGTTCTTTGAGCTTCTTGTATTTGGATGTCTAGATCTCCAGCAAGACCAGGAAAGTTTTTCATGATTGTTCCCTCAAATAAGTTTTCTAAACTTTTAGATTTCTCTTTTTCCTCAGGAACACAAATTATTCTTATGTTTGGTCAGGTAATATATTTCCAAATTTCTTGGAGGTTTTGTTTATTATTTTATTTCTGTCTTGTTTGTCTTTGTCATATTGTGTTAATTCAAAAGTCTTGTCTTCTAGCTGTGAATTTCTTTCTTCTACTTCTTTCATTCTAGAGTTAACAATTTCCAGTGTATTTTTAATTTTTCTAAGCATGTCTTTTATTTCTCAAAGTTGTGATTTATTTTCTATATGATATCTATTTCCTGGAGAGTTTTTAATCCATATCTTGTATTGTGTTTTGTTTGTTTGTTTCATTTCTTTAAATGGGTTTTCACCTTTCTCTAGCATGTCCTTAAGTAGCTTAATAGAGCAGCTGGGGGAAGGGGTGGCTGTGGGCACAGCTTCAGCAGACTTAAACGTCCCTGCCTGACAGGACTGAAGAGAGCAGCAGATCTCCCAGCACAAAGTACAAGCTCTGCTAAGGGTCAGACTGCCTCCTCAAGTGGGACCCTGACCCCCGTATATCCTGATTAGGAGACACCTCCCAGTAGGGACTGACAAATACCTCATACAGGAGAGCTCTGGCTGGAATCTAGCTGGTGCCCCTCTGAGATGCAGCTTCTAGAGGAAGGAACAGGCAGCAACTTTTGCTGTTCTGTAGCCTCCACTGGTGATACCCAGGCAAACAGGGTCTGGAGTGGACCTCCAGAAAACCCCAGCAGACTTGCAGCTCAGGGGACTGACTGTTAGACAGAAAACTAATAAACAAAAAGAGATCACATCAACATCAACAAAAGGGATGTCCATTCAGAGACCCCAATGAAAGGTCAACAACATCAAAGGCCAAAGGTAAATCTATCCATGAAGATGAGGAAAAAACAGTGTAAAAATGCTGAAAATTCCAAAAACCAGTATGCCTCTTCACCTCCAAAGGGTCACAACTCCTCTCCGGCCAGGGAACAAAACTGGACAGAGAATGAGTTGTCAAATTGACAGAAGTAGGCTTCAGAAGGTGGGTAATAACAAACTCCTCCTAGCTAAGGGAACATGTTCTAACCCAAGGCAAGGAAGCTAAGAACCTTGAAAGAAGGTTAGATGAATTGATAACTAGAATAACCAGTTTAGAGAAGAACATAAATGACCTGATGGAGCTGAAAAACACAGCACAAGGACTTCGTAAAGCATGCACTAGTATCAATAGCCAAATCGATCAAGTGGAAGAAAGGATATCAGAGATTGAAGATCAACTTAATGAAATAAAGTGAGGAGACAAGATTAGAGAAAAAGGAATGAAAAGGAACGAACAAAGATTCCAAGAAATATGGGACTATGTGAAAAGACCAAATCTACATTTGATTGGTGTATGTGAAAGTGACGGGAAAAATGGAATCAAGTTGGAAAACACTCTTCAGGATATTATCTGGGAAAACTTCTGCAACCTAGAAAGACAGGCTAACATTCAAATTCAGGAAATACAGAGAATACCACAAAGATACTCCTTGAGAAGTGCAGCCCCAAGACACATAATCACCAGATTCACCAAGGTTGAAATGAAATAAATGTTAAGGGAAGCCAGAGAGAAAGGTTGGGTTACCTTCAAAGGGAAACCCATCAGACGAACAGCAGATCTATCTTCAGAAGCCCAACAAGCAAGAAGAGAGTGGGAGCCAATATTCAACATGCTTAAAGAAAAGAAAAAATGTGGCACATATACACCATGGAATACTATGCAGCCATAAAAAAGGATGAGTTTGCGTCCTTTGTAGGGACATGGATGCAGCTGGAAACCATCATTCTTAGCAAACTATCACAAGAAGAGAAAACCAAACACCGCATGTTCTCACTCATAGGTGGGAACTGAACAATGAGATCACTTGGCTCGGGAAGGGGAACAGCACACACTGGGGCCTATCATGGGGAGGGGGGAGGAGGGAGGGATTGCATTGGGGAGTTATACATGATATAAATGATGAATTGATGGGTGCTGACGAGTTGATGGGTGCAGCACACCAACATGGCATAAGTATACATATGTAACAAACCTGCACGTTATGCACATGTACCCTAGAACTTAAAGTATAATAAAAAAAAAAAAAAAGAATTTTCAACCCAGAATTTCATATCCACCCAAACTAAGCTTCACAAATGAAAGAAAAATAAATCCTTTATAGACAACCAAATGCTGAGAGATATTTGTCACCATCAGGCCTGCCTTACAAGAGCTCCTGAAGGAAGCACTAAACATGAAAAGGAACAACTGGTACCAGCCACTGTAAAAACATATCAAATTGTAAACACCATCAACATGATGAAGAAACTGCATCAACTAATGGGCAAAATAATCAGCTAGAATCATAATTACAGGATAAAATTCACACAAAACAATGTTAAGCTTCAATGTAAATGGGCTAAATGCCACAATTAAAAGACACTGTCAAATTGGATAAAGAGTCAAGACCCATTGGTGTGCTGTATTCAGGAGACTCATCTCACATGCAAAGACACATAGGCTCAAAATAAAGGGATGGAGGAATACTTACTTACCAAGCAAATGTAAGGAAAGGAAAAAAAAAATAGCAGGGGTTGCAATACTAGTCTCTGATTACACAGACTTTAAGCCAACAAAGATCAAAAGAGACAAAGAAGGGCATTACATAATGGTAAAGGAATCACTACAACAAGAAGAGCTAACTATCCTAAATATATATGCACCAAATACAAGAGCAGCCAGATTCATAAAGCAAGTTCTCAAAGACCTAATAAGAGACTTAGACTCCCACACAATAATAGTGAGAGACTTTAACATCTCATTGTCAATATTAGACAGATCAATGAGACAGAAAATTAATAAGGATATTCAGGATGTGTACTCAGCTCTAAACCAAGAAGACCTAATAGACATCTACAGAACCCTCCACCCCAAATCAACAGAATATGCATTCTTCTCAGCACCTCATTGCACTAATTCTGAAACTGACCACATAAGTGGAAGTAAAACATGCATCAGCAAATGCAAAAGAACGGAAATCATAACAGTCTCTCAGACCACAGTGCAATCAAATTAAAACTCAAGATTAAGAAACTCACTCAAAACTGCACAACTACGTGGAAACTGGACAACCTGCACCTGGGTGAATACTGGGTAAATAATGAAATGAAGGCAGAAATAAAGATGTTATTTGAAACCGATGAGAACAAAGACACAACATACCAGAATCTCTGGGACACATTTAAAGCATTGTATAGAGGGAAATTTATAGCAATAAAGGCCCACAAGAGAAAGCAGCAAAGATCTAAAATCGACACCCTAATACCACAATTAAAAGAACCAGAGAAGCAAGAGCAAGCACATTCAAAAGCCAGCGGAAGACAAGAAATAACTAAGATCAGAGCAGAACTGAAGGAGATAGAGACACAAAACACTTTCAAAAAATCGATGAATCCATGAGATTTTTTTTGAAAAGACCAACAAAATTGATAGACCACTAGCAAGACTAATAAATAAGAAAAGAGAGAAGAATCTAATAGATGCAATAAAAAATGATAAAGGGGATATCACCACTGATCACACAGAAATACAAAATATCATCAGAAAATAGTATAAGCACCTCTATGCAAATAAACTATAAAATATAGAAGAAATAGATAAATTCCTAGACACATACACCCTGTGAAGACTAAACCAGGAAGTAGTTGAATCTCTGAATAGACCAACAACAGGTTCTGAAATTGAGGCAGTAATTAGAAGCCTACCAACCAAAAAAGTCCAGGACCAGATGGATTCACAGCCGAATTCTACCAGAGGTACAAAGAGGAGCTGGTACCATTCCTTCTGAAACTATTCCAATCAATGGAAAAAAAAGGGAATCCTCCCTAACTTATTTTGTGAGGCCAGCATCATCCTGACACCAAAGCCTGGTAGAGACACAACAAAAAAAGAAAATTTCAGGCCAATATCCCTGATGAACATTGATGCAAACATCCTCAGTAAAATACTAGCAAACTGAATCCAGCAGCACATCAAAAAGCTTATACACCACGATCAAGTAGGCATCATCCTTGGGATGCAAGTTTGGTTCAACATATGCAAATCAATAAACGTAATCCATCACATAAACAAAACCAATGACAAAAACCACATGATTATCTCAATAGATGTAGAAAAGGCCTTCTAAAAAATTCAACACCCCTTCATGCTATAAACTCTCAATAAACTAGGTATTAATAAAACTTATCTCAAAATAATAAGAGCTATTTATGACAAACCCACAACCAATATCTTACTGAATGGGCAAAAACTGAAAGCATTCCTTTTGAAAAACAGCACAAGACAAGGATGCCCTCTCTCACCATTCCTATTCAACATAGTGTTGGAAGTTCTGGCTAGGGCAATCAGGCAAGAGAAAGAAATAAAGGGTATTCAATTAGAAAAGAGGAAGTCAAATTGTCTCTGTTTGCAGATGACATGATTGTATATTTAGAAAACCCTATCATCTCAGCCCAATATCTGCTTAAGTTGATAAGAAACTTCAGCAAAGTCTCAGGATAAAAAATCAATGTACAAAAATCACAAGCATTCGTATACACCAATAATAGAGAGCAAAAGCATTAATGAACTCTCATTCACAATTACTACAAAGAGAATAAAATACCTAGTAATACAATTCACAAGGAATGTGAAGGACCTCTTCAGGGAGAACTACAAAAGACTGTTCAATGAAAAAAAAGAGGACAGAAATAAACGGAAGAACATTCCATGCTCATGGATAGGAAGAATCAATATTGTGAAAATGGCCATACTGCCCAAGGTTATTTACAGATTTAATGCTATCCCCATCAAGCTACCACTGGCTTTCTTCACAGAATTGGAAACTACTTTAAAACCCATACAGAACCAGAAACAGGCCTGCATAGCCAAGACAATCCTAAGCAAAAATAACAAAGTTGGAGGCATCACGCTACCTGACTTCAAACTATACTACAAGGCTACAGTTATCAAAACTGCATGGTACTGGTACCAAAACAGATATATAGACAAATGGAACAGATCAAAGGCCTCAGAAATAACACTACACATCTACAGCCATCTGATTGTTGACAAACCTGACAGAAACAAGAAATGGGGAAAGGATGGTGCTGGGAAAACTGGCCAGTCATATGTAGAAAACTGAAACTGGACCCCTTCCTTATACCATATACAAAAATTAACTCAAAATGGATTAAGACTTAAGTATAAGACCTAACACCATAAAAACCCTGGAAAAACACACTGGTTCCTATTGTGGGGAGTGGGGCTAGGGGAGGGATAGCATTAGGAGACATACCTAATGTAAATGAGGAGTTAATGGGTGCAGCACACCAACATGGCACATGTATACATGTGTAACAAACCTGCACGTTGTGCACATGTACCCTAGAACTTAAAGTATAATTAAATAAATAAATAATAAAAGGCAAATTACCCCCCCCCCAAAAAAAGAACCAAACTCTGTAATAAATAATTCTTTTTTTTTTTTTTTAATACTTTAAGTTCTAGGGTACATGTGCATAACGTGCAGGTTTGTTACATATGTATGCTTGTGCCATCTTGGTGTGCTGCACCCATCAACTCGTCAGCACCCATCAACTCGTCATTTACATCAGGTATAACTCCCAATCGAATCCCTCCCCCGTCCCCCATCCCCATGATAGGCCCCAGTGTGTGATGTTCCCCTTCCCGAGTCCAAGTGATCTCATTGTTCAGTTCCCACCTATGAGGGAGAACATGTGGTGTTTGGTTTTCTGTTCTTCTGATACTTTGCTAAGAATGATGGTTTCCAGCTGCATCCATGTCCCTACAAAGGACACAAACTCATCCTGTTTTATGGCTGCATAGTATTCCATGGTGTATATGTGCCACATTTTCTTAATCCAGTCTGTCACTGATGGACATTTGGGTTGATTCCAAGTCTTTGTTGTTGTGAATAGTGCCACAATAAACATACGTATGCATGTGTCTTTACAGCACCATGATTTATGATCCTTTGGGTATATACCCAGTAATGGGATGGCTGAGTCATATGGTACATCTAGTTCTAGATCCTTGAGGAATCACCATACTGCTTTCCATAATGGTTGAACTAGTTTACAATCCCACCAACAGTGTAAAAATGTTCCTATTTCTCCACATCCTCTCCAGCACCTGTTGTTTCCTGACTTTTGAATGATTGCCATTCTAACTGGTGTGAGATGGTATCTCATTGTGGTTTTGATTTGCATTTCGCTGATGGCCAGTCATGATGAGCATTTTTTCATGTGTCTGTTGGTTGTATGAATGTCTTCTTTGAGAAATGTCTGTTCATATCCTTTGCCCACTTTTTGATGGGGTTGTTTGTTTTTTTCTTGTAAATTTGTTTGAGTTCCTTGTAGGTTCTGGATATTAGCCCTTTGACAGATGAGTAGATTGCAAAAATTTTCTCCCATTCTGTAGGTTGCCTGTTCACTCTGATGGTAGTTTCTTTTGCTGTGCAGAAGCTCTTTAGTTTAATGAGATCCCAATTGTCAATTTTGACTTTTACTGCTGTTGCTTTCGGTGTTTTAGACATGAAGTCCTTGCCCATGCCTATGTCCTGAATGGTACTACCTAGGTTTTCTTCTAGGGTTTAATGGTATTAGGTCTAACATTTAAGTCTCTAATCCATCTTAATTAATTTTCGTCTAAGGAGTAAGGAAAGGATCCAGTTTCAGCTTTCTACTTATGGCTAGCCAATTTTCCCAGCGCCATTTACTAAATAGGGAATCCTTTCCCCATTTCTTGTTTCTCTCAGGTTTGTCAAAGATCAGATGGCTGTAGATGTGTGGTATTATATCTGAGGACTCTTTTCTGTTCCATTGGTCTATATCTCTGTTTTGGTACCAGTACCATGCTGTTTTGGTTACTGTAGCCTTGTAGTATGGTTTGAAGTCAGGTAGTGTGATGCCTCCAGCTTTGTTCTTTTGACTTAGGATTGTCTTGGCAATGCAAGCTATTTTTTGGTTCCATATGAACTTTAAAGCAGTTTTTTCCAATTTTGTGAAGAAACTCATTGGTAGCTTGATGGGGATGGCATTGAATCTATAAATAACCTTGGGGATTATGGCCATTTACACGATATTGATTCTTCCTATCCATGAGCATGGTATGTTCTTCCATTTGTTTGTGTCCTCTTTTATTTTGCTGAGCAGTGGTTTGTAGTTCTCCTTGAAGAGGCCCTTTTCTTCCCTTGTAAGTTGGATTCCTAGGTATTTTATTTTCTTTGAAGCAATTGTGAATGGAAGTTCATTCATGATTTGGCTCTCTGTTTGTCTGTTACTGGTGTATAAGAATGCTTGTGATTTTTGCATATTAATTTTGTATCCTGAGACTTTGCTGAAGTTGCTTTTCAGCTTAAGAAGATTTTGGGCTGCGACGATGGGGTTTTCTAAATACACAATCATGTTATCTGCAAACAGGGACAATTTGACTTCTTCTTTTCCTAACTGAATACACTTGATTTCTTTCTCTTGCCTGATTGCCCTAGCCAGAACTTCCAACACTATGCTGAACAGTAGTGGTGAGAGAGGGCATCCCTGTCTTGTGCCAGTTTCCAAAGGGAATTTTTCCAGTTTTTGCCCATTCAGTATGATATTGGCTGTGGGTTTGCCATAAATAGCTCCTATTATTTTGAAGTATGTTCCATGAATACCAAATTTATTGAGCGTTTTTAGCATGAAGGGCTGTTGAATTTTGTCAAAGGCCTTTTCTGCATCTATTAAGATAATCATGTGGTTCTTGTCTTTGGTTCTGTTTATATGCTGGATTATGATTTTTGATTTGTGAATGTTGAACCAGCCTTGCATCCCAGGGATGAAGCCCACTTGATCATGGTGGATAAGCTTTTGGATGTGCTGTTGAATCCAGTTTGTGAGTATTTTATTGAGGATTTTTGCATCAATGTTCATCAGGGATATTAATCTAAAATTCTCTTTTTTTGTTGTGTCTCTGCCAGACTTTGGTATCAAGATGATGTTGGCGTCATAAAATGAGTTAGGGAGGATTCCCTCTTTTTCTCTTAATTGGAATTGTTTCTGAAGGAATGGAACCAGCTCATTCTTGGACCTCTGGTAGAATTCAGCTGTGAATCCAACTGGTCCTGGACTTTTTTTGGTTGGTAGGCTATTAATTATTGCCTCAATTTCAGAGCCTGCTATTGGTCTATTCAGGGATTCAACTTCTTCCTGGTTTAGTCTTGGAAGAGTGTAAGTGTCCAGGAAAGTATCCATTTCTTCTAGAATTTCTAGTTTATTTGCATAGAGGTGTTTATAGTATTTTCTGATGGTAGTTTGTATTTCTGTGGGGTCAGTGGTGATATCCCCTTTTTCATTTTTTATTGCGTCTATTTGATTCTTGTTTATTTTCTGCTTTATTAGTCTTGCTAGTGGTCTGTCAATTTTGTTGATCTTCTCAAAAAACCAACTCCTGGATTCATTGATTTTTGGAGGGTTTTTTGTGTCTCATCTCCTTCAGTTCTGCTCAGATCTTAGTTATTTATTGCCTTCTGCTAGCTTTTGAGTATGTTTGCTCTTGCTTCTCTAGTTCTTTTAATTGTGATGTTAGAGTGTCCATTTTATATCTTTTCAGCTTTCTCTTGTGGGCATTTAGTGCTATAAATTTCCCTCTACACACTGCTTTAAATGTGTCCCAGAGATTCTGGTATGTTGTATCTTTGTTCTCATTGGCTTCAAAGAACATCTTTATTTCTGCCTTCATTTCGTTATGTACCCAGTAGTCATTCAGAAGCAGGTTGTTCAATTTCCATGTAGTTGAGCAGTTTTGATTGAGTTTCTTAGTCCTGAGTTCTAGTTTGATTGCACTGTGGTCTGAGAGACAGTTTGTTATAATTTCTGTTCTTGTACATTTGCTGAGGAGTGCTTTACTTCCAATTATGTGGTCAATTTTGGAATAAGTGCGATGTGGTGTTGAGAAGAATGTATATTCTGTTGATTTGGGGTGGAGAGTTCTATAGATGTCTATTAGGTCTGCTTGGTGCAGAGATGAGTTCAATTCCTGGATATCCTTGTTAACTTTCTGTCTCATTGATCTGTCTAATGTTGACAGTGGGATGTTGAAGTCTCCCGTTATTATTGTATGGGAGTCTAAGTCTCTTTGTAAGTCTCTAAGGACTTGCTTTATGAATCTGGGTGCTCCTGTATTGGGTGCATATATATTTAGGAGAGTTAGCTCTTCCTGTTGAATTGATCCCTTTACCATTATGTAATGGCCTTCTTTGTCTCTTTTGATCTTTGATGGTTTAAAGTCTGTTTTATCAGAGACGAGGATTGCAACCCCTGCTTTTTTTCGTTCTCCATTTGCTTGGTAGATCTTCCTCCATCCCTTTATTTTGAGCCTATGCATGTCTCTGCATGTGAGATGGGTCTCCTGAATACAGCAGACTGATGGGTCTTGACTCTTTATCCAGTTTGCCAGTCTGTGTCTTTTCATTGGAGCATTTAGTCCATTCACATTTAAGGTTAATATTGTTATGTGTGAACTTGATCCTGCCATTTTGTTATTAACTGGTTATTTTGCTCGTTAGTTGATGCAGTTTCTTCCTAGCCCCGATGGTCTTTGCATTTTTGCATGTTTTTGCAATGACTGGTACCGTTTGTTCCTTTCCATGTTTAGTGCTTCCTTCAGGGTCTCTTGTAAGGCAGGCCTGGTGGTGACAAAATCTCTAAGCATTTGCTTATCTGTAAAGGATTTTATTTCTCCTTCACTTATGAAACTTAGTTTGGCTGGATATGAAATTCTGGGTAGAAAATTCTTTTCTTAAAAATGTTGAATATTGGCCCCCACTCTCTTCTGGCTTGTAGGGTTTCTGCCGAGAGATCTGCTGTTAGTCTGATGGGCTTCCCTTTGTGGGTAACCCGACCTTTCTCTCTGGCTGCCCTGAAGATTTTTTCCTTCATTTCAACTTTGATGAATCTGGCAATTATGTGTCTTGGAGTTGCTCTTCTCGAGGAGTATCTTTGTGGTGTTCTCTGTATTTCCTGAATGTGAATGTTGGCCTGCCCTACTAGGTTGGGGAAGTTCTCCTGAATGATAACCTGAAGCCTGTTTTCCAACTTCATTCCATTTTCTCCCTCACTTTCAGGCACCCCAATCAGATGTAGATTTGGTCTTTTTACATAATCCCATACTTCTTGCAGGCTTTGTTCATTTCTTTTTCTTTTTTTTTTCTTTTGGTTTCTCTTCTCGCTTCATTTCATTCATTTGATCCTCAATCGCTGATACTCTTTCTTCCAGTTGATCGAGTCAGTTACTGAAGCTTGTGCATTTGTCACGTATTTCTCGTGTCATGGTTTTCATCTCTGTCATTTCCTTTATGACCTTCTCTGCATTAATTATTCTAACTAACAATTTTTCCTCTCTTTTTTCAAGATTTTTAGCTTCTTTGTGCTGGGTATGTAATTCCTCCTTTAGCTCTGAGAAGTTTGATGGACTGAAGCCTTCTTCTCTCATCTCGTCAAAGTCCTTCTCTGAGCAGCTTTGATCCGTTGCTGGCGATGAGCTGCGCTCCTTTGCAGGGGGAGATGCGCTCTTATGTTTTGAATTTCCAGCTTTTCTGCCCTGCTTTTTCCCCATCTTTGTGGTTTTATCTGCCTCTGGTCTTTGATGATGATGACGTACTGATGGGGTTTTGCTGTAGGTATCCTTCCTGTTTGATAGTTTTCCTTCTGTCAGGACCTTCAGTTGTAGGTCTGTTGGAGATTGCTTGAGGTCCACTCCAGACCCTGTTTGCCTGGGTCTCAGCAGCAGAGGCTGCAGAAGATAGAATATTGCTGAACAGCGAGTGTACCTGTCTGATTCTTGCTTTGGAAGCTTCCTCTCAGGGGTGTACTCCACCGTGTGAGTTGTGCGGTGTCAGTCTGCCCCTAGCGGGGGATGTCTCCCAGTTAGGCTACTCAGGGGTCAGAGACCCACTTGAGCAGGCAGTCTGTCCCTTCTCAGAGCTCACCGTCCCTGTTGGGAGATCCACTGCTCTCTTCAAAGCTGTCAGACAGGGTCGTTTGCGTCTCAATAGTTCTTTAAAAAAAAAAAAAAAAAAAAAGGCCGGGCGCGGTGGCTCAAGCCTGTAATCCCAGCACTTTGGGAGGCCGAGATGGGCGGATCACAAGGTCAGGAGATCGAGACCATCCTGGCTAACACAGTGAAACCCCGTCTCTACTAAAAATACAAAAACTAGCTGGGCGAGGTGGCGGGCTCCTGTAGTCCCAGCTACTCGGGAGGCTGAGGCAGGAGAATGGCGTAAATCCGAGAGGCGGAGCTTGCAGTGAGCTTAGATCCGGCCACTGCACTCCAGTCCGGGCGACAGAGCGAGACTCCGCCTCAAAAATAACAAAAAAAACAAAAAAAAAAAAAACAAAAAAAAAACAAACAAACAAACAAACAAAAAAAAAAACCCCTGGAAGAAAACCTAGGCAATACCATTCAGAATACAGGCATGGGCAAAGATTCCTCAAGGATCTAAAACTAGAAATATCATTTGACTCAGCAATCCTATTACTGGGTATATACCCACAGAATTATAAATTATGCTACTATAAAAACACATGGACACATATGTTTATTGTGGCACTATTCCCAATAGCAAAGACTTAGAACCAACCCAAATGCCCATCAATGAGAGACTGGATAAAGAGCAATGAGAGACTGGATAAAGAAAATATGACACATATACACCATGGAATACTATGCAGCCATAAAAAGGATGAGCTCATGTCCTTTGCAGGGACATGAATGAAGCTGGATACCATCATTCTAAGCAAACTATCACAAGGATAGAAAACCAAACACCGCATGTTCTCACTCATAGGTGGGAGTTGGACAATGAGAACACATAGACACGGGGCAGGGAACATCACACACCAGGGTCTGTCAGTGGGTGGCGTACTGGGGGAGGGATAGCATTGAGAGAAACACCTAATGTAAATGATGAGTTGATGGGCGCAGGACACCAACATGGCATATCTATACCTATGTAACAAACCTGCACGTTGTGCACATGTACCCTAGAACCTAAAGTACAATAAAAATAAATATAAATAAATACATAAACAAATGTAATAAACTTTTGATTTCAATTAAAATCATATGTGAACATTTATAATCCTACTTGGACCTTCCTAGCACCTTATGTGGTTCTGGAGCTCATCATCCCAGCTAAGATGCACCTTACCAAAAACATTTTCTCTTACAATTTACGAACAGTTTAAATATTCTCATAAAATTTTGAGGCAAACTGCATACATCATTTTTCAGCTGTCAGAAACTTTAAGCAAGTAAGTGTTTCATGTAACACTATGGATGATGCTGAAGGGCCAGGCTATGTTACCATGGGGAAGTATCAGAAACAATAAATCACCAGATTTATTACTGGCAACATAGTTTATTATTAAATTACTTGGGACTTCACATTTGCTGTATGTACTTGAAATTTTCAGAACAAATCTTTGTCAGGTGCAAGGGTTTTAACTGAAATTCTTGTCAGTATTTACTGGAATTACCAATGATTCCAAAGATAATGATAATGTAAATGCATTCTTGAAGTACCATTCAGAATATCAAATTTGGAAAAAAGATGTTCAGCTACATTTGTTCAAGACAATTGTTATGGTGTTAAAGCCAAACACTGGGTAAATACAGTAGAAAGATATTTTACTCAGTAATTATTATTGCAAAACAGAGGATATCGCAGTGTAACCTGAGCTTCACTCTGGCAAAAGAAAAAGCAGGAGACTTTTAAAATACGGGGATGTGCACTTAAAAAAAGATACTAAAGGTATAAACGGCTTTAAGTGGGTGGGGAGTTGATCCATGAGAGTAGTCCATCTGGGTTTGTTAATTGCCACTTATCTCGAGGAGAGACAAACTTCTTTCTTTATGAAAGTAGAAAGGAGGGAGTTGAGCAAGTCGAAGCAGGGTCCCCACTGTTAAGGGAAAACCTTAGACAGATTAAATTTAACAGAGTTTAATGGAGTAAAAAATAATTCACAGATTGAGTAGCCTCCCAAGTGAGTAGGCTCAGGGAAACTGCAGCACAGGCACGTGGTGGAAGAAGATTTATGGGCAGCAAAAGGAAAGGGAGGTACAGAAAAATGGAAATCAGGTACAGAAACAGCTAGATTGGTTACAACTCAGCTTTTGCCTTATTTGGAACATGATTTGAACAGCTGGCAACTTTTGATTGGCTGAAACTTGGTGATTGGTACAAGAGCAGGTTACAATTTGTTTACACATCCAGTTAAGTTTCAGTTTACTGTGTATAGAGACACTTTAGGCCAAACTTAAAATATGTAAGGAGACAGCTTTAGGCTAAAATTGATTTAAAAATTTATCTCTCAAAATTGAGAGAATGACCAAACTTTAGTCATTGATGTCACTATCGTCACCGTAAATGTATTTGTTTGCTCTGAATACCTGCTGGGAAATAGCAGAACAGTGGGTTTTGTAAGGTGGGAACGAGAACTTCAGGTTACTATTTTTAAAAGTGTTAGAGAAGAGGGAACCTCCTTGTATTGGAATCTACTGTTTACAGGAGAAAAACAAAACCTGGTCTGTTTTAGGATCTGTTTTCTTAAAGTTTCAGATCAGTTGTAATGCATTTAGCACAAGTGACTCAATTTTGTTTTTATCTGGTCTGTTGGGGTCTAGAGCATGAGCTCAGTCTGAAACAACAGTATCTCATAATTTTGTTACAAAATGCCCCCATTTTGAAAACCTCAAACTCACTCAGGTGAGAATACGACCAAAACTTAGATCTTAGTGCCACTCTCAGTTACTGTCGTTTGGGGTTTCCAGTCTCAGCATGCCATTCATATGTTATGGTGTTCTAATGGTCACACATTTCTTTGAGATTTTTTCATTCCAGTTGAAGAAGAGACCATTTGCCATTCGAGAGACATTTAATGTTTAATGTAAATATGCAGACATTTAAAACTCTTAAGATGATACAACACATCAAGGAGATTACTATTATCACTATCAGAATGATAATATGAAGAGTTTGGAGTATGCTCTTTAGCCAGGGTCCCCAGGAACCAAATCAACTAAAATCAAGTAGATCAAAGAATGAGCCACATGAAGAGTCTACTTGCTTTAACCAAGCAGCCTGTTTGTTAATTCCCTACAATTAAATCTCTATGATACCAAATGTATATCTCCATGTACAACTAGAAGTATCAGCAACCTTACTGACACTTCTCTGTTTAGCTAGTAAGTAATCTACAGCAATTCTATTATTTAGCACAACTTTAGCAGGAGAATTTAATGTATATTATGCAATCATAGCCTTTGCAGTAGAATCTGCTATAAAGCCTACTGTGAGGGATAGAGTTCTAATCTTTGCCTCATTTATTCCAAACCATGGAAAAAGAGACCTAACAAATGATGCCCATCCAGAATAGTGAACGTCTCCTGGCAATGTTCTCCTTAACCTATGATGTTGGTTAAGAGGAGTGGACCAGTGTTCAAGTTCTCATTATGAAGCAATAAGGCTACAGTTTCTCACCCACACTGGCCCTTCATCTTTCATTTATCAAGGCATAAGGTTGTCCCTATAAAAGTTTGGCTGTGAAATTATCCACAAATGAAAGTATACCTCATTAGTGCACACTTGAGACTGCGTTTTTAGTTCTATTATTTGTTTAGGCATAAGCAATGAAAAAAAAATGAGGGATAAGAGTTTCATTGAATTTCTTTTCATGATTACATTTATTTATGGCATGTGAGACAGGTTTTCTGTTTTAGCGGTGATATAAAGTTTTCTTTTGAAACAAACTTGAGGAAAAAGGCAAAAAAAAAAAATTCTCATGACAGCAGAGAAGTCTTGATCTTTGATATGGGGAAAACGCTGTCCACATAGGTGATGCCATCTGCTTCTGGGGAGAAACTTCTCTAGTTAGCTTTACTTTAAGGTCTCCAGTGGACATACAGTTTCAAAGATCTGGATGGCTACTTCTTGGTTTGGAGATTACAAACTCGATATTCTAGGTCCTAAAATTTTGCTGCAGTGTGGATGGCAAAGACAATCTTTCCCTGCTGTTGTTCTTAGAAGATCTAGTCTCTAAGTTCTATACTGTAAAGGTGTTGATTGTTCTCACTCAGCGGACCATGAAAAGTTTTTTTTTTTTTTTTTAATCTGTTGAAAATATGATTTGGCATAATGCGTTAAAACCTTGCAGGATTTAGTCATACCAGAGTTCAGGAGTAGATGATACATGATCTTTTATTATTAGGTCTGTAGGCATTCCAGATACTCCTTTATAAGGTGTCAACTTATGTTTTATACTGGAAGTCGATCTGATTGTCATCAATCTACAAGACCTTTGACCAAACCACTCCAGTTAATTCAGTTAGCCTTACTTAATGCTGTTGCATCTGTAATACTTTTTTTTTTTTAATTTTTTAACTCTTTTACAACTTGTCCAGTGTAACAAGTAATTCCATCACTGGAGATTTCTCTAAGAATGCCCTATGAAGAAAACACATTTCCTAGCTGCTGTTACAACTGTTACAGTATAAACCCTCTGACATAGGAAAGCTTTTTTTTTTTTTTTTTTTTTTTTTTTTGAGGCGGAGTATCGCTTTGTCATCCAGGCTAGAGTGCAGTGGTGCAATCTCGGCTCACAACCTCTGCCTCCCAGGGTCAAGTGATTCTCCTACCTCAGCCTGGAAAGCTTTTATACAACCAGAAAAAATGCATTGAAAATGGCAATTTAATAAAATCACTCTATAAATGTTTGAATGGGTTATTAGGTAGCAGAAGTGTACCTGAAGTTTTGATTGTCATCCCAAGAATATGAGTTTGATAAACCAAATATTGGTCATGAACTATTTTAGCATTTTAGAACAGTAACCTCACCAATATATAAATTTTTAATTTGGATCATTTTAACTCTTCCATGATGAGTCTTGAAATGCAGAGCTTTTAATAACAAAAGCTTTAAGGACTCAGAAGGGACTGAGCAGCCATACAGCTTCTCCATGAGTTTATGTTTAACATTAGACTTATGTCCTTTAAATATCAGTTTTGTTTCTCCTATTTAGGTGCAGAGACCTGATAACTGATGGGTTATTACAGCAAAATTAATTTGGACCATGAACGACACTAAAACTGCACATCTAAACAATTTTATTACTGACTGGTTTAGAACGAAAATCTGGCAAAGTATTTTCTTGGTATTCAACTAATTTTTTGTGCTCCTTTGGTTAGCAGTTTTATAAACAAATAAGTCTCTTCATTAGCATTCTGGGAATTTTTACCTAGTCCAAATAATAAGATCATAAAGTTGCCAGCAACCTGTATTCAACAGTGCTTATCGGCTGCTCCCAAATTCGAGAAAAAATGAATTGTCTTACCTGCCACATTCAGTGTTGCCCAAGTTTCTGTCTATTTGATGATGATGTCAGATTTGGAGACGGTTGGAACAGAGGTCCCATTCATCTCAAAGCCATTACTGGAGTCTTTTGGCTCTTGGGACAGTCCTTTTTCTAGTGGCTGGGGTGATGGCAGAGGGGGCAGGTCTTGTCCGGCTCTCTCCCATTTAGCCCATCAAGGCGGCTTACCTTCTAGTGGCCTGGCATTAAGCTCTGATGGCAATTCCCTGGGAGGGAATTTTTAGGGCAACCTGTAGAGGGCTGGTAGACTTGTAAAGCAGCCAATAATTGAACATGCCTCCTGTCTTTCCATTGCTCCTTCTCATTGGCCCCTTTCTTTTCATCCTGATCTCAGTTATAAAAGACTTAAGGAGGCCAATTTGAGAATTTCTGACATAGGGCATTAGGTCCCAAAGCTAGCCTTTGCAATTTTCTCCTAATATCTGAAGCAGCTTGGGTAAGGAAGTGATCTCTTAGGACTAATTGGCCTTCTGACGGTCCCGGGTCTAGGTTTGCATGTTTGATAAGAGTTTCCCAGAGCATCTCAAGAAATGCTGTGGGGTTCTCATTTGGCCCTCAGTCTATGGTGGCTAACTTATTATAATTTTCAGGTTTGACTTTACTCCTTTTAATTCCCTCTATTAGGTATGGTAGCATATGCTTTCCAGCCCATATTCCTACTGGGTATTGCAATCCTGATTGGGATCCTCATAGGGAACAACTGTAGCTCTTGTAGAGGAGTTGACATTTGCCAGGTGCAGGTCATCCTTACAACAGCGTGTTGTCTCACAGGTTTTTCTTTTCTTCTTATGAGAGAGTTTGTCCTAAGAGGATGCTTGTATCATATCCCTCCAGGTAAGCTCAAAAGTAAGAGTTAATTTACAGAAGTGCTCTATGAATTTCTCAGGATAATCCATAATTTTCCCAGGTCTTCCTTAACTTGAGAAAGGTCCTGCATAGAAAAGGGAACTTGGACTCTGACTGGCTGTATTGGTCCACTTACCACTTGTAATGGGCAGAGTCTGGAGAGTGGGTTAGAGGGCCCAGTGTAAGGCAGGGCTGACCTGATAGGCCTGATGGTAGGATATATCAGGGAAGGAGTTGGGGTGCCTGTTTCTCATATTTGCTCTTGGGTTGGGGAGGCTGAGGAATATTTGGGGTCCGCTGGTGGAGGGCTCTGGAGCAGATGATGGAGCATAGCCAGGGTGGTTTGGTGTATTCTACAGGCTTTACAAAGATCAGAGTTTTCCCTCAGGGCCATGAAGGTTTGCAAGTAGGGGACCTCTGACAATTTGCCCTGACTTCAGCAGAAAAAGTCAAATGGTGGATGGTATTAAAATTCAAACTTCCTACTTCTGGCCAGGCTTTCTGGTCTGATAGTTCACAGGATAGAGGAGATGTCACCCTATTTATTCCTATGATAACCCATAAAGGTGAGGCATTCCTTACCTTTGCCTCGGTGAGGCATCCTGTGCCTCTACATATTACCTATAAAGGTGAATCATCCCTTACCTTTGAGGGGCCTCAGAATCAGCATAGGGCTCCAGATGCCAGTCTTTTAGGTCCCCCTTTCAATCACATTAGCAACAAAGGGAGCCCTAGGAGTATTTTCCGTCTGATTTCTCAACAAACAACAAGAAGCTCCTTAGGGCTTCATGGTTTGGCAATAATGGCCTTATAAGACAAAGGAAAAAAAAAAAAAAAACCCTCCCCTTGGCCTGTAAGAGACCCTAGTTGTAAAGAAATATGGAAGAATGAGTAAGAGGGTCACAGATGGCTGTCCAGAGCAGTTGGATGGCCTGTTTAAGGGGACACAAAGTGAAGTGTTTTAGAAGAGTATTCAACTGGAGAATGACTGATAGTAAATAAGGCATGCCTTTAAATGAGGATCATGCCAATTTTGGCTCCAGTAGTGAGAAAGGAGGTAAGAGAAAGGATGAAGGTGAACTTCATTAGTGGGGAAAAAATAAATATACACTTCAGAGGAGGCATATACGGAATTTCAGCTCCGAACAGTACTGTAAACACAGCATGAGCCAGAAGAGCAGGCTCTGCAAGGGGATTGCATGAGGAGGAGGCATTCAAGAAAGCCCCTCCATGGGCAAAGAGACAGCAATGAGTAGGTGGACTGATTTGTGATATTGATTACCTAGAGGGGCATATTTTGTTGGGGAAATAAAATGCAGTAAAAGGGAAGGAAAATAGCCAACTCAAAGGAAGATAGTAGTTTTAGTTAAAATATATAGAATTCTCTAGTTATTGCATGACCTAGGCCATTCCCTGCCAACAGGTCAAGCCTCCTATCAGGGAGAATTACAGTAACTTAGATCTGCATGCTACTGGATCCGGTTTGCCAGTATTTTATTGAGGATTTTTGCATCAATGTTCATCAGGGATATTGGTCTAAAATTCTCTTTTCTTGTTGTGTCTCTGCCAGGCTTTGGTATCAGGATGACGTTGGCCTCATAAAATGAGTTAGGGAGGATTCCCTCTTTTTCTCTTAATTGGAATAGTTTCTGAAGGAATGGTACCAGCTCCTCCTTGTACTTCTGGTAGAATTCAGTTGTGAATCCATCTGGTCCTGGACTTTTTTTGTTGGTAGGCTATTAATTATTCCCTCAATTTCAGAGCCTGCAATTGGTCTATTCAGGGATTCAGCTTCTTTCTGGTTTAGTCTTGAGGGAGTGTAAGTGTCCAGGAAATTATCCATTTCTTCTACATTTTCTAGTTTATTTGTGTAGAGGTGTTTGCAGTATTCTCTGATGGTAGTTTGTATTTCTGTGGGGTCAGTAGTGATATCCCCTTTATCATTTTTTATTGCATCTATTTGATTCTTCTCTCTTTTCTTCTTTATTAGTCTTGCTAGCGGTCTATCAATTTTGTTGATCTTTTCAAAAAACCAACTCCTGGATTCATTGATTTTTTTGGAGGGTTTTTTGTGTCTCTATCTCCTTCATTTCTGCTCTAATCTTAGTTATTTCTTGCCTTCTGCTAGATTTTGAATGTGTTTGCTCTTGCCTCTCTAGTTATTTTAATTGTGATGTTAGATTGTCCATTTTAGATCTTTCCAGCTTTCTCTTGTGGGCATTTAATGCTATAAATTTCCCTCTACACACTGCTTTAAATGTGTCCCAGAGATTCTGGTATGTTGTATCTTTGTTCTCATTGGTTTCAAAGAACATCTTTCTTTCTGCCTTCATTTCGTTATGTACCCAGTAGTCATTCAGGACCAGGTTGTTCAGTTTCCATGTAGTTGAGCGGTTTTGATTGAGTTTCTTAATCCTGAGTTCTAGTTTGATTGCACTGTGGTCTGAGAGACAGTTTGCTATAATTTCTGTTCTTTTACATTTGCTGAGGAGTGCTTTACTTTCAATTATGTGGTCAATTTTGGAATAAGTGTGATATGGTGCTGAGAAGAATGTATATTCTGTTGATTTGGGGTGGAGAGTTCTGTAGATGTCTATTAGGTCTGCTTGGTGCAGAGATGAGTTCAATTCCTGGATATCCTTGTTAACTTTCTGTCTCGTTGAGCTGTCTAATGTTGACAGTGGAGTGTTGAAGTCTCCCATTATTATTGTATGGGAGTCTAAGTCTCTTTATAAGTCTCTAAGGACTTGCTTTATGAATCTGGGTGCTCCTGTATTTGATGATTTAAAGTCTGCTTCATCAGAGACTAGGATTGCAATCCCTGCTTTTTTTTTTTTTTTTTGTTCTCCATTTGCTTGGTAGATCTTCCTCCATCCCTTTATTTTGAGCCTATGTATGTCTCTGCATGTGAGATGGGTCTCCTGAATACCACAAACTGATGGGTCTTGTCTCTTTATCCAGTTTGCCAGTCTGTCTCTTTTAATTGGACCATTTAGTCCATTTACATTTAAGGTTAATATTGTTATGTGTGAACTTGATCCTGTCATTATGATATTAACTAGTTATTTTGCTCGTTAGTTGATGTAGTTTCTTCCTAGCCTCGATGGTCTTTACATTTTGGCATGTTTTTGCAATGCTGGTACTGGTTGTTCCTTTCCATGTTTAGTGCTTCCTTCAGAGTCTGTTGTAAGGCAAGCCTGGTGGTGACAAAATCTCTAAGCATTTGCTTATCTGTAAAGGATTTTATTTCTCCTTCACTTATGAAACTTAGTTTGGCTGGATATGAAATTCTGGGTTGAAAATTCTTTCTCTTAAGAATGTTGAATATTGGCCCCCACTCTCTTCTGGCTTGCAGAGTTTCTGCTGAGAGATCTGCTGTTAGTCTGATGGGCTTCCCTTTGTGGGTAACCCGACCTTTCTCTCTGACTGTCCTTAACAGTTTTTCCTTCATTTCAACTTTGGTGAATCTGGCAATTATGTGTCTTGGAGTTGCTCTTCTCGAGGAGTATCTTTGTGGTGTTCTCTGTATTTCCTGAATTTGAATGTTGGCCTTCCTTGCTAGGTTGGGGAATTTCTCCTGGATGATATCCTGAAGAGTGTTTTCCAACTTGGTGCCATTTTCCCCCTCACTTTCAGGCACCCCAATCAGACGTAGATTTGGTCTTTTCACATAATCCCATACTTCTTGAAGGCTTTGTTCATTTCTTTTTCTTCTTTTTTCTTTAGACTTATCTTCTTTCTTCATTTCACTCATTTGATCCTCAATCATTGATGCTCTTTCTTCCTGTTGATCGAATTTGTTACTGAAGCTTGTGCATTTGTCACCTATTTCTCGTGTCAAGGTTTTCATCTCTGTCAGTTCATTTATGTCCTTCTCTGCATTGATTATTCTCGTTATCTATTCTTTCATTCTTTTTTCAACATTTTCATTTTTGTTTGCGCTGTGTACGTAATTCCTCCTTTAGCTCTGAGAAGTTTGATCAACTGAAGCCTTCTTCTCTCGACTGGTCAAAGTCATTCTCTGTCCATCTTTGATCTGTTGCTGGTGATGAGCTGCGTTCCTTTGGAGGGGGAGATGTTCTCTTATTTTTTGAATTTCCAGCTTTTCTGCCCTGCTTTTTCCCCATCTTTGTGGTTTTATCTGCCCCTGGTCTTTGATGATGGTGATGTACTGATGGAGTTTTGGTGTGGGTGTCCATCCTGTTTGTTAGTTTTCCTTCTAACAGTCAGGACACTCAGCTGTAGGTCTGTTGGAGATAGCTTGAGGTCCATTCCAGACCTTGTTTGCCTGGGTCTCAGCAGCAGAGGCTGCAGAAGATAGAATATTGCTGAACAGCGAGTGTACCTGTCTGATTCTTGCTTTGGAAGCTTCATCTCTGGGATGTACCCTGCCATGTGAGGTGTGGGGTGTCGGTCTGCCCCTAGTGGGGGATGTCTCCTACTAGGCTACTCAGTGATCAGGGACCCACTTGAGCAGGCAGTCTGTCCATTCTCAGATTTCAACCTCTGTGTTGGGAAATCCACTGGTCTCTTCAAAGCTGTCAGACAGGGTTGTTTGCGTCTGCAGAGGTTTCTGCTGATTTATTTTTTTGTTTAGCTGTGTCCTCTCCCCAGAGGTGGAGTCTACAGAGACTGGCAGGCCTCCTTGAGCTGCTGTGAGCTCCACCCAGTTGGAGCTTCCCAGCGGCTTTGTTTACCTACTTAAGCCACAGCAATAGCGGGAGCCCCTCCCTCAGCCTCACTGCTGCCTTGCCACTAGATCGCAGACTGCTGTAGTAGCAATGTGGGAGGCTCTGCAGGCATGGGCCCCTCCCAGCCAGGAGTGGGATATAATCTCCTGGTGTGCCGTTTGCTAAGACCCTTGGTAAAGCGCACTATTGGGGTGGGAGGTACCTGATTTTCCAGGTGTTGTGTGTCTCAGTTTCCCTGGCTTGGAAAAGGGATTCCCTTCCCCCTTGTGCTTCCCAGGTGAGGCGATGCCTCGCCCTGCTTCAGCTCTCACTGGTCGGGCTGCAACAGCTGACCAGCACCAATTGTCCCACACTCCCTGGTGAGATGAACCCAGTACCTCAGTTGAAAATGCAGAAATCACCCGTCTTCTGTGTCTTCTGTGCTGGGAGCTGGAGACTGGAGCTGTTCCTATTCGGCCATCTTCCTCCGCCCTCCGTGAATTACATTTATTGATGTTCATATGTTGAACCAGCCTTGCATACTAGGAATAAATTCTACTTGATTGTGCTGAATTAACTTTTTGATATGCTGCTAGATTTAGTTTGCTAGGATTTTATTGAGGATTTTTGTGTTTATGTTCATCAGATATATTGGCCTGTAGCTTTCTTTTTTCCTCGTGCCTTTGCTGGCTTTTAGTAAGAATGATGCTGGCCTAACAGAATGAGTTGGGGAAGAGTCCCTTCTCCTCAAATTTTTGGAATAGTTTCAATAGAATGGGTACCAGCTCTTCGTTGTATGCCTGGTGTAATTCAGCTATGAATCCATCTGGTCCAGGGCATTTTTGGCTGGTAAGTTTTACATTGTTTATTATATTTTGGAGCTTGATATTAATCTGATCAGTATTAATTTCTTCCTGATTTTATCTTGAGAGATTGTGTGTTTACAGGCATTTATCCATTTCCTCTAGGTTTTCTAATTTGTATATGTAGAATCTCTGAGGTTCTTTTGTATTTCTGTGAGATTAATTGTAACATCACCTTTGCTATTTTTGGATGTACTTATTTCAATCTTTTCTCTCTTCTTCTTTTTTGTTTTTTCTTTTCTTTTTGGTTAATGCAGCTAGTGGTCTGTCAATCAATCTTTTTTTCCTTTCAAAAATTTAACTTTTGGTTGCATTGAGTGTTTGGATTTTTGGGTCTCAATTTTTTCAACTCTGCCCTGATTTTAGTTATTTCTTTATTTCTGCCAGCTTTCGGATTAGTTTGTTCCTGTTTTCCCATTTCCCTTGTGTGTGATGTTAAATTGTTAATTTGAGATCTTTCTAACTTTTTAAGATAAGCATTTAATAATATAAATTTTGTCTTAACATGGCTTTTGCTGCATTCAGAGATTTTGGATGTTGTAATTTTGTTTTTATTTTTTTCAGAGATTTATTTATTTATGCATTAACTTTATGGTTAATGCAAAATCACTCAGAAGCAAATTGCTTAATTTCCATGTAATTATGTGGTTTTGAGAGATCTTGGTATTGACTTATATTTTTATTACAATGTGCTCTAATAGTATGCTTAATATGTTTTTTTTTTTTTTAATTTTGATACCTGCTTTATGGCCAAGCATGTAGTCAATCTTGGGGTATGTTCTGTGTACAGATGAGAGGAATGTAAATTCTGTGGTAGATGGGTGGAGTAATCTGTGGATATCTATTAGTTCCAACTGGCCAAGTGTCACATTTAATTCCAGAATTTTTTTTGTTAGCATTCTGCTTCAGTGATCTGTCTAATGTTTACAGTGGGGTGTTGAAGTCTCCCACTATTATCAGGTGGCTGTCTCAGTCTCTTTATAGGTCTAGAAGTACTTCTTTTTGTGAATCCCAGTGCTCCAATGTTGAGTTCATATATATTTAGGATAGCTAACCCTTCTTGTTGAATTGAACCATTTTTCATTGTGTAATGCTCTTCTTTTTCCTTTTTTTTTTTTTCTTTACTATTGCTGATTTAAAGTCTGTTTTATCTAACTATAACGATAACTTCTGCTGTATTTTGTTCTCCATTTTCAGTATGACTCTTCAACCCTTTACCTTGGGCCTGTGAGCTTTGTTACAAGTGAGATGGTTCTCTTGAAGACAGTAAATTAATGGGTCTTGATTTTTCTTTTTTTTTTTTTTTTTTTTCCTGAGACGGAGTCTCGCTCTGTCGCCCAGGCTGGAGTGCAGTGAGGTGATCTCGGCTCACTGAAAGCTCCGCCTCCCGGGTTCACGCCATTCTCCTGCCTCAGCCTCCCGAGTAGCTGGGACTACAGGCACCCGCCGGGCGCCCAGCTAGTTTTTTGTATTTTTTTTAGTAGAGACGGGATTTCACCATGTTAGCCAGGATGGTCTCCATCTCCTGACCTTGTGATCCGCCCGCCTCGGCCTCTCAAAGTGCTGGGATTACAGGCATGAGCCACCGCGCCCAGCCGGGTCTTGATTTTTCTTATCCAGATTGCCACTCTGTGCTTTTTAAGTGGGACATTTAGACCATTTACATTCAAGATTAATATTAATATGTGAGGTTTTGTGACTAGTTGCTCCGTAGTGTCTATTGTGTGGTTGCTTTATAGTGTCTGTGGGCTATGTAATTAGGAGTGTTTTGTGGTGACAGGTATTATTATTTTATTTCTATGTTTAGAACTCTCAAGGATCTCTTGTATGGCTTGTGTAGTGGTTACAAATTCCCTTAGCACTTGATTGTCTGAAAAATATTTTATGTTTCCTTCATTTATGAAGTTGAGTTTGGTGGGATAAAAAATTATTGGTTGGAATTTCTTTTCTTTAAAGATACTAAAGACAGGCCTCCAATCTCTCCTAGCTTGTAAGGATTTTGCTGAGAAGTCTTCTGTTAGCCTGTTGAGGCTCCCTCCGTATGTTGTCTGACCTTTTTCTACAGTTGCCTTTAAGATTTATTCTATAGCATATATCTTGGACAATATGATGACTATATGCCTTGGTGATGCTCATTTTATATAGTACCATGCAGGTGTTCTCTGCATTTCTTGAATCCGGATGTCTACCTCTCTAACGAGATTATGGAAATTTTTTTGAATGACTCTAATGTGTTTTCCAGGTTGTTTGCTTGTTTTCCTCTCCCAGGAAGTCAATAATTCCTAAATTTAGTCATATTACATAATTCCATATTTCTTGGAAACTTTGCTCATTTGTTACAATTATGTTTTCTTTATTTTTCTGACTGGATTTGTTATAAAAAACAGTCTTCAAGTTCTGAAAATCTTTTTCTGTTTGGTGCAGCCTATTGATAAAGCTTCCCATTGTATTTCGAAATTCCTTACGTGAATGTTTCAATTTTAGAATTTCTTATTGGTTTCTTTTTAAGATGTTTATCTCTTCCTTCATGTCCTGGATCGCTTTAGATTTTTCTTTGTGTTTATTTTCAACCTTGCTTTTGATCACATTGAACTTCCTTGCAAATTGTGCTATGAATTCTTTAAGTGTCACTTCTGAGTTCTATTTTTGCTGCACACCATTGCTGGAGGACTAGTGTGATCCTTTGGTAGCTTCACTATCTTCAGATTTTTCATGGTGCCAGATTTTTTATGCTGGTTCCTTCTCATTTGAAGATGCTGACACTTCTAATTTTTGTTATTATTTTCGTTTGGGTGAATTTTGTTTCTTTTTCTTTCCTTTCCTATAATTTTGGGGTTTTTTTTTTTTTTTTTTTTTTTCTTTCCTTTCCCCTTTCTACCTGTCTCTAACAAGTGTGACTGTAGAGAATACTGGGTAGTCTTTTGGCTTTGTTTCTCTAGTCTTACGCACTTCTTTCCGCGAGTTTTATTTTAGGCTGTGCAGTTTAACCTACGAGCCAGTAGATGGCACTCATGGGTAAGAGCTAGCTGTGGCCTACATGGCAGGCTATATGCTTGATCTTTGTTTACTGGCAGATGCTCTCTGTTGCCTTGGGTAATGAGCTTATTTAGGGAATATACAGATGTCTCAGCTTCCTGCTCAGCCCCAGGGGGCTTGTGGCCACAATGAGTGGGGCCAGACTACGCAGATCTGCCTACAGATCACCCAGGGGTCGACACAAAGACCTCTTCTGAAGGAGAATTTAGTGGGCAGCACTGAGGGGTGTACCTAGACGTGAAGCTAGGGAACATCCTCAGTGACAAGTTCTCTGCATGAGAATAAGAGGTGGCCTAAACTCCTAATCCATGAGATTGGGTGATTCACATGCCTGGAAATATGTGTGGGTGTGGAGCAGAGAGCGCCTCCCTGCACCAAGATCTCTGCACAAGAGGTGTGGGGAAACTCAGGCGGCTGAACAAGGCAAGCAGGTGCTCATCTGCCTAAGCGTGTAGCAGAGGGTCTCACAGCACCATAATCTATGTCCAGGAAGAGTGGGGCAGCTGAGACTGCTTAATTAGATGAGTGGATGCTTTGAATGCCTGGAGATATGCCTGGGCATAAAGCAGAGAGAGCCTCTATGCACCAGGGTCTCTGCACAGAAAGAGTGGGGAATGTCAGAATGCTGATTCAGGTAAGTAGGTATTCCAAATGCCTGGAGATACACCTGGTGTGGAGCAGAGAGGGTTCCCCTGCACCAAATTTTTTGATCAGCCAGATGACATCAAGAAAGCTGTTTGCTATTGTACTCTCCCACAGGTTCTGGGGTGTCCTTCCTGATTTTGGTGGATTTCCATTTTTCTTTCTTGAATTAAAGCTCTCAGAATAGATCTTTATGCACTATTGTCATCAGAAAGGGGTCCAGATACAAACCCCAAGAGTGGGTTCTTGGATCTCACACAAGAAAGAATTCCAGTGAATCTGTAAAGTGAAAGCAAGTTTATTAAGAAATAAAGGAATAAAAGAATGGCTACTCCATAGAGCAGCCCCAAGGGCTGCTGGTTGTCCATTTTTGTGGTTATTTATCTCTTGATTATATGCTAAACAAGGGGTGGATTTTTTATGCCTCCCCGTTTTAGACCATAAAGGGTAATTTCCTGATGTTGCCATGGCATTTGTAAATTGTCGTGGCGCTGATGGGAGTGTAACAGTGAGGATAACCAGTGGTCACTCTCATAGAATTCTTGGTTTTGGTGGGTTTTGGCCAGCTTCTTTACTGCAACATGTTTTATCAACAAGGTCTTTATGACCTGTATCTTGTGCTGATCTCCTGTCTCATCCTGTGACTTAGAATGCCTTAACCAGAAGATGGCCGAATAGGAACAGCACCAGTCGGCAGCTCCCGGTGCGAGCAACATGGAAGACAGGTGATTTCTGCATTTTCAACTGAGGTACTGGGTTTATCTCACTAGGGAGTGCCAGACAATCGGTGCTGGTCAGCTGTTGCAGCCCGACCAGTGAGAGCTGAAGCAGAGTGAGGCATCGCCTCACTTGGGAAGCGCAAAGGGGAAGGGATTCCCTTTTCCTAGCCAGGGGGACTGAGAAACACAACACCTGGAAAATCGGGTAACTCCCACCCCGATACTGTACTTTAAGCAAACGGGCACACCAGCCGATTATATCCCTCACCTGGCTGGGAGGGTCCCATGCTAACGGAGCCTTCCTCACTGCTAGAACAGCAGTCTGCAATCTAACTGCAAGGCAGCAGCCAGGCTGGGGGAGGGGCGCCCACCATTGCTGAGGCTTAAGTAGGTAAACACAGCCCTGGGAAGATCTAACTGGGTGGAGCTCACAGCAGCTCAAGGAGGCCTGCCAGTCTCTGTAGACTCCACCTCCGGGGACAGGGCACAGCTAAACAACAACAACAACAACAACAAAGAAAGAAAGCAGCAGAAACCCCTGCAGACACAAACGACTCTGTCTGACAGCTTTGAAGAGACCAGTGGATCTCCCAACACAGAGGCTGAGATCTGAGAATGGACAGACTGCTTGCTCAGGTGGGTCCTAGACCCCTGGGTAGCCCAACTGGGAGACATCCCCCACTAGGGGCAGTCTGACACCCCACACCTCACATGGTGGAGTACACCCCTGAGAGGAAGCTTCCAAAGCAAGAATCAGACAGGTACACTTGATGTTCAGCAGTATTCTCTCTTCTGCAGCCTCTGCTGCTGACACCCAGGCAAACAGGGTCTGGAGCGGACCTCAAGCATTCTCCAACAGACCTACAGCTGAAGGTCCTGACTGTTAGAAGGAAAACTAACAAACAGGAAGGACACCCACACCAAAACCCCATCAGTATGTCACACCATCATCAAAGACCAGGGGCAGATAAAACCACAAAGATGGGGAAAAAGCAGGGCAGAAAAGCTGGAAATTCAAAAAATAAGAGCGCATCTCCCCCTCCAAAGGAACGCAGCTCATCGCCAGCAACGAATCGAAGCTTGATGGAGAATGACTTTGACGAGATGAGAGAAGAAGGCTTCAGACCTTCAAACTTCTTAGAGCTAAAGGAGGAATTACGTACACAGCACAAAGAAACTAAAAATCTGGAAAAAAGAGTGGAAGAATTGATAACCAGAATAATTAATGCAGAGACGGTCATAAACGAACTGACAGAGATGAAAACCATGACACGAGAAATACGTGACAAATGCACAAGCTTCAGTAACCGACTCAATCAACTGGAAGAAAGAGTGTCAGCGATTGAGGATCAAATGAATGAAATGAAGTGAGAAGATAAGTCTAAAGAAAAAAGAAGAAAAAGAAATGAACAAAGCCTGCAAGAAGTATGCGATTATGTGAAAAGACCAAATCTACGTCTGATTGGGGTGTCTGAAAGTGAGGGAGAAAATGGAACCAAGTTGGAAAACACTCTTCAGGATATCGTCCAGGACGACTTCCCCAACCTAGTAGGGCAGGCCAACATTCAAATTCAGGAAAGACACAGAAAACCACAAAGATACCCCTCGAGAAGAGCAACTACAAGACTCATAATTGTCAGGTTCACCAAAGTTGAAATGAAGGAAAAAATCTTAAGGGCAGCCAGAGAGAAAGGTCGGGTTACCCACAAAGGCAAGCACATCAGACTAACAGCAGATCTCTCGGCAGAAACTCTACAAGCCAGAAGAGAGTGGCGGCCAATATTCAACATTCTTAAAGAAAAGAATTTTAAACCCAGAATTTCATATCCAGCCAAACTAAGTTTCATAAGTGAAGGAGAAATAAAATCCTTTACAGATAAGCAAATGTTTAGAGATTTTTTCACCACCAGGCCTGCCTTACAAGAGACCCTGAAGGAAGCACTAAACATGGAAAGGAACAACTGGTACCAGCCACTGCAAAAACATGCCAAAATGTAAAGACCATCGAGGCTAGGAAGAAACTACATCAACTAACGAACAAAATAACCAGTTAATATCATAATGGCAGGATCAAGTTCACACATAACAATATTAACCTTAAATATTAATGGACTAAATGCTCCAATTAAAAGACACAGACTGGCAAACTGGATAAAGAGTCAAGACCCATCAGTCTGCTGTATTCAGGAGACCCATCTCACATGCAGAGACATACATAGGCTCAAAATAAAGGGATGGAGGAAGATGTACCAAGCAAATGGAGAACAATAAAAAGCAGGGGTTGCAATCCTAGTCTCTGATAAAACAGACTTTAAACCATCAAAGATCAAAAGAGACGAAGAAGGCCATTACATAATGGTAAAGGGATCAATTCAACAGGAAGAGATAACTATCCTAAATATATATGCAACCAATATGGGAGCACCCAGATTCATAAAGCAAGTCCTTAGAGACTTACAAAGAGACTTAGACTCCCATACAATAATAATGGGAGACTTCAACACCCCACTGTCAACATTAGACAGATCAACGAGACAGAAAGTTAACAAGGATATCCAGGAATTGAACTCATCTCTGCACCAAGCAGACCTAATAGACATCGACAGAACTCTCCACCCCAAATCAACAGAATATACATTCTTCTCAGCACCACATCACACTTATTCGAAAACTGACTACATAATTGGAAGTAGAGCACTCCTCAGCAAATGTACAAAAACCGAAATTATAACAAACTTTTTCTCAGACCACAGTGCAATCAAATTAGAACTCAGGACTAAGAAACGCAATCAAAACCGCTCTACTACATGGAAACTGAATAATCTGCTCCTGAATGACTACTGGGTACATAATGAAATGAAGGCAGAAAGAAAGATGTTCTTTGAAACCAATGAGAACAAAGATACAACATACCAGAATCTCTGGGACACATTTAAAGCAGTGTGTAGAGGGAAACTTATAGCACGAAATCCCCACAAGAGAAAGCTGGAAAGATCTAAAATTGACACTCTAATATTACAATTAAAAGAACTAGAGAGGCAAGAGCAAACACATTCAAAAGCTAGCAGAAGGCAAGAAATAACTAAGATCAGAGCAGAACTGAAGGAGATAGAGACACAAAAAACCCTCCAAAAAATCAATGAATCCAGGAGTTGGTTTTTTGAAAAGATCAACAAAATTGACAGACGGCTAGCAGGACTAATAAATAAGAAAAGAGAGAAGAAGCAAATAGACGCAATAAAAAAATGATAAAGGAGATATCACCACTGACCCCACAGAAATACAAACTACCATCAGAGAATACTATAAACACCTCTACGCAAATCAACTAGAAAATCTAGAAGAAATGGATAATTTCCTGGACACTTACACTCTCCCAAGACTGAACCAGGAAGAAGCTGAATCCCTGAATAGACCAACAGCAGGCTCTGAAGTTGAGGCAATAATTAATAGCCTAACAACCAAAAAAAGTCCAGGACCAGATGGATTCACAGCTGAATTCTACCAGAGGTACAAGGAGGAGCTGGTACCATTCCTTCTGAAACTATTCCAATCAATAGAAAAAGAGGGAATCCTCCCTAACTCATTTGATGAGGCCAACATCATCCTGATACCAAAGCCTGGCAGAGACACAACAAAAAAAGAGAATTTTAGACCAATATCCCTGATGAACGTCGATGCAAAAATCCTCAATAAAATACTGGCAAACCGGATCCAGCAGCACATCAAAAAGCTTATCCATCATGATCAAGTGGGCTTCATCCCTGGGATGCAAGGCTGGTTCAACATACGCAAATCAGTCAATGTAATCCAGCATATAAACAGAACCAAAGACAAAAACCACATCATTATCTCAATAGTTGCAGAAAAGGCCTTTGACAAATTTCAACAGCCCTTCATGTTAAAAACGCTCAATATATTCGGTATTGATGGAACGTACCTCGGAATTGTTTTCTTAATATAATTTTTTGATTATCTATTGCATGCATAGACAAATGCAATTGATTTTTGAACATTGATCTTGTGTCTTGAGCTTTGACATACATGTATTAGTACTAATAATTTTTAGTAGATTCATTATGATTTTCTGCATACAAGAATGTATCATTTGCAAGTAAAGATGTTTTTTTCTTTCCAATTTAGGTGTTGTTTCTTTTCTTTTCCTAATTTCTCTGGTTAGAAGTTCCATTACAATGTTAAATAAAAGTGAGAAAGCAGCCATCCTTGTTTCATTTCTTAGGGGAAAAATTCCAGTATTTCACCATTAAACATGATTTATGTTGTGAAATTTTTATAGTCTTCCTTTATCAGAGAGTTTTCTGTTTCTAGTTTGTTAAGTGTCTTTATCATAAAAGGGTGTAGAATGTCATCAGACTTTTTTCTGCATGTATTGATATGACCTTGTGGTTTTGTTTTTTATTCTATTAATACAGTGTATTACATTAATTGATTTTTGCATGTTAAACCTTGCATTTGGGGGATAAATCCCAATCATGATGTGTAATCCTCTTAATATGTTGCTGAATTAACTTTGCTAGTATTGTGTTGACGGTTTTTTCAACTGTTTTCATGAAAGATATTGGTCTATTCTTTTATTGTGGTATCTTTATGTGGCTTTGGAATCAGGGTAATTCTGACCTCATAGTATATATTAGAAAGTGTTCTCTTATATTTCAGGAGAAGAATTGGTGTTAGTTCTTCTTTTAATGTTTGTTAGACCTCACTATTGAAAATCATCTTGTCCTGTGTTCTTCCTTTTTTTTTTTTTTTTTTTTTTTTTTTTAGACAGGGTCTCACTCTGTCACCCAGGCTGGAGTGCAATGTCATGATCTTGGCTCACTGCAACCTCTGCCTCCCAGCCTCAAGCAATTCTCTCACCTCACCCACCTAAGTAGCTTGGACTACGGGTGTATACCACCACACCCAGCTATTTTTAAATATAATTTTGTAGAGATGAGATTTTTCCATTTTGCCCAGGCTGGTCTCCAACACCTGGACTCAAGTGATCCACCCACCTTGGCCTCCCAAAGTGCTGGAATTACAGGTGTGAGCCACCACACCCAGCCTGGATGTTCTTGATTACTGACTCAACCTCTTCAATTATAGGTCTGTTCAAATTCTCTATTTCTTCTTGAGCAAGTTTTGATAGTTGCTTTCTAGAAATTTGTTCATCTACATTATCTAATTTGTTAATGCACAAGTGTTCATAATGTTTTTCTATAATCCTTTTTATTCTGTAAGCACTAGAGTAATGTCCCATTTTCATTTTTATTTTTAGTAATTTGAGTCTTCTCTCTTTTCCTAGTCAGTCTAGCTAAAGACTTGCCAATTTCATTGATTTTTTTTCAAAGAGGCAACTTTTGGTTTCAGAGATTCTCTGTATTGTTTTTTTCATTCTCTGCTCAATTTTCTCTCTCCTAATCTTTATTATTTCTTCCATCTTCTAGCTTTGAATTTAACTTGTTCTTTTCCTAATTCTTTGAGGAATAAGGTGATGTTATTGATTTGGAATCTTTCTTTCTATATAATATAAGTATCAACAACTATACATTTTCCTGTGATCACTGTTTTTGCTGCATCCCATAGATATTTGTATGCTGTATTTTCACTTTCTTTTGTCTCAAAATATTTGAAACCTTTTCTTTTAATTTGTCTTTGATTCTTCGTTGTTTAAGAGTGTGTTGTTTAATTTCCACATATTTGTGGATTTTCCATTTTTTTTCCACTGTTGATTTGTTGTTTCTTTACATTCTACTTGGAGAACACAGCTTACATTATTTTTAATCTTTTTAAATACATTTGTTTCTTTTTTTATTATTATTATACTTTAAGTTCTAGGGTACATGTGCATAACGTGCAGGTTTGTTACATATGTATACTTATGCCATGTTGGTGTGCTGCACCCATCAACTCGTCAGCACCCATCAATTCATCATTTATATCATGTATAACTCCCCAAGGCAATCCCTCCCTCCTCCCCCCTCCCCATGATAGGCCCCAGTGTGTGATGTTCCCCTTCCCGAGTCCAAGTGATCTCATTGTTCAGTTCCCACCTATGAGTGAGAACATGCGGTGTTTGGTTTTCTCTTCTTGTGATTTGTGGAGAAATAGGAACACTTTTACACTGTTGGTGGGATTGTAAACTAGTTCAACCATTATGGAAAACAGTATGGCAATTCCTCAAGGATCTAGAACTATATGTACCATATGACCCAGCCATCCCACTACTGGGTATATACCCAAAGGATTATAAATTATTCTACTACAAAGACACATGCACACATATGTTTATTGTGGCACTATTCACAATAGCAAAGACTTGGAATCAACCCAAATGTCCATCTGTGACAGACTGGATTAAGAAAATGTGGCACATATACACCATGGAATACTATGCAGCCATAAAAAAGGATGAGTTTGCGTCCTTTGTAGGGACATGGATGCAGCTGGAAACCATCATTCTTAGCAAACTATCACAAGAAATACATTTGTTTCTTATGCTCTATCATATAGTCTATACTGGAGAATGTTCCGTGTAGATTTAAGAATAATTTATTTGTTGTTTAGCAGAATTTTTTATCGATGTCTCTTAAGTCTAACTGGTTTTCTATTTATTTTTTAATCTTTTGTCTAATTGTTATATCCATTATTGAATATGGGGTATTGAAATGCCCAACTTTCCTTGTTCATTTCTGTCAAGTTTTGATTCATGTATTTTGGTACTTTCCTATTAAATATATGTATACTTATAATTGTACTGTCCCCGTGGTGGGTTCAATGTTTTATCATTGTAAAATGTTCCTCATCAGCTATAGTGTGTGTTTTAAAGTCCTCTGTGTTTAATATTAGTATAGTCACTTAAACTTTCTGTGGCTGCTGTTTGTATGATTTATATTTTTTCATCCTTTAACAGTCAATAATTTTGTATTTTGAAATCTATACTGTGAATTGTCTAGGTGACATATAGGTGACTCTTATTTTGTTATGCCATCTGACAATCTCTGCTTTTGACTGGATTGTTTAATCCATCCACATTTGATGTTATTACTGTTATAGTAAGATTTAAGTATGCCATTTTACTTTTTTATTTCCAATTTGTTTCATGTCTTTTTTATCCTCTATTTCTTCTTTACTGCTTTCCTTTGCATTAAGTGAATGTTTTCTAATGAAACATTTAATTATTTATCACAACCTTTTTGTAATTTATTTTTATTTCCTTGGTAGCTGCCCTACAGCTTACTATGCACATTTTAACTTATCAGAATGATCTTCAGATTTATGGCAACTTAATTCCAATGAGATATAGAAATGTTACTTCTATATTACTGTATTATATTTTTCTATTTTATGGTATTAGTGGTTTTTATATGTGTATACATTGTGGTAATGTTAAAAACCCATTAATACATTGTTATAATTATTATTTTATACAAGTTTATGTCTTTTAGAGAATCCGAGATAAGAAATGAGAACAAAGATATATCCTCTGGATAGGGTGAGCACTGTGTCCTCACACGGCAGAAGGCAGAAGGGCAAAAATGGTGCCTTACTAGTTGCCTCCAGCCCTTGTATAAGGTCACTAATCCCATCTATGAGGGGAGAACTTTCATGGCCTAATTGCTTCCTAAAGGTATTACCTCTTATTACTGTTATATTAGGGATTAAGTTTTATCCCTAATATAACATATTATATAATTGTCTGTCTACAATGTAGTTTTATATTATTTTATTTAATATAATAAACTACTGTCTACAATGTAGTTTATTATATTATCCCTAATATAACATATTATATAATTGTCTGTCTACAATGTAGTTTCCTCCATCTTCCTGAATTACGAGAGAGGGATAAAGGAGAATTCTTATATCAAATACCATAGACTCTCTTTCCTCAATGAATTTTAGTAGATTTTCTGAATATGTTTCTTCATTTGTTTTATGCTTTTAGGACCATTTTCAGAGACATTAAATAGTTGATTTTTTAAAATAATTTTTACAGGATTCACTGGAGAGTAGGTCCATGTAGCTCCTCACACTGTCATTCCAGAATTCAATATCCCCAATTACCAGAGTTTTTACTGGAGGCTGGCAATGCAAGTACCTTCTGCCTAGCATATACCAAAATCATAGACTTTCAGAAGGAAAGCAGATGTTTAACATAAACCACTTCATTTGTATAAACAGGTTAGGTAGAGTGAGCCACTCTTATGAGTTTCGGGAATGTTGGGAATTTTTCCCAAATCTGAGTTTCTAGACAGCAGCCAAGGGTCAATCTTGCAAGACTTTTCTAAGTATGGAACTCTGAGAACTTCTATGTTAACTCTTTTGTGCACAGTCCACCCCATTGGCCCTTAGTCAAGGCATCTTTACAGGACAATTAGTAGTAGTAGGACACCACACAGCATAATGATACCAAACTGCAGTATTGGTCTCAGTTTATGCCCTTTAGGTTTTCTTAATTTAGCCAGTAAAAACAAAAGTCATTAGCCAGAAAGGTCTACCTTAGAAAGTTGGATTGTGTCCTCAAGTTTCCACATCCACCTTTATTTCTGGCTCTATGCAACAATTGAGAATCAGAATAACTCTGGCTAACTTGTAAGCCTTGCATGCTGACCTGAAAGCCTTGCAGGTTGAAGTAGTGTCATAATAGACAGGATACACACATAAGAAGTACAATCCCAGAAGGCACACATGTTACCCTTAGAAACACATGCCAAACTGAACATACATTCAGGCAATACAGGTTCAAGGATCCCCAGTGAATTCATCAAGACAAAATCACCATGGGGGACCTTTGCTCTAACATTTTCAGTCTAGTCCAATTAATTCAGTTTAGTCCTTGGTTTCAGAATGATTGCCTAAAGACTATTCCAAACAGTTTTGTTTGCCGATGACACCAGTTTATCCTACTCAGGAACATAAAGGACACTGGGAAGTGTTTTTTGTGGATAGTGCAGGAGCTAAGGCCACCCCCTACTGTCTCATAATCAGCATTGTCAGGTATAATCTTAGGCTCAGGAGTCAATTTTACTTCAAAGGGCTCATAGAAGTTTGGAAAACCAGCATTGGGAGTCTTCAGGAAGAGAGGAAAGCTTCCAAGAATATTTTTGAAAAGCAAAGATCACTAATGCTCTCCCTGATACCCATGCCTTCTCAGTTGTTAGGGTTTGTTTTTTCTCTGCTGTTACAACATCAGTGTGTTCCACTCATTGATATTTATATTTCATATTCAATAACTCCCCACATTTACGCAGACTTTTGTCATGATATGTTGTATGCAAAAGATACAAAAGCATTTTTATAGAAAAATGTGTTTATACAACTTAATGAGAAAGAAAAGTTATGTTCAAGAGTTCAGCGAGACAAAAACCAGACATTTTCAAAATAGTCTCACATAATCTTTCACCCTTTTTATCCTAATCATTAATCTGATGATCTGCCTAGAAAAGATTAATACTTTTATTGGAACAGCTGCATTTAACAATAAAATTTCTGTATTTAAATGTGAGTACCAGAAGAAAGGTGAAGGAAGTCAGGCTATTAGTACATTGTTGTAAACTGCAACTGATAGAGACAAGAGACAACCAAGGAAGGGTCTCTGATGAAACCCCACCATGAAGCCTAAAATAGCCTGAAGGCTGAAAAACCAGACTGCTGGTCCCAAATGAAGCACACCATTTCCTGACTGCTTCTCTCTGAATAATGCCCACCTGCTCACTGGGGGAAGGGGATGGAGCCACAGGAGTTCATGCCTTATGCAGCAGGGGAGGACGCTGGCCTCTTCAGTTCCTGTGTGTTGGCCTGGTGCTCAATCTGTGAGTGGGAGCCTGTTGGCAGGACTCCCTCTCGCTTTGCTGAGAGTTGTTTTTCCTTTTTCCTTTTCACCCAATAAATTCTACTCTTCACCCTTATATATGTCTATGAGCATAATCTTTCCTGGTTGTATGACAAGAACCCAGTTTTAGCTGAACTAAAGAGAAAGTTCTGCAACATTTTTGGCATCCAGATGTGGGGCTTAAGGAGGGGTGAGTCAGATGTGAATCAAAAAACATTTTTCCTTTTGCTTTTAAGACTTTTTGTTCTCAGACTTCTTCTGAGGGTAAATGGTACACAACCCCACCCCAACGGCTTTAGGTGATCATGGGCTGGATTAGTCAACAGCAGCTCCCCGACTCCCTCTAGGCCAGGGCTGGGGTGCATGGCTCATGACCCAAAGTTGCCCAATGGTAGAAATCAGTGAAGTTTCTCTCCCTGTTGGGGGAACACATTTGTATAAGAATAAGAGGTTCCTCCCCGCACTTTAAAACGTTTTTCTCCTTTTCTCTACCCTGTCAGCAGTTAACTTTTAAGTGAGGTTTTTTTTTTTTTTTTTTTTCTTTTCTTTTAGAAGATGTTTTACTAAGCCAGGAATGATAAGGATCATTGTTTATGTTATCTGTAAAGCTTTAATTATGAAAAAGGATTTGTGAGGCTGGTCTTAAGCTGTAGGCAATCTGGTGTGCTTTGCATGACTTTCTGTATGGTCAGTAGCAAACTTTGCTCCAGGCCTCCATCTTGTTTTACATCCTTGGGAGCGTGATCTGTAACCATGTGACAATGTTTTGTTTAGCCTCTGCCATTTTACAGTGGTGGCCAGATTCAATCCTGGCTTAGGGAATGAGTACTTTCAAGTTAATATCTGTGTGACTTTTGCCATTCGCTGATTCTCTTTGTTAGGGACAAACTGCCCCCAAGAAAGTTTCTTGGTGCTGTCCACCCCATCCCCTAATGCTCTGCAACTCTACTCCGTGCCCACCCTTCCCCTAAGCCTCTTTACATTTCTAAGCCCTTATCTAGGCACCGTGGTGAAGCCAGCAGACCACTTATCAGACCTTGCTGCAATAAACAAACTCCAATTACAAACCATCCGGACCACACAGTGGGAGGTCGTGGGAAACATAAACAAACTTTACCTACACCCTCCTGTAATAAACGTCACAAGGTAATATGTGGCAAAATTAACCAGCGAACAACCCCAGGGTCTCTCTTCCCCCATATAAACCCCTCATTTTTTAAACTCAGGGCTACCTCCTCTGTCTGTGATGGAGCAGCCGGCAGGTTAATAAACTTCCTCACCTGACCTTGGGTCTCTCTCTCGTCCTTTCTGTCGGCTGACTTTACATTCCGGTGCCAAAACCCAGGAAGGCAATAGACTGTGGCGGGGTCATTCTCTCTCTCTCTCTCTCTCTCTCTCTCTCTCTCTCTCTCTCTCTCTCTCTCTCTCTCTCTCTCTGTCCCCCGCCCCCCATCACCCCTCTCCCGGCCAATCTCCCCTTCCCTGAATCTGCTGAAGACCCAGAGAATCCCCTAGACTCTCCCATTGCTGGCAACCTCATCCAAGCCTCCGTCAGGGTGAGTGAAAGACTGCTGCCATTCCCCGGAACACTTGACCTTCCGTCTCTCCATTTCCAAAAGACCCAGCACTGGGCCAAGGGCTTCCTCCAGCCTCCGGGCCTCCGGTTCCTCCATTTCAGGGACGCCTGACTTGGTGGTTACCTCCTCTATTCCGGAGAAGTTCCATGGCAAAGGGGATGCCGTCTCCCACCGTCCTTGTCACCAACAGTCTCTTCTTCCCCTACCTTCCCCTCCTCCATTCACTATAGGAGTCTCCCAGTCTACACCTTCCAAGACATTGGGTGTCTCCTCCGCAATCTCAATGCTCTCGGCCTTTGTTCAGAAATCCATTCTAAGAGGTTTATCTTTTTCAGTGTACTTAAAGACAAACAACTTTTGCCATTCCCATGGGAAACGGTCTCAGATTCCTTATGTTCATGCTTTCTTCACTCTGTAACCACCCTTCCCTCTGTCAGCTCTGTTCTACTTTCTAAATCCTCTTCAGCCACTCCAAAACTGACTCGCCTCCTGCCCCCCTCCCCACAGCCCCAGCTGACCACTCCTCTTCCTTCGACCCCACCGATTTTCCCCCTCCCTGACAGCATCATGATCCTCCACCAGAGCATCGTGATCCTCCATGGTATGTCTCTGCTCCAGCTCTACCCCTCTCCCCCCTTCTCTCCAACCACCCTGCTTCTGACTCTGAGTCCTCTCTGTCTCCACCCCTCACCTGCTCTCGGGCCCAACATGCTCAGCAACCAGCTCCCTTGCTTCCTCTCCAGAAAGTAGCAGGTGCCAAGGGGATCGTCCGTGTCTATGTCCCTTTTTCCCTCTCCGATCTCTCCCAAATTGAGAAATGTCTCAGGTCCTTCTCCTCCAATCCCAATACTTACATCAAAGAATTTGAATATCTTACCCAATCTAATGAATTCACTTGGCATGATCTCTACATTATCCTCTCTTCTACCCTCCTTCCAGAAGAGAATAAAAGAGTGTGGCTCTCAGCACAGGCACATGCCAATAATCTTCGTTGGCAAGATCCTACTAAGCCTGTAGAAGCCACTGTTGTTCCCTGGGAAAAGCCTTCCTGTGAGTACTAATCCACAAACCCCAGCCAAGCATCCCATAACCTTATAATTACTTGCCTCATTGCAGGCCTTAACAAAGCTGCCCATAAGGCTATAAATTTTGAAAAACTTAAAGAAATTTCCCAAAACCAGATGAAAATCTTGCTCAATTCCTTTCCTGCTTTACAGAGGCTTTCCAAAAATATACCTGCATTGACCCTGCCTCCCAGGAAGGAACTGCTGTTCTTAATACCCATTTTATCTCCCAATCCACACCCAATATTCAGCACAAGCTTCAGAAGCTTGATGACGCCCTCAAACCCCACAATGAGACCTTCTTAATCTAGCTTTCAAAGTCTTTAACAATGATGATGAGGAAAGAAAGGCAAAAACAGGCAGAGTTTCAAATGCTTGCTTCTGCCATCAGGGGCCCTACAGGCCAACAGGGCCGCAGCTCCACACAGAAGCCTCCTAGCAATCCACTTCCACGTGGTGCCTGTTGCAAGTGTGGCAGTGAAGACCACTAGTCCTGACAATGCTCTAACCCAGATAAGTCCACTAAGCTGTGCCCCCTCTGCAGAGGACCCCACTGGAAGTTGGACTGTGAGTGGCCCCCTCAAGGACCGCCCCCATCCCTTCCTGAGCCGGCCAAAACCTCCTACTCAGATCTCATGGGCCTTGTTGCTGAAGACTGATGGGGTCCTGGAGCAGACACTCCAGCAACTACTATCTCTTCGTCTGAGCCAAGCGTAACCCTGATGGTGGCAGGTAGGCCAGGAATTTTTTTTTTTTTTTTTTTTTTTTAATTAATACCAGGACAACCCACTCGGCTTTACCTAATTTTTCAGGACCCACCAAGTCCTCCCAGGTCTCTGTTGTAGGAATTGATAGTCAGGTCTCCAAATCCCGAGCCGCCCCTCCACTCTTCTGCTCCCTGCACACCTTTTCCTTCACTCACGCTTTCTTGGTCCTGCCCCCATGTCCAACTCCACTCCTAGGCAGAAACATCCTTTCAAAAATCCACACTACTCTCCACCTCCATGGTGACCTACTTAGGAATTCAACTTCCTCCTGGGGCCCAGGCCATGACCCCCACCTGAGTGTCACTAAGCAGCCTCCAAAAGCGAAGTCCTTTCCTTCTAGGACTAGCAGGCTTATTTAGAATAGAGATTCCCAACTTTGCCCTCCTAGCTCCCCCATTCTATGAAGCGACAAAAGGCCCTCTCAATTAACCCCTAAACTCCTCATATAACATACTCCCCAGCTCCGCGAACTCCAAACTGCTCATCACTACACCAGCTCTGTTCTTACCTAGTATCTCCCAAACTTTCACTCTGTATACTGCCGAAAGTCAAGGAATAGCCCTCAGTATCTTAGGGCAACAGAAAGAAGACCCTCCTTCCTTTGCACCTGTAGCCTACCTCTCTAAACAATTAGAAAACACAGTCAGAGGATGGCCAACCTGTCTTAGAGTGCTAGCAAACAACAGCCACTTTAGCTCTAAAAATAAAAAATTAAAAAAAAAAAAAAAAGGAAACTAACATTCAGTCAAAATAACACCGTCTACAGTCCTCATAATCTACAGGATTTCCTCTCCTCCCGAGCATTAGGCTCCCTTCCTCCTTCACGGATTCAATTATTCCATGCCCTCTTTATCGAAAATCCCGAATTCAGTCTTGCCAAAAGTGGTCCCCTCAACCCAACATCCTTACTCCCTGTATCCCCTACCTCTCCTACTCATTCTTGCACTGACATCCTACATCACCTGCAGCCACACTTTCCAAACACTTCCTCTGAGCCTCTCACCGACCCCAGAGACTAACTATTTATAGATGGCTCCTCTTCTGGACCCACTGACTCCCCCAGAATTGCTGGGTAAGAGGTTGTTTCCCTTGACGAAGTAATTGAAGCTAAGCCCCTACCTCCAGGAACCTCCTCTCAAAAAGCAGAACTCATAGCTCTCACCAGAGTCCTAACCCTTTCCAAAGGCAAATGAGTCAACATTTACACAGACTCCAAATATGCATATCACAGTCTTCATTCCCACACCATCACCTGGCAAGAGAGGGGATTCCTCACTGCCAAAGGGACCCCTATCACTAATGGCCGCTTATTTACCAACTCCTTCAGGCTGCATATCTCCCAATTAAGGCAGGAGCTATACACTGTCTGGGACATCAAACAGGGACAGAAAGGCCAATGAGGGAACAGATTAATCTCAAGAGGGAACAGAAAGGCCAATGAGGCAGCAAAAAAGGCTTCCCTTTCTTCCACTCCTGCCTTCCTCCTCCTCATTACCCCTGCAATCCAAACTCAATACTCTCCCACTGAAAAGACCTTATTACTACAATAAGGAGCCTTCCTCCAGGGGGACTGGATAGTTAAGGACCAGAAACTAGTCCTTCCCCAGGGCCAAACTGACAAAATCCTGACATCTCTCCACCAATCCTTCCGTATTGGTACACGTCCCCTGTATCTCCTCCTCTGCCCATATTTCTTCTCCTCTCACCTATTCACCTCACTAAAAAGCATAACTTCAAACTGTCATATATACTCTGTCACCTCCTTTCAAAGAGCCCTCCACTCCCCATCTATTCCTACACACCAGCTAAGAGGAACACTCCTAGGGGAAGAGTGGCAAATAGACTTTACCCACATGCCTCCTGTGAAAAAACCAAAATTCCTTCTCACTCTTATAAACACCTTCTCTGGGTGGGTGGAGGCATTTCCTACCTCTTCAAAAAAGCCGCATTAGTCTCCCAGATCCTTTCACAGAAGTCATCCTTAGGTTTAATCTCCCTCGTTCCATTCAATCAGACAATGGCCCTGGCTTTATTTCCCAAATCACCCAAGAGGTCTCCCAGTCCCTTGGCATCCAGTGACACCTCCGTATCCTATATCAACCCCAATCATCAGGAAAAGTCAAAAGGGCAAATGGAATCCTTAAAACTCAGTTGACCAAACTCACTCTAGAAGACCAGAGGCCCTGGAATTTCCTCCTACCCATAGTTCTAGTCCTTCCTCAGCCCATTTAAATTAATATATAGACGCCCTTTCATCTTACAAAACAGGCCTCCTTCTAATTCTGTTAGGAGAATACCTCCAAACACTCTCCCTCATCTGCCATCTCCTCCGCAAACAGGCAGACCAGGCCCTCACAAAACCGCATAAAGGCCCTTGACACCTCCCACCTCCTTAACAAAAATTCAGAGTACTGTAAGGGAGGACACCTCCCCTATTTATCCCTCTTCCCTTGGCTCCCCTCTCCATACACCATCCCTATACACACCACCCACGACTGTCTCCTTATCCCAACATCCAACAGCACTCCCACATCAATCTTAGTAAACAGAAAGTGCTTCCTCTTACACTGGGAAAACAAAAACAAAAACAAAAACAAAAACCTCCCAGCCTAAACCAAACACCTCTTTACAACCACTTACAGCAGCAGCCCCAGCAGGGACCCTAAGAGTATGGAAGCATTAGAATAACAAAATAGTGCATCTTTTTAGCATACACAACCAGTTCTGTCTACCAAGCCAAGGCATACTTTTCCTGTGTGGTACCTCAACTTATATTTGCCTCCCCTCTACTGGACAGGCACCTGCACCCTGCTTTTCCTCAGTCCAAAAATCAATGTTGCCCCAGGAGACCAGCCTCTACCAATCCCAGTTAATACTCCTATCCGACACCGCCATGCTATACAACTCATACATCTGTTAGTAGCCCTCAGAATAACTACAGGAGTTGGAACTGGGATTGTGGAATTAACCACCTCCGTTTCCTATTACCAGGAAGGGGTGGCCACATGGGAAGTTCATGCCTTGTGCAGAAGGTAGGAAGCTGACCTCTTTAGTTCCTGTGTGGTGGTCTGGTGTTCAATCTGTGAGGTGGGAGCCTGTTGGCGTTTGCTTTGCTGAGAGTTGTTTTTCCTTTTTCCTTTTCACCCAGTAAATTTCACTCCTCACTCTTCTATGTGTCCACAAACTTAATCTTTCCTGGTCGTGTGACAAGAACCCGGTTTTAGCTGAACTAAGGAGAAAGTTCTGCAACACAACTATTCTAAAAAGATAAACATAAGTCAGTGGCAGTGAGACATCCCGCAGAAGGGGTCCAGAGTCAGATCTGTCAGGAGTGGATGGAGCAGTCATCCTTCTTGTGGTGTTCCCTCTTCCAACTTACAAAGAATCACAAGCTAAGAATGTAATTAGTCTCTGTAATGGAAATATAGAGGTTATCAACATCTTGTTTTGAGATGAACTCATTAAAGGAAAATCCCTTTCCTGTAGGCATTGGTGTGTGACCCAGAGAGTTGAGCCATCATCCATGATGTTTTCATAGTTTGTGACTGCACAAACCAGTGCATCCGAAGCAGTCCCAGAGTCTGAGTTCTTTCCATTGAGTAGAGAGATTTCACCAGATTTTAGTTTGGCACAGCTGGTGCTGGGACTGAAACAGCTAACAGCAGACATAGTGATATTTCATCTTACAGTCAGGTCCAGGCAATAAAGATCTGTAAATTCAGAAATTAAAAAAAGAAAAAAAAGAAAGAAAGAAAGAAAGAAAAGGCAGTGGCTTTCTTTCAGCAGCAGCAAAGCCTAGATACTGTGGAACCAGATACACAGCCAAGGCCCAACCTTGCAATAGGCTTTTCTAAGGATAGCAGCCTCAGGCCTGCTATTTTAACCTACCCATTGTCTAACCAGTCCCAATGAGATGAACTGGGTACCTCAGTTGGAAATGCAGAAATCACCCGTCTTCTGCACTGATCTCACTGGGAGCTGCAGACTGGAGCTATTCCTATTTGGCCATCTTGCCAGCCACCTCTGAGGAAATACTTAAATAAATGAAGAAAGTAGCCATGCAGATGTCTGGGGTAAGGGCACTCTAGGCCAAGGGAGCAAAATGTCAAAGGCTAATAATAAAACTGCCTTTGCAAAATTATAACAGGAAATTATGATAGTAAATGAGATCACTCCTGACTCCACCTTGCTTCTAACCTTTAAGCTGTCCTTCATTCCTGGGCGTAGAACAAACTAACTTTGGGAAGGAATTCAGTTCATGCTTTGACTCTGAAATAAAATTTACAATAGCCCTTTTCTGAAAAGATACCCTTCTTGCCTGGGGACCAGTCTGCCTTTGCAGGACTAACAAATTAGCTACATGATTAGAAATTATGGTTTAGGAGTCATGCAGTGTCTGACTTCAAGAGTCTGAACCTTCCCAAATTGCTCCTGGGAATAGCAACACTATTGTAAAACCTCAGATCAGTGCTTGAGATATTTTGCAGACCCTGCACTCAATGGATCTACTGACACGACCCATATCAGTAATCTGGCTCAACCAGTTCTGCCATCCTACCCAGGAACAGAAGAAAAACTCACTTTGACCCCCTATGATTCGATCTCCTCAATATTCCCCACTTTCCAAGCCCCTAGCCTCCAAATTATCTTTACAAACTCGGGTCCCTAAATTCTCAAGGAGAGTGATTTATGTAATAAAACTCCGGTCTCCCACACAACTGGCTCTGCATGAATTATTCTCTCTTCATTGCAATTTCCCTGTCTTGAAAAATCAACTCTGTCTAGTCAGCGGGCACTGTGAACCCATTGGGTGGTTACACTAATGTGAGAAAATGAGAGGAAAATTATTGGAGATAAAGCTAGTAAATTAATAGAGATTCAGATTATGTAGGGCCCTGTGGCCTATTATAACATTCTTTGGTTTTTACTCAGATACAAACGATTGGAAGGTTTTGACACAGTTATGACATAATTTCACATACATTTTAATAGAATCACTCTGGATTCTTTTTGAGAATAGACTATAAGGGGATAAGGATAGCAGCAAGTAGACTATTTGGAAGGCTATTTCAATAATCCAGGTGAGAAACGATAAGGACTTGTATTCGACATGTAGCAGTGAAGGTGGTAAAAAGTGGTCAGATTTTTGTGAAGTGATCAGAAGTGGTCATATATTTTTAAAGGTAGAAGCAACTGGATTTTCTAAGATTTGGATGTAGGAAAAAAGAAAAGAGACGACTCAGGATATCAAGTGTTTGGTCCTAGTCAACTACATAAGGAAGCATTTGCCATTTAATTTGATGGGAAAGACTGAAAAGCAAGTTTAAGATCAGGGCACAGGGAGGGGAAACTGGGAGTTCAGATTTGGACATATTAATATTTAGGTATCAACTGAAAAGCTAAGAAGTATCAAGTGGGCAGTAATTCATACGGCTCTAAAGTTCATCAAAGCAGACTGAGCTGCAAAAGCATGATAAGAAATAGTAAATTAGATAGATAGATAGATAGATAGATAGATAGATAGATAGAAAATTGATAGATTGATATGTAGATATCTCTGAATAAGATCATCAAAGGTTTTTTTATTATAAGAAAAATAGAATTCTGAGGACTGATTTATGGAGTAATCCAATAATAACAAGTGAGAGAGATGAGGAAGAGCCAGCAAACAAGACTGAGAAGGAGTAGCCAGTGAGATAGGAGGAAAAAATCATGAATGTTCATGTGGTGTCCTAAAAGCTAACAAATAAAGTGTAAGAAAGTGTAGTTAATCAACTGTATTAAGTGCTAATGATAGGTCAAGAAAGATAAGGGATAAGAAATAGCCTTAGATTTAGTAATATTAAGTTCACTGGTGAGCTTGATTTAAAAAAAATTAAATAGTATCATGTTGACAAATGTTTGATTGTAGTGAGCTTTAGAATCTGGTAGAGTGAGGTGGAAAATTAATTCTAAATATTTCCACTTCTACTCCTCAAAGCCATACAGAGTTTAGTTATGTGTAGAAAAAGGGGAAACCACCACAAACTACATATTCTGTGATAGTAGGAGATAAAGCCTGTAAAGATGTGTAGTCAAAATTGCCCCATATTAGAGGAGTCTTCACCAACTGTGTTGTGATACCATGGTGATATAACAGGGAACAATAAGAACAGTGAAGGGGTCTATCAGTGCCAGATCTCAGATATAAACAAAGAAATGTGGAAAACAACTCTGGCTTTTAGCCTTTATCTTCTTCTAGAGTAGTTGCCTATTGAGGACTCATTCAGAAAAACTGAAGTTATTCAAACATGAGGCAAAGAAAATTCTGCTTACAGTTAGGAAATAAAAGGTTACTAGAGAATTCCCAGGTCAGTTTTTATTCCTTATATTCCTTGTCCTATTCAATCTTAACAATAAGATAACATCATAAATGCATTTTTTAAAATCAATGGTTTGACAATGCAATGAAATCCATATGAACTAATATCAAAAGAGAGAAAACCCCTTCCAAGGTAAGGCAAGACCGCCAAGCAATGTAATCTCTAAAGACATAGTGGATGAAGGAGTGTATTAATTATTTATTGCCATATAACAAATTACTCCAAACTCAGTGACTTAAAAATATAAAGATTTACTGCCTCATAATTTCTGTGGATCATGGTAGCTTCTTAGGGTGGTTCTGGCTCCAGGGTCTCTGATGAGGTTGCAGTCAAACTATCAGCTGGGGTTGAATGGAGGAGGGTATGTTTCCATGTTTACTCATGTTGGGCCTTTTGGTAGTTGGCCTGAATGATTTCACCACATGACACCTGATTTCCCTCTCCCTGAGGCTGTTTTACAACATAGTAGCTAGATTCCACAAGAGTATGTGATTTAAGAGAGAGTGAGAAAGAGTACATTCAAGAAAGAAACTGCACTCTTTTTGTACCCTAATCTAGGTGAGGCATACCATCACTTCTGCCACAGTTTAGTCACTAGAAACTAGTCACTAATTCCAAGATACTCTCAAGAGGAGGAAATTAAATTGCACCCTTTAAAAGAAGGACTATCAAAAATTTGTGGACATACCTTTGAAACTACCACAAGTAGTAAACCCAGCAAAATAGGTATTTCCAGAATAAAGATAAACCAACTGAAACTTTAGCAGCTCATCTGGGCTGGCAAAAGAGGTATCAAACAATTGATATTTGTAGAACACTTCACTCAAGGACAGCAGAATACATATTCCTGTGTAGTACACATAGAAAATTTACCAAGATACACCATATTCTGGGCCATAAGACATTTCTCAATAAATTTAAGAGGATTCAAGTCATATAAAGTATGTTCTCTGACCAGACTGGGATTAAATTAGAAAATAGTAACAGTAAGATTTCTGGAAACAAAACAAAAAAAAATCATAGCTGTTCAGAAACTAAATAACATACTTCTAAGTAACACACAGGTCAATTAAAACCATCTGGGGAATAAGAAAGCATTATGAGCTACATTAAAAAGGAAATACAACCTATCAAAATGTGTTCAATTATGCTAAAGTAGTATGTAGGGGGGAAATTTATAGCACCAAACACATATATTGGAACAGAAGAAAGGCCTCAAATAATTGTCCTTAGCTTCCATGTTAAGAAACTAGAGAACAGAAATTAATGGAATAGATAACAGAAAAACAATAGACAAAGTCAATCAAACCAAACTGATTCTTCAATTCCTGCTCTAGTAGTTTCAAGACCCCCCCAGGCCCTGTTTGCACAACCAGCTTCCCTACCTCTCAGGCTATAAGAAGCCCCTACCCTCCTCCCTCAGCGCGACTTCCTCGGCCCACGCCTTTGGAGGGAGGAACCTCCCACGCGAGCCCTAATAAAAGGCTATTCTCACTGCCATTTGCCTTGTGTCTTCGTTCCCAGTTCGGCTCCAGCCTCAGTTTACCTTTACACAAAGTCCGCTGAAATCAAATGGAAATCTGGAAAGGATTTGATGAAATATTCAAGTCAAACACAGAATAAAGCCAGCAGGAAGAGGCAGCATGAGGAACCAGAGAGCTTCTTTACCTGGTTTACTGACCATTCTGATGCAGGTGCCGATGAGTTAGACGTCATCAAAGATGATATTTGACCAAACCAATTATAGTACTACTTGGTTCCCAACATGGATGATGAAGAAGGGGAAGAAGGAGATGATGATGATGAAGAGGAGGAAGGATTAGAAGATATTGATGAAGAAGGGGATGAGGGTGAAAGTGAAGAAGATGAAAATGATGATGAAGGTGAGGATGGAGAGGAGGATGAAGGTGAAGATGACTAATAGAACACTGATGGATTTCAATCTTAATTTTTTAAAATTTTCTCCAGTCCCTGGGAACAAGTTGCAGTCTTTTTTATTTTTTTTCCTCTTGTACTCAGTTGCCCTGTTCTTGAGGTCTCTTTTCTCTACACCATGTTTCTCAACTTATTTGGGGGGAAATACCTTGAGTAGAATCCAATGGGAAAAGAGTCTCTACCCCTTTCTGTTTGAAATTCATTTTTATCCCTTCCTGTCTGAACAAAAACTCTATGGAATCAACACCACCAAGCTCTGTGGGAAAACAGAAAATCCTGCTCCCTTCGCTTTGCTGGAAGCTGGAGGGTGCCAGGCCCCTGTGTAGTAGTGCATAGAATTCTAGCTTTTTTCCTCCTTTCTCTATATATTGGGCTCAGAGAGTACACTGTGTCTCTATGTGAATATGGACAGCTAGCATTTACCAACAAGTGTCTGTCTACTTTCTCTTGTTTAAAAAAAGAAAAAGAATTATAAAAATGGGGTTATGGAAGATCAGCAAAGGGTGTTTGGATGTTTGGTTGGGTTAAGTGGGCATTTTGACAACATGACTTCTCCTTTGGCATGTTTAATTGTGATATTTGACAGACATCCTTGCAGTTTAAGATGACACTTTTAAAACAAATTATCTCCTAATGATGAGTTGAGCCCTGCCACTCAATGGGAGAATCAGCAGAACCTGTAGAATCTTATTTGGAATTGACATTCTCTATTGTAATTTTGTTCCTGTTTATTTTTAAATTTTCTTTTTGTTTCACTGGAAAGGAAAGATGATGCTCAGTTTTAAATGTTAAAAGTGTACAAGTTACTTTGTTGCAATAAAACTAAATGTGTACACCAAGAATTTGATGCTTTTCTTTCAGCATAGGTATGCTTACTATGACCTTCCAAGTGTGACTTGTATAACATCACTGTCAAACTTTGTCACCCTAACTTTGTACTTTTTGATACGCACTTTGCAGGATGACCTCAGGGCTATGTGGATTGAGTAATGGGATTTGAATCAATGTATTAATATCTCCATAGCTGGGAAAGGTGGGGACAATTTGCCACTGGTTTCTGAAAATATTCACATCATTTGGGATACCAGATTGCTCAATACTTTGAGTATATTGAGCGCTTGATTTTTATCTCCAAGTGGCAATTTTTAAAATTGGCCTTTTACTTGGATATAAAATAATAATGCCTGCCACCACCATCCAACAGACCTGGTGCTCTAATGCCAAGTTATACATGGGACAGTTGCTAGCATGTCTTCATTGGCTATAAAAAATGTGACCACAAAGATAGGCACTCAGAGTAAGAAGTCTGTGATGGTTGGCAGTAACTGTCCCTGCTCTCTGGTATAAAGCTCTCAAATGTGACTATGTGAATCTGGGTGGGATAATGGACTCAGCTCTGTCTGCTCAATGCCATTGTGCAGGGAAGCACCCTAATGCATAAGCTTTTTAATGGTGTAAAATATAGTAGCTGAAATTAAATGCCACTTTTTCAGAGGTGAATTAATGGACAGGTCAACCCTAGATGGATGGTATGTAATTTCTGCACAGGTCTCTGTTTAGTAAATACATCGCTATATACCGATCAGGAATCTTGCTCCAATAAAGGAACATAAAGATTTTTAAAAAACAAAAACAAAACAAAAACTTTAATTGTATGCATTTCTTGCACTGTATACAAAAATAACTGAGTTAGAGCTAAATAACAAATTGGTATAATAATAAATACATAAATAATAAATATTAATACAGTATTATTTATTTAATATTTATTTAATAAATCCTAAAACTAAAAAAAAATTGTTGATGAAAACAGAGCAGAAACATTTTTGTGACCTTGGGTTAGGCAAAGATTTTTTTGGATACAGAAATAGAAGCATTGTATCTTTTAATTAATTTTTATTTTTATTTCAATAGACTTGGGGATACAGGCGTTTTTGGTTACATGGATAAGTCCTTTAGTGATGATTTCTGAGATTTTAGTGAATCTGTCACCCAAACAGTTTACACTGTCCCCAGTATGTAGTCTTTTCTCCCTCACCCACTCCCAACCGTCCCCATGAGTCTCCAAAATCCATTATATCATTCTTATGCCTTTGCATCCTCATGGTTTAGCTCCTACAAGTGAAAAAGTATGATGTTTGGTTTTATATTTCTTCGTTACTTCATTTAGAATAATGGCCTCCAGTTCCATCCAAGTTGCTGCAAACTACATTATTTCATTCCTTTTTATGGCTGAGTAGTACTCCATGGTGTATGTATATCACATTTGTTAATCCTGTCATCAGTTAATGAGCACTTAGATTGATTCCATATATTTGCAATTGTGAGTTGTGCCATGATAAACATATGCATGCAGGTGTCTTTTTGATATAATGACTTCTCCTTTGAGTAGTTACTCAGTAGTGGGATTGCTGGATCAAATGATATTTTATTTTCTTGCAGCTATTGTAAAAGTGATTGAGTTTTTTATTTATTCTCAGCTTGGTCACTGCTGGTGTATAGCAGTGCTACTGATTTGTGTACATCGATTTTGTAACCTGAGACTTTACTGAATTCATTTATCAAATGTAAGAGTCTTTTGGAGTAGTGTTTAGGGTTTTCTAGGTATACTGTCATCATCAGCAAACAGCAATTGCTTGACCACTTCTTTTTTAATTTGGATGCCCATTTTTTTCTTTCTCTTGCCTGAGTTTTCTGGCAAGGCCTTCCAGTATAATGTTGAGTAGAAGTGGTAAAAGTGGGCATCCTTGTTAAAGCTAAGATACTGATAAATATCTAAATATCCAGAATCATGTGCCAGCAAGTTTTTAATAGCTATGGAAATTGATTCTTGCTATTAAATATAATATCAGAAAGTTTTGCAATTTTCACATATCAAGCCCGAGAATATTATTGTCTTCAAACACAGAGATTTTATAAATTATAGAGATTATATTCCATGAAAGAAAAAAATGTAAGTATTACTAGAGGCAAAATTAAAAAGTAATATAGATCTGTAGTAACCAAGCTATGTAAAACAACCATTTTATTTTGGCCACATTATTCCAATGAATTCCTATATAGTGAGTTCTCATCTTAAAAGGAAGCTCTGTGAATCTGAAGAGTATAAACATATGACATAAATGTACATATTTCTTTTTTTTTTTATGTTTTAGCAAGCTCAAGGTGACACCTACTTGAGCAGAAAATTTAGGATCATGTCTTCCTCTTGAAATATCAGATAATACTGACAATGACTTACTGAAGGAAATATTTTTTTGGCACAGATTTATGTTGTAATGTCAGTCTCAAAGTCAGATTTCATTATAGTCTTACTCATATTTTACTTGTTTCTCTCTAGCATTTTTCATAATTCAACCTGTGAGGTACCTCAGTGATTACAAAATTATGGGATTCAAAGAGGTGTCTCCAACTCTCAGAGACAAACAAGAATCACAGCGAAAGTTAAAGGAAAAATGCAGCAACCTTTCTCTAGACCCAAATACTTTCATAGATAACAAGCATCACATAAATGAAAACCACAAAATTTATCTCCGTAAGAGCCATTACAAGGACTACAGATATACACATAGTTTTCAGAGTTCTGGGTCTCAAATGAATCCTATTCATCTCCTAATTGCTGAGGGTTATACCTCTGGCATTCCACCCAAATTCTGTAAGCCCTAGGTCTACTGTACACTCCAAGACTCATAAAAATAACACCTATTCTTTGGACATGGGAGTTCAAATATGTCCCAAATGTTTGATGGAAATCAGTAGTTCTCTTTTTCATATATGTCTCATACATTCTAATGATGATTCAGACCCTGACTATTCTTTACATCTCCAAATTCCCTTAGATTGAAAATATTATCTGAACCCCAAATCTGTTGGGCACTGCAAGACTTCTCAAAATAGCCCCTTATCTCGGTCCCTGGATCCTAAGTCTCCTGTGGGCAACCACTGTCCTCTACACCAGGAAGATTCTAAATATTCCTTAGGTTCAACTTCTTATTTACATTATGAAAGTTGCTCAGCTTTCAAAAATCTCTTAGGCTCTACTATTTATCTGCACCTTTTTCATGAAACCCCAAAATACCATGAGCTGCCATAGTACCCCTGGCCCAGACAATGTCATCAACCCCAGCAATATTTCTGGTCTTGAAAGTGACGGAAAGTACAATGTAACTTTCAAACTCCAAAATGAAGCCAATCCTGAAAATGAGACTAAACTGGTCAGTGCTGGCAATCTCAAAGATAAGACCAATGCCAAAGACAAGTTTCTTCCCCAAAGATTAGTTAGACCATGAGGGTAAGACAGACTCTGAAGATGCGACAGATGCTGAAGATGAAACAGACACTGAAGATAAAGACAGCACCAAAGATAAGAAAGATCCCAAAGACAGGTCTGATACTGATGACACTAATCCCAAAGATAGCAATGCTGAAAATTATGTTGATACCAACAATGGCTCTGATCCCAGTGCTGATGCTGGCTCTACAAGTGGTGATAATTCCAACAGTGATAGTGACCCTAATAATGGAACTGACCCCAACAGTAAAACTGACCCTAACATTTTTAATGCCACTAACAATGATGCAAACTCCAAATATAGCACTGATCCTGAGGAAAACAAATACATCAACAATTCAGACAATGCTTCTGGCTTAGACAATAGTGTTGATAAGGAAAGTACTGATGACTCCGACAATGGCACTAATCCAAATCACACCTCTGGGTCCTTAAATAGAACTGGCCAGGACCACACTTCTGGTTCCAACAATGATGACAGCCCTAGCAATACCACTGAGCCAGGCAATGACATTTTCCACAACAGTGTCCCTGACTCCAAAAATATTAAAAATGGGCCCCAAGAGCCACGGCCCCAGCAACAATGGCACTGGCCCCAATAACAATTGCTTTGGCCCCAACAATAGCCCTGGCCCCCTAAAAGACATTGAATCTAAATATAATGCCAGGCCCAATAATGCTACTACTCACAACACTGCTATTGGTTCTAATAATGATGTCGACCCCAATTACGGTATAGAACCCGTTAGTGCTGCTGGATACAACTATGCAGCTGCCCCAAACTATGACACAGACCTTGACTATGTCCTAGGATTTACCCACACAGTGGATTCTAACTTTGTAACTTTGTAGTTCACCCAAACTATATTGCCAGAAACAGTTTTATATCACCATCCCTAGCTTTTCAGCTAGTGCAGTCAATGCAACTGGCATCAACACCACCACTGGTTGTAGTCACGCTATATTGCAGTCCTAGCTATATTGCAGATGCCAACTGTGCCTCAGACACTAACCATATCCTTAGATTTACTCATTTCATTGGCTCTAACTTTGTCATCAACCCCAATTATATGACATAAATACTCATATAGCTCATAATTCCATTATTACCATCAATATTAATCTTCCTGAGCCTGAATTAAAAATCTATTCCAGTTTTTCTATTCCTAATATTGTTTATGGAAACTCCTCCAACTTTTGCTGTTGGCATTAACTATACTTCCACTTCTGACAATTTGACCATCTCTAAATTTTCTGATCCATCTAAGTTTGGTAGAAATTATACAGTTTTTAATGACTATAAATTTGGTGCTCACTTCTAAGTCTCTGTTGACTGCATGGACTCTGCTAGCTTTAAGCACGTCACTGGCTGCAAAGATGTCCTTGATGCCAAGTAGTCTAACTTGTTAACAGATTTCTCTAGGGTCTGGAATCCCATTGCTATCAAGAATCCTGCTAGTTTACAGTTAGAGTGGTCATCAGCCAACCTCCCCAACAGCATTCGGGTTTTCCTGTTGAGAGGGGGGACTGAGAGACAGGACTAGCTGGATTTCCTAGGCCGACTAAGAATCCCTAAGCCTAGCTGGGAAAGTGACCACTTCCACCTTTAAACACGGGGCTTGCAACTTAGGTCACACCCGACCAATCAGGTAGTAAAGAGAGCTCACTAAAATGCTCATTAGGCAAAAACAGGAGGTAAAGAAATAGCCAATCATCTATCACCTGACACCACAGCAGGAGGGACAATGATCGGGATATAAACCCAAGCAGCTGCTTCTTTGGGTCCCCTCCCTTTGTATGGGAGTACTGTTTTCACCCCATTAAATCTTGTAACTGCAAAAAAAAAAAAAAAAAAAAAAAAAAAAAAAAAAAAAAAAAAAAAAAAAAAAATCCTGCTAGTTTAAACTTCCATGCCAATCCAAATATTCCACTCCCTAGTTTTGATATTATAGTAGAAGCTGAACCACCAGATGTTTCGAAGTTTGCCATATCATCAGGTGCTGCTAATCAGTTTTTTAAGATAAGTTTATACAAGTGTAGATTTTAAAATTTTTTTCATTTCCTATAATTCAGAGTATTAGGTCATTGAATAGGATCTAAAAGTTCCTTTTTCACTTGGATATGTAAGTTATGGAAGAGAGGTAGCAGGGTATTCAGTATTACCTCTCCTTTGACCTTTAAAGCCAGCAACATGATTTTCCATTTGAAATATCTATCTGCCCGAGTCCAAGTGATCTCATTGTTCAGTTCACACCTATGAGTGAGAACATGCGGTGTTTGGTTTTCTGTTCTTGTGATAGTTTGAACATCACGCACAGGGGCCTATCATGGGGAGGGGGGAGGGGGGAGGAGGGAGGGCTTGCATTGGGGAGTTATACAAGATATAAATGATGAATTGATGGGTGCTGACGAGTTGATGGGTGCAGCACACCAACATGGCATAAGTATACATATGTAACAAACCTGCACGTTATGCACATGTACCCTAGAACTTAAAGTATAATAAAAAAAAAATAAAATAAAAATAAATAAATAAATAAAAATAAAAAAAAAGAAATATCTATCTGCTGTACAGCAGGCAAGTAGCAAAATGGTCTTGGTTTCACTGTGGCTGGCTGGCTTTCTACTCTTTCAAGGGTTGCATAGTTCATAAATGTAAACTTAGCCATAATCTATTGACCTACTTCCTCTCCTCCATACATGGCCTAGTGTTAGTTCTTTCCCTCTATGTGCAGACAGAGAATAAAGCCAAATGAGCCTTAAATACCATGGATCAAGCCATTTAAAAACAACCATCTCTCAAAAATATCATTTTATTAAGAAGGCTCTCTGAAATAGCCATGATATTTTCATCTCTCCCTTAAAGTCATAGAATTTGAGTTACTTTGATGACACGATAGGCAGGAGCAGAGAACTCCAAATCTTTTCTACTTTTGACTTAAAACTTACTCTATCTTATTTCTCCTGAAAATAAGTAAAATTATATTTTTGATGAATAATACATCTTGATCAAATGTTTTCTCTAGCACTCTGAATTGCATATACAAATTAAGATTGCTAAGTCTGTTTGATAACTATTTTGACAACAGCAAATATTCTTTTTGATGAAATATTATTAATATGTTTTCACTGAGGCATAATTAAAATGGTACACATTGAATTTTAACCTTGTTATCCTTCATTAGTCAAGGTAAACAAACGTTTAATTTGGATTATACTGTCCGTGTGCATAAATGTGCAATGTGAAATAATTACTTTGTTTTCTACTATAATATATAATTGAATGTATCTGTACATTTAGATGAGACACAGATTCTTATAACCAAAATGAAAGTATAAAATTGGTATCTCCATAACATTTTTACTTCAATAGAGAACAATTTTGTGATGTTCCTAAGAGACTTCACCTCTCTAGAAAGAGTCGTGATTACCTAGTATGGTTTTACACCTTCTCCTTTTGTAAACTTCAGGGTAATGTTGGCCACTTATACGCAATAAATATAATATTGCCCAGATAAAAGCCTTAACATTAGAAAAAAGAGACATTTTTTTCCCAGTTGTTTCTTACAAATAAAACTTTGCAGTAGTATGAAAGTATTTCTTTTCATTTAACATTTATTTTAGGTTCACAGATACATATGCTGGTTTGTTATTATATAGGTAAGCTCATGGCATGGAGGTTTGGTGTACAGATTATCACATATGTAGGAAGCATAGCACCCTACAGGTATTTCTCTCTGATCCTCTCCCTCCTCTGACCCTCCATTCCCAATTAGGCCCTAGTGTCTGTTTTTCCCCTCTTTGTATCCATATGTTCTCATCATTTAGCTCCAACTTATAAGTGAGAACTTGGGGTATTTGCTTTTCTGTTCCTGCGTTAGTTTTCTAAGGATAATGGTCTCCAGGACCATCCATGTTGTTGCACAGGACATGATCTCATTCCCTTTTTATGGCTGTATAGTATTACATGGTATATATGTACTACATTTTCTTTATCTGGTGGACCATCGATGGTCATTTAGGCTGACTCTGTATCGTTGCTATTGTGAATAGTGCTGCAGTGAACATATGTGTTCATGTGTCTTTATGGTAGAATAATTTCTATTCCTCTGAGTATATACCCAATAAGAGGATTGACGGGTCAAATGATAATTCTTTTTTTAGGTATTTGAGTAACTGCCACCTTGATTTTCACAATGGCTGAACTAATTTACACTCCCAAGAGCAGTGTATAACCATTTCCTTTTATCCACAACCTCATCAGCATCTGTTATTTTTTTATTTTTTAATAGTAACCATTTTGACTGGTGTAAAATGATATCTCACTGTGGATTTAATTTGCACTTCTTTAATAACGAGAGGTGGAACATTTTTTCATGTGCTTATTGGCTGCATGTATGTCTTCTTTTGAGGAGTATTTGTGTCCTTTGCCCATTTTTTAATGAAGTTGTTTTTTGCATGTAAATTTAAGTTCCTTAATAGATACTGTATATTAGACCTTTATCAGATGTGTAGTTTGCAAATATTTTTCCCATTCTGTAGGTTGTCTGTTTATAGTGCTGATAGTTTCTTTTGCTGTGCAGAAGCTATTTAGTTTAATTAGACCTCAATTGTCAATTTTTGTGTTTGTTGCAATTGCTCTGGGTGTCTTGGCACAAAACCTTTGTCAGTTCCTATGTCCAGAATGGCATTTCCTAGGTTATCTTCCAGAGGTTTTATAATCTTAGGCTTTATATTTAAGTCTTCAATTCATTTTAAGTTGGTTTTTGCATATGGTATAAGAAATGAGTCCAGTTTTAATCTTCTGCATGTGACTAGTCAGTTATCCCAGCACCATTTATTGAATAAGTAGTTATTTCCCCATTGCTTGCTTTTTGTCAGCTTTGTCAAAGATCAGATGGCTGTAGGTGTGCAGCTTTATTTCTTGGCTCTCTATTCTGTTTCCTTGGTCCATGTTTCCATTTTTGTACCAGTACCATGTTGTTTTGGTTACGATAGCCCTGTAGTATAGTTTGAAATCAAGTAACATGATACATCCAGCTTTGCTTTTTTTCACTAAAGATTGCCTTGGCTATTCAAGCTTTTTGCTGGTTTCATATGAATTTAACAATAGTTTTTTTCTAGTTTTGTGTAGAATGTTACTGATAGTTTGGTAGAAATGGCATTGTATCTAAACCATTGTAAATTGCTTTAGGCAGTATGATCATTTTAACGATATTGATTCTTCCTATCCATAAGGATGGAATGTTTTTCCAATTGTTTGTATGATCTCTGATTTCTTTGAGCAGTGTTTTGTCATTTTCATTGTAAAGATCTTCTGCCTGCCTGGTTAGCTGTATTCCTAGGTATTTTAATTTCTTTGTGGCAGTTGTGAATGGGATTGTATTTCTGATTTGACTCTCAGCTTGGATTTTGTTGGTTTACAGGAATGCTACTGATTTTTATATGTTCATTTTGTATCCTGAAACGTTGCTGAACTTGTTTATCAGCTGAAGGAGCTTTTGGGCAGAGACTAGGGGGATTTCTTGATATAGAATCATGTTATCTGCAAACAGGGATAATTTGACTTCCTCCCTTCCTACTTGGTTGCCTTTTATTTTTTTCTTTTGCCTGATTGCTCTGGACAGAACATCCAATACTATGTTGAATAGGAGTAGAAAGAGAGGGCATCCTTGTCTTGTGCCAGTTTTCAATGGGAATGCTTCCAGCTTTTGCTGATTCAATGTCATGTTGGCTGTAGGTTTTTCATAGATGGATCATATTTTTTTGCGGTACATTCTTTCAACCCTTAGATTATTGAAGGTTTTTAACATCAAGGGATGTTTAATTTTATCAAAAGTCTTTTCTGCACGTATTGTGATAATCATGTTGTTTTGTCTTTATTTCTGTTTATGTAATGAATAACAGTTATTGATTTGCATATGCTGACCCAACCTTGCATCCCAGGGATAAAACCTACTTGACTGTGGTGGATTCGCTTTTTGATGTGCTGCCTGATTTGGTTTACTAGTATTTTTTGAGGATTTTTGCATCTATTTCATCTAGGATGTTGGCCTAAATATTTTTGTTATTGTGTCTTTGCCAGGTTTTGGTATCAATGATACTGACCTCATGGAATGAGTTGGGGAGGAGGCCCTTCTCCTCTATGTTTTGGAATATTTTCAGTAGGAATGGTACCAACTCTTCTTTGTGTATCTGGTAGAATTCTTCTGTGAATTTTTCTGGTGTTGGGCTTTTTTTTTTTTTTTGGTTGGTAGGTTATTTATTATTGATTCAATTTTGGAACTCATCCTTGGTCTGTTTAGTGATTCAGTTTCTTCTTGGTTCAGTCTTGGGAGAATATATTTATCTAGGATTTTATCAATTTCTTTTAGGTTTTCCAGCTTCTCTGCATAGAGATGTTTATACTAGTCTCTGATGGTTGCTTGTATTTGTTAGAGGTGAGTGATAATGTTCCCTTCATCATTTCTAATTGTGTTTATTTGGTTCTCCTTTTCTTCTTTATTAGTCTAGCTAGCAGTTTATCTATTGTAATTATTCCAAAGAACCCATTCCTGGATCCATTTATCTGCTGTGTGTTTTTTTGTGTCTCAATCTTCTTCAGTTCAACTCTGGTTTTTATTATTTCTTGTCTTCTGCTGACTTTGGGATTGGTTTGCTCTTGCTTTATTATTAGTTCTTCTGGTCATGATGTTAAGTTGTTAATTTGAGATCATTACCTTCTGATGTGGGCACTTAGCACCTCAGGTTTCTCTCTTAACACTGCCTTAGTTATGTCCCAGAGATTCTGGCATGTTTTATTTTGTTCTCATTAGTTTCAAATAAATTCTTGATTTTTGTCTTAATTTCATAATTTATCCAAAAGTTATTCAGGAGCAGGTTGTTTAATTTCCAAGTGATCTTATGGCTTTGAGGAATTTTTTTATATTGAAATATATTTTTATTGCACTTTGTTCCAAGAGTGTTGTTATGATTTCAGGTTTTTAAAGAATTTGTTGAAGATTGTTTTACAACTGATTATGTGGTCAGTTTTAGAGTATATGCCATGTGGTGAGGAGAGGAATGCATATTCTGTTGTTAATGAATGGAGAGTTCTGTAGATATCTATTAGATTCATTTGGTCAAGTGTTAAGTTCAGGTCCTGAGTATCTTTGTTACTTTTCTGCCTTGATGATCTGTCTAATACTGTCAGTGAGGTGTTGAAGTCTTCCACTATTGTTGTGTGGGAATCTAAGTCTTTTGTAGGTCTCTAACAACTTACTTTATGAATCTGGGTGCTCCTGCGTTGAGTACATAAAAGCAACTAAAATATATTTTATTTTATTGCGTTGATGTTTCCAGCTGAATGAAAATATAAATGTAATAAGTTTTAGATAACTAGTTTTAAATAATGTAGCTTTCATTTTGTATTTCAAATCATAACATGTAAGAACTATGTTTCCTAACTATGTGTGTGTAAAATGTTATGTTGATTTTAGATGAAAATGACCTGCAAATAAACTACTTTCACCAGAAGAACAATCAAATTCTTAAAATAGAAGGTATTGATTCCCCCAAAATAGAATAATAAATACTAGTTTTGAATAGAATATCCAGTCAAATAAATGCTATGCCTTGGGTACATACAACTTTTGACCTTGACTAGGTAACAGAAATATCTGCAACCACTTCCATGATTTTTATTGGAGATTGATAGAACTTCACAATACATTATGAATAACTTAGAAACAATGCTTTTTATATGCCTTCACTAGCAAAGCATTTTCTGGATGAATGGACAACTGCTTTCCCATAGAGCTTTGGTATATTCATATTTTCCTACTGTCTTATATCCATGTCCATATGTCAATCACAAGCAATTATAATTGAGAGAAGAGGAGTGCTTTCACACTTAAATAATTTTAAAAGTTAGAAAATTTCACTTTAAAATTTAAAATAAATAAATATTTAAAATAAATAAATGTTTTAACCAAACATAAGTGAACCAAAACAATCAACTTAGTGTCAGAATATATTCATTTTAAAGTGGTCTACCCAGTGTATAAACTTTCTCCTCATACAACCATGGGAATAGATGAATAAGTTTAGTTTTTTAAATATTAATTGAAATAAATCTTAGTAAATCTCAACCTTTAGGTAAGTAAATATAGCACCCACATACTCCAGATAATCAAAGCAACATCCAGCCAAGTAGCTTCTTAATTAAATATATTTACATACAGATAAACAATTTTTCCATTCCTAGCTTTGTAGGAGTATGCTGCATTTTCTGAAGTGGAAAATATGGTTTCTAAGAATTTTTAATCTAAGATACCACAACACCATCTTCTACCCAAAGATACAGACTACTTGCCAAAGATTTTTTAATTATTAAACTACTTTACTAGGGCTATCTGTGAACCAGACCCTTCCATAAAGTCACTCTTTTATATATCAGTTTGATCATATTTCTTCATAATACTAGAGTGCTTCCATTGTCTCCTATTGCTGGATTCGTTGTCAGATAAGATAGAGTCCTGAGGGTGTTCAACTGAAATACAGTAAATTAAATTGGAATCTCCTTTTAGGATAAATTAGTCAAATATCTCAAAGTGAATGTCATTAATAAATACATATTGAGCAATTCAGAAATTTCCTGCTGCTAATAATGTGACTTGTCAGTTGTTCTTTGCATAATTAGAGAGAAAACAATTGTTAATCTGATAAAACACTGATGTCTTTAATTGAATCTAGACTTCTCCCTGTATCTACACTATGTGTAGTTTTCTGAGAAAACCTACAAAGACAATCCAAATGAGAACCAATTGCCCCAAGCTCAAAGTAAAGACGATCTTTGTTACATCCCCTACTATAGAAAATATGTGGCAGTGACTTTCTCTCCACAGGAATTTCAGAATCATATATCTTCCCTGATGACTCAAGTTTCCTTGGCCCAGCCCTCTCAAATAACAGCAACAGGATTAGTGATGCATCATATTCAGGCAGGAAGAGAAAACCAGACCAAACCAAATTGAGCCCAAAAATTGGTAAAGACTAAATTAGGAGAATTTTAGTATTATCTGTCATCATAAATCTCAAATAATTGACTAAAGAAGCTGCTTATTTCCCCCAAAGGGAATTTACTTAAAATTTTAAATTTCAGAAATATTTGCTTCAGTGACACTAGTGTGGATATGGTGCATTCAACAGATGCAAGATCTGTGTAATCTGCCATGTTTTTCAGGTTTGAAATAAACTGAGGCAGCTGTGTTGGAATCTATTGCATTTTCTACATTTAAAAGGACAAGTAGTACACTACATTTTCCAAAGTTTTAAATTCTGTGTTTGAAAGTATTTGGTGTCAAATATAATTAGTGTAAAATTATTAAGCAAGCATGTATGAAATTTCTGTTTTGGCCTCCCATAAGTCATGTCAGCCAATCCCCTTCTAAAGATACCCGGATTTATTAAGTGAACTGTTTACTGGATAGAGATTGTTGATCCAGTGTGTTAGAGTTCCTCAATTAAATAAAGAATGGGTATAAGATTGTAACAGTAAAAAGGCAGTATATTGGAGGCAAAGTCAAAGGAAATAATGTTATATGGTGAACGAGGGAAACTGTGGAATAATAAACATAATTGCTGCAATATTTATTTTTATTATATTATCAAATCTCAATATGTTCTGGCTAGTCTACGTCCATTTGTAATAGAATTGTTTTTCTTCCACGTTATACTTAGCATATCCTTACCCGCCTCATCTCATCACACAAGCATGGATACATGCACCTATGTGCACAATTGCAGACTTGAACTTTCCGAAGTTGCAAATACCAAAAATATAAGCACTCTGTGTTAACAAACCCTCATTTATTCACTAAATGCTCATCTCTTTCCCATTCTGAGATCACTCCATTTCCCTAATATTCTTGCTTCATTCAGAAAGTAACCAAGCTGTTCTGAGCCAACTGACCTACCTCATTGCTGACTCTGAAACAGCCTCCTGATATATCCCTACCACCTCCTTTTTACCCTCTAACAGAAAGTCTATAAAAACACACACATGCATGCACACACCCCACAGACAGAGATAATGTCCTCTGCTTTGGGTTTACGCTGGAGACTACAGCCAACTGGACTTTTGCAGTGATTTTAATAAGAAAATAATTTTTAATACAAATAACTGAATTATAAATGAATTTCTGTTGTGCAGCTCTTTTATAAGTTGAGAGCAATCCGTATTTCTTCACACTTGTTATATTGACTTGTTACACCTCCAGACAGGTAGCAGACAAAATCTTGGCCCTGATTAATGAAAAGAATACCTTGAGATGGAAAAGGCAAAGGCACAACCAAGAAGGTTTTGAGGATATGAGCAAATAATTTTGAAAAATTGCAGAGATCCCTGAGAAATATTTATTATATATACATTCACACGTTCCCTTCCCTTTACATGGCCAGGTCTTTATTGTCTATTGGGGCCACCAATGTTCCTCCAAACTACCATGTAGTAATTGCCTCATCCATCTTATTTGTTTCTAGCAGACTCTGGAATTGGGAAAAGGACACACTGTTAAACCTTGCAAACTTAAAATAATTACTAACATGTAGTATGTCCTTACCAAGAAGATTTAAAGATGAATGGCCCTTTCTTTAAGGTAATAGTCATTATTCTGCTTATTGTTACTTAATATTTGTTGAAGGAAGTCACACAACAGTAGTATTCACACCTTAAAGTTGCCCAACACGTTTAAAAGGAATACAATAAGTGCTGCATATGTAAAGCTTTATGCCTTCCTTAGCACTGTCAATAAAACTCCTTAAAACTGAACTAATTAAAGCTTTCATAAGACTGTATACGTTATTATATTCTGCATCTACAACATGTTGAATATCAATTAATGATTTGGTTATTAGGTTATCTTTTAAAATAAAGATATGATTTCAAAGTTACATAGCCTTTCGACTGTCTCTATGCCTCTATAATCTCTCTTCACTTCAATTCATCCTCCTGGAATAATTTTCACCCAATACTGTTTCATTACATAATCCTCAGATACTGACTTTTGCTATTTGATCAAGTCCAATCTCCTCACCCTGATGGTCAAAGAAAATTTGGCTATGACCTAACAACATTGTTTTATTAGACATTATTTTCTTATGAGTTCCTCTGTTGTCTGATATGCTACCTCTCCGTTTCATGCCTACAATGTTCATCAACTTCCCTGTGCTTTTCCTAAGACTGCCTGTCCTGTGAAAATAAAAAAGCATGCTGCCTAGTCACATCTTAACCAAAGGCCTGTAGGCCATAGATTAGAGGCATTGTAAAACTCCTTTGAGTGTGTTGATTTTAGACCCCTTATTGTAGTGAGACCCAGAAAAATTAATTTACTTGTTAAAAGTCCTGCATTTAATATGCTTTAGAATCTGGTGCATGGACAAGAGGCCAAGTTGCCTGATGCTCAGTCTAGTGTTCTTTCACTGTACTTCATTTTACTTTCTTAAAGCTCACACTACATATCATCTCTTTACCTAGCCTATACCGATCTCTTTTGTAAATTCTTATTGTACTTATAATTACCATACCATATTGTACTTATAAATATCGTAGAGTTTAGCACTTGTGTGGCACTAACATATTTTTGAGGTCCTACTATATGCAAGGCACTGTGGTTGCCACCTCATGTACATTTGCTCATTAGTTACAGGAACCCAAAGAGGTAGGCTTTTTATCCCTTTTTTTGCTGAAGATCTAAGTCTGAGAGAAACAAATTTTCCCAAATAAGTGATAGAACTGGAATTAAATACATAACTTTTCGTTTCAAAGTATATGATGTAATTTTCTTCAAGAGTTTCAAGATGTTCATCTTGCCTCTCTTCAAATAGACTCTAAGTATTAGGTTCCTATCTATATATAGAAGACCATGGATTAATGCCGCTTTAAGTTTTGGTAGAGCTAATAGGTCTGATTACTGGAGGGGATGTATCAGAGGCAAAAGAGAAATGGGCCAGGCACAGTGGCTCAAGGAGAAAGTAACAAATTAGCCAGGGCAATAGCTCATGCCTGTAATCCCAGCACTTTGGGAGGCCGAGGTGGGCAGATCATGAGGCAGGAGATCGAGACCATCCTGACCAAAATGATGAAACCCCGTCTCTACTAAAACACAAAAAATTAGCCAGTGGTGGCACATGCTTGTTGTCCCAGCTACACAGGAGGCTGAGGCAGGGAAATCGCTTGAACCTGGGAGGTGGAGGTTGCAGTAAGCCAAGATCACACCACTGCACTACAACCTGGGCGACAGAGCAAGATTCCGTCTCAAAAAAAAAAAAAGAGAAATCACATCTTTCATAACATATAACATATCACTTCTGCTTAGTTAAGTTGAGCTGTATCAGTCTTTGTTTAGAGTTCTTCAAGGCAAACTGCTATGTCTATGTGTTTGAATAATACATCACCAAATATTAAGTGAAAAATACCAAAAGGACTGTTAGAGCCATGGGACACAGTTTTTTCTTGGATATTGAGAACTTTCCTGATTTCTTTCCAAAAAAAAAAAAAAAAAAAAAAAAAAAAAAAAAAAAAAAAATTCAGGGAGACTAAGGCAAAAAAAAAAAAAAAAAAAAAAAAAAAACTCTTGAAATTTATTTTGCACAATGGACTGGATTTATAAAATCTAGATATTCTTTATGTGCTTTGCTACTAAAAACTTCAAACATTGCTTTGTAGAAATTTGCAATTGAAACAGATTCATTAAAAGGAAACTTATTTTTAGGTAATTTATGACTATTTATGACTATGCAGAAAACGTTCAAAAATCAATGAAGGTTAGTTACACCATAGTAGTTGTTCTTGTTCTATGTAAAAATGCAATTTGTTACCTTTTTTCCCCCCCGAGACAGACTCTCACTCTGTCGCCAAGGCTGGAGTGCAGTTGCGCCATCTCTGCTCATTGCTACCTCTGCCTCATGGGTTCAAGCTATTCTCGTGCCTCAGTCTCCCAATTAGCTAGGACTACAGGCGTGAACCAATGCACCTGGTTAATTTGTGTATTTTTAGTAGAGAAGGGGTTTCACTATTTTGATCTTGAACTCCTGGCTTCAAGTGATCCGCCCACCTCAACCTCCCAAAGTTCTGAGATTACAGGCATGAGCTATTGCCCTGGCTAATTTGTTACTTTCTCCTTGAGGTTTTTCTTCTTTAACTCAACATAAAGGGACAAAATTGCAGAGTTCTGGAAGTCAAAGAAATAGAATTTATGTTATGAGCATTTTCTCTGAGCTATATTACTTTCTGGAACCCATCATTGCTATACAAATGTACTGGTTTTATGCTATTTACAATTATTGTATCTGTAGCTTTGAACATATTTTCTTTTTATTTCTTTTTATTCCTTATTTCTATGTAGAATGAAACTACTGTTACCTATGATGATTTTTAAAAATCATTGTGAAGATCAAATATTGTGATAATGCTTCATTCAACTGCCAACCCCATATAAAAACAAGAAATTCTTAACATTGTGCTATTTCTTTTTCCTTCTTCATCTGAGGTATATTACAGATCAAGGCTTATTGGAGATGAATTTGGGACATCACCACCTAGGTGTCACTCAGGAATCTAAATAATGAAATAAAAAGAAAGTGAATTCTGTATGTTGGACTATTTAAACATAAAAACATAGCTACTTCAAATCTGACATGCTTCCCTAAGTTTTAACTTGATGCTTATTGAGGTTATATTTTCTGTCCTTATACAAGAAAATAAAATAATTTCTTCAGACAGCATAATATATATTACATATGTTTTAACCTAGGTGAAAATATTAAGTTGTTCTTTTAAATAACATGTTGCAAAACCATTGTTGCTCATTCTGGGAACCATTTTGTAAATCTGAGGCTCAAGGAATTCTATTGCTATTATTAAAAAAAAAAAAAAAAAAAAAAAAAAAAAAAACTAAAATTTATTTTCTTGGTAGTATCAGTAAGCACTCATTTTCTGTGTTAAAATAAATAGATAAATGAATAATTTCTGAGCTTGAGTAATTTAACCTTTCTGGGCCTCACTTTCTATATCTGTGAAATTAAGGTTTTCTAAATTGTTGCTCAACTCTAATAGTTCATGGTTTTGTAACTCTACGATCCATCAAAATAGGACTCTATTATGGAGCCCTAAAATGTGTAGGAAAAGTAAGGCAGTATATCTCTAATGCAAATAGAAATCCTGAGACATTTTAATTTTGTTAAAGAATTTTGTGGGAACTTATGGTGGGATTAATGGGATGTAAGACCTTTCAGAAAAACCATCCATATGGGAAAAAAAAAGAACTAAAAACTACTGGAGAAACGATGAGGTTAACAATAGTTGAGAGAAATTCCTTTGACATGAAAGGTAAAATTTGCAGACATAGAGCAGGCTGCTGGGGGGAAGGCCGCAATTAAAATCAGTATGATCCTAGTGCCACAATTAGTACTGACCTAAATATAAACTTTGATCAAAGCTGAACTACCTTTTACTTGTGTTCATTGCCTGTTATTTTACAATAAGGGGACACTATATTCACTTTGTGCCTAATGGAGCTATTAGGATTTTCATAAAGCCCTTTACTAAGGAGGGGGTGTATACAGTAACAAAAGTCAAATATAAACAGGAAATGGTACAAAAGGGAGTGTATATGGATGATTATATATTGCTTACCAAAATGACAGGAATGAAAAGACCAATAGGCAAACCCCTTTACCCTTTTGTAGAATTCACCAGCCCGTGAGTGCAAATGTAGTTTGATACAAGAAATAAGACCTAGTGTTTGATAGATCAGTAGAGTGACTATAGTTTATAATAATCTATAGTGTATTTCAAAATACCTAGAAGAGAATAATTTTGATGTCTTGAGCATAAATAAAATATAACTAAGGTGTTGGATATCCCAGTTACACTGATTTGATCTTTACATATTATATGAATGTATTAAATTATCACGGGTACCCCTAGCATATGTACATCTATTATGTATCAAATTTTTAAAAATTAAAAGAAAAATATAGAATTAAGCAACCCAAATGTCCAGAGGTTAATTTCTATAAGAATTCTAGTAAAACTTTTGGTTTAGATATGAACTGCCCCAAGCCTCTGGAACATTTCATTTAGACTTAGTTAAAAATGGATCATACTAAACTACACACACACACACACACACACACACACACACACACACACACGAACACATGAAAATGTGAATTTTAGCAATTATTACCTAGAAAATAATGAATTTTTGTGTGGAGACCCTTACTATGAATGTATAAATCAATGGCCCTTTATACCGTCACCAAAAGAAATGCCAATATTCTACTTGAATATTCTCTGTCAGCAGAAAACACCTTGTTCCTTATTTTTCCTATAGCTTTATCAGCCCAAGTTTCTTCAACATCTTCAAAATAATTCATCTACTAAAGATGTACTATCTTTTCTCTCTCCCAAATTCCTGTCAATATCATATTGATTTCAACACTTTGGCTCTTTTTTAGGAAGAAACTTAATCTGAGAGATCAAATTGTTTTTTCCCAAGAACCATAGACCAAACTTGAGTATTCGAGATGCAAAGCATAACAATTATTTTGTTCTCAGTCTGTAAACTAGTAAACAGTAACATAAACACTGGTGAAAAGTATTAAATCATTTAGATTTTAGCATCAATCCATAGCATTTAACTGAGTGCCTAGAGTGCCTTTTTGGTGTTCAATTCTGTATCAAGGAGGCAGCATTATGTAATGATTAAGAGCATTGGCTCTGAAAAGAGATTGAGTTCAAAATCTGATTCTACTTCATATTATTTGTATGACCTTATGCAAATCACTTTTGACTGTGTGACTCAGTTTTTCTGATCTGTACAGAAAAAATGTGATCATATATGTAAGGTAGTTAGAACAGTGGCTGGCACTGTTAGCTCCCAATAAGTTATTAGCTATCCTTCTACTTAAGGTGAAAATGGAGATAAAACCACGGTCCATACCCAAATAAACTTAGTCTACCTAAGGAGACATGACATACATAAATGATACAAGGCCAGAGAAAATATATTAACTATTACTATATATATTAACTATTAACAGAAACATTATTAAAGCCATTGGGAGTCAAGAATATAGAAGATAAATGTGGACTGGACTTTTCTCTAAACCTCATGGAGAAAATGAATAGTCTGAATATCTAGAGAGGAATGGGGAAATAGCATAGATTGCATAGTGGCAGGAATTAACATAGCTTGTATTAAAGAAGATTGATTGCCTAAAAAGGGAAGATACTTGATGAAGTTACCAACAACAAAAGCAGATATAAAGATGGGATAAAATTATGGAGAATTTTAAATGCCAGTTTAAATAATTCATATTATTGTTCCTTTTTTCTTGAAGCATAGTTATACTCTGTGCTGTAGCTATTTGTGCATATGGTTTATCTGCCTTACTTGAGTATAAGCTCCTAGATGGAAGGAACCATACTAATTTCATTTATTGCTTCCCTTTTCTCCCTCTGACTGTGCTCCACCACATACACACACACAAACACAAACTCACCATAGTGCCTAGCACTGTGTCATGTAGTAGTGTTGAATATGCATTGAATGTTTAAAAGAATGAGTTAGTTGACATACAAGTGATCCATTGATCAACATGGAGTCACTGAGTTATTTAATTAAGGCTATGGATTCAGGTAAGTACTATTTTAGGAGCACTTACCTCATATTATTTTACAGGCTTGGTAGGAGAGGGTGATTCTAAAGGTAGGCAAACTAGGAGGTGGCAGGGAGTCGGCATATATTTGGTAATTAAAACTGTACCTAGAATTGCGTCAACAAATGTGCAGTTAAGAAAAACAGCAATGTATTTATTCATTTATTTAGCCTTTTATTGAGACAAGGAGAGGATAGTTTCTATAGTACAGGATTTAAAATACTGATAAGTTAAATGGTAATCACCCAGTGCTCCCTGAGAGGCTTTTGAAAATACTATGGTAAAGATAAATGCATAAAGAAATGTCTTTCATTTAAAACATTGCCCTTGACTAGGATGGTTGCCAGAAATGTGTGTGTGTTTGTGTTTTTTCTCATATGATAGTAGCATAAGGCTGACTTCTCTTTTACCACTAGGCTTGAAAAGATTCAAAAGTCTTTTTTTCAATCCTCACCCAAGAAACCATGAAGTTCAAGTCTTTTCCAAAATTGTTTAAATGTATTATTTAATCCTTTATCTCAATTCATGGATAAAGATACATATAATAACTATGTGTTACCCTCTCTTGCATCACAGCTTTCAAAGAGTTTCCTATGGTCTCCTTACTACCAAGAAAGTTGTCAGAGAAAAGGAAAAACAAAGAAAGAACATTCTGGCACTCCTCAAAACAGACAGATGTTGGCTCTAAAAGCTCCTCAGATATCACTCTCTGGATTATTTACAGACACACACCTGCCATAACCCTCCAACATGGTAACCTAACTGGCAACTGAGCTGCAGGAAGCACCACTCAAATCATACCCACTGACTCTCAAAGAGGAATTTATCTGTACAGGTCACCAGAAATTCATAGAACACTAAGCTGTGACCATACAGGTCCTTGAAGTCCTAAGAGAATGTAGTGTCAAAAAGTTTGAAACCTAATAATATGTAATGAGTGTTGCATGAACATGGTCCCTGTCCTTTAGGGAAAACAGCCAAGATTGTAATGGAAAAATATTGATTAATTCGTAAGTAGATATAACAATACTGATAAACACCCCTTATCATTTTGGGGATGTGAAATAACAAGAGAATATCCATGTGTAGATAATGTAAGCCTACAGAGTTTGGTAAGCTCTCATTTGATGATTTCCTGAAAATCTTCATAAAAGCTACAGATGTGAAATCATCAGGGCTGCTCAAACACCTATGTCACTGCTATCCTCAGGGGTAGGACTCAATAATATCTGTGTCATCAAGAGATGGAAGAAAGTTTGCATTGTTTTATAGAAATTATTTCAGCCGATCACAATGGCTCACGCCTCTAATCCCAACACTGTAAGAGGCCCAGGTGGGTGGATCACTTAAGGCCAGGAGTTTGAGATCAGCCTGGCAAACATGGTGAAACCCCATCTCTACCAAAAATAGAAAAATTAGCCAGGCATAGTGGCATGTGCCTGTAGTCCCAGTTACTCGCTGAGGCAGGAGAATCGTTTGAGCCAGGAGGCAGTGTTTGCAGTGAGCCGAGATCACGCCACTGCACTCCAGCCTGGGTGACAGAGACTGTCTCAAAAAAAAAAAAAAAAAAAAAAAAAAAAGTATCTTGGCAAGTTAGCAAAAAGGAATTATGTTTAGCAAGCAAGTCTTTTTGTGTTTTTCAAATAATAACCTTGTGACATGATGCCCTATTCTGCCTTCATATGAAGCAAACCAAAACTAAAATACGTATCTTGAAGGATAGATAATTGTGCCTGAAAACTACTGTTTTGAGTGGCTATTGCTGGGAGAATAAAAATTCCAGAGAGCTCTTGATCTTTGGGTCATGTATCTTTTTTTTTTTTTTTTTTTTTTGAAACAGTGTCTCCCTCTGTCACCCAGGCTGGAGTGCAGTGGTGCAATCTCAGCTTACTGCAAGCTCCACGCTCCTGGGTTCATGCCATTCTCCTGCCTCAGCCTCCCAAGTAGCTGGGACTACAAGTGCCCGCCACCACGTCCCGCTAATTTTTTTCGTGTTTTTAGTAGAGACGGGGTTTCGCCATGTTAGGCAGGATGGTTTTGAACTCCTGACCTTGTGATCTGCCTGCCTCAGCCTCCCAAAGTGCTGGGATTACAGGCATGAGCCACCACGCCCGGCCAGGGTCATGTATCTTAAATGAAGTTCAAAGAAGACACTGAAGATCCTGTAATATTTGCTGTACCAAGAGCTTTGAAATTAAGATTCGCAGAAAGAGGAGTGTGATACCAAGAGGACTGAGGCAAACAGTGTTTATAGGAAAGAAACTAATATTGGTAAGCATGATGGATGGAACAAATCTCAAGCTACCAAAGTTAACATGGAGGCTGCTGGACTCTAGTACTTAGGATGAGCTGATGAGAACCAAGATTATAATGACAATGGATTACGTTCCTTGGTGCATTTGCGATGACAAAAGCCTTCAGTAGCCTGGGTTAACCTAAACCTGCACTTGGAAGGAATGGGTGTGTATGTTCAGTAAAACCCTAAACAGCACTTGACTTGTGACACTTGTTTTATGATTGACTATTATTACACACGGCTCACTTATCTTTGAAATCAGAAGCAACGTAATGGGTGAAATATTCCTTATTAGTCAACCAGAAGTTATTGAATAGGTATCACCTTATCCCCCAGAAATACAAAGGAGAATATTACATTATAATTTTTGAAAGAATCTTGGAAAACTCTTCAGGAAAGTTAAACTATTTTCTCATTTTCTTTGAAATCATTTCTTTCTCATTCCTGCTATTGAAACAGGAAAAGTTCCCTTGTCCCCCTCTCAGGGTATGCAATGGGAGTATGGCTCACTTCTTTTTTTTTTTTTTTTTTTTTTTTTGAGACGGAGTCTTGCTCTGCCGCCCAGGCTGGAGTGCAGTGGCCAGCTCTCAGCTCACTGCAAGCTCCGCCTCCCGGGTTCACGCCATTCTCCTGCCTCAGCCTCCCGAGTAGCTGGGACTACAGGCGCCCGCCTCGTCGCCCGGCTAGTTTTTTGTATTTTTTTAGTAGAGACGGGGTTTCGCCGTATTAGCCAGGATGGTCTCGATCTCCTGACCTCGTGATCCGCCCGTCTCGGCCTCCCAAAGTGCTGGGATTACAGGCTTGAGCCACCGCGCCCGGCCGAGTATGGCTCACTTCTTCAGTGCCCTGCTGCTCAAACCTCCAGGGGAGCATAGGGACAGGCAGGCTGTGGGGCTCCAACCCCACAGCAGTGTCTAGGGGTGAATGTTTACAGCTCCTGAAGCCCCAGTGGGCGTGTGTTACAGGGTGTTCTTTTAGTTTGCCACCTATAGCTAGCTTGTGTTGGCTCAATTAGACCCCCTTCCTTATCACAAGGACAGAGGGATTTCTGTATCCTGGGGTTTCTTGCCTTGATGTACCCAAAGAATCGGATCACACGTGGCCTTGGAGAATGAGTGCAAGGTTTTATTGAGTAGAAATAACTCTCTTATGGGTGAGCCGGAAGGGAGATGGTCTTCTCCTGGACTCTGGCCACTCAGGCGGCCCAGGCTCTCTTCTGACTGCCTCAGTTCTGCCGGTCGATGGCTTGTCAGTGTGCTCTTCTGTCAGCGTGCTCCTCTTGATGACAAGTGTCTTGTGTCTCCTTCTGCCCTTGTGCTCCTCTCAACGTCTGGCTGCCTGTGTGTCTGCCTACTAGGACCTCGGGTTTGGGGTTTGTTTTTTTTTGAGTTGGAGTCTCACACTGTGGCCTGGGCTGATGTGCAATGGCATGATCTCAGCTCACTGCAACCTCTTCCTCCCAGGTTCAAGTGATCCCCCTACGTCAGCCTCCCAAGTAGCTGGGATTACAGGTGTCTGCCACCATGCCCAGCTAATTTTTCATATTTTTAGTAGAGACGGGATTTCACTATGTTGGCCAGGCTGGTCTCCAGGTGATCTGCCCACCTCAGCCTCCCAAAGTACTGGGGTTACAGGCATGAGCTACCACACCAGCTGGGCCTCAGGTCTTTATAGGCCCAGGGTGGGGGCATGGCAGGGCCAGGGTGGTCTTGGAAAATGTAACATTTGAGCAGGAAAGCAGGAGAGCCTGGCCTTACCTAGGTCTGTAGGGGTAAAGCCCTAGCCAGGGACCCACCTTTCTCTATCCAGCACTTCCCTTCCCCACTTCCATATCATTTAAAAGGATCATGCTCTTCTCTTCCCAGCACTCCCATATCACTATGGACTAAAGGCTAATAACAAAGTTGACCCTCTGATTAATATATAGTAAAAGTCTTCAAAGCACACTTTTCAGGAGGTTCTCTTTCTTGAACCCGGGTCTACATGCTGGTAAGTAAATATCACGTAAAGAAAAAATAATTAGGATCTAAAGGGAGAATATGGCCGTGTCAAAATAGCAGAACTGAATTTACTTACATACACCCACACAAACACACACACACAGTCCTATCTGATCAAAATGTTAGTGATTTGCTGATTTGCTTTAATGCGACCCCCAGAGCAAATGCCAGAGAAAAGGCAAGTAGGCAAAGCAAAAAAAAAACTTTATTCACAAGCCAATGTGAAGGAGGGAGTGAGGTTCACCGGTCTCCGGCGGTGGAGGCCGACGAAGTCGCTCCGGTGTTCTCGGGCGAGGTTCCTAGGTCCGCACAGGAGCAGGGGCCAAGGAAGTTCGCACCAGCGTTCTCGGACGAGGTTCCTGGGTCCCACGTACCAGGAGGGGCCAAGGAAGTTCGCACCGGCGTTCTCGGACGAGGTTCCTGGGTCCCGCCTACGAGGGGGGGCCAAGGAAGTTCGCTCCGGGTGCCCGCGGGAGAGGCTTTTATGTCCTGGGCCCAGGAGTGGGAGGACAGTGGGCGGGACACAGGCGGGTCGGGGGCGGGGCGGTAGGCGTGGCTAGGTGGGTTACGGTTTCTCTCCGTCGGAAGTCGGGTTGCGCCTGCGCAGTGGACCCGTGTCTTTCCCAGGCGCTGGAAAGTTGACGGTGAAGAACCCGGAACTGTGCCATCTTGCCTCCGTTCGTCCAAACAGTTAGTTTTAAACTAATATAGTATGGAAGTTTAAAATTACATGACAAATTTTCCATATGTTAAAAGAATTCTCTACATTTTAGAATGCTTTAACATTTATAAATTTTGTCTCTCTATATAAAATTTGTAAATCCTCCTCACAAGAAAAGAATGAAGCTTTTATTATGCCCATTTTATAGATTCCATAACATGCCAAGAGGTAAGTGCCTCTTGCCAGTTAGTAAGACATGGAACAGTTTCTAAACTCAAGTCTCTCTTTCCCAATCTACTTCTCTTTCTCTTGTACTTTGCTGCTACATCAATCAATAAACAGGTCTTATGTGTGGACTCACTTTGTGGCTACATCAATCAATAAATAAACGGGTCTTATTTGTGCACTCGCAGCAGCTTTGTCTTGAAGTCACAGGAAACTTACAATCATGGCTGAAGGTGAGGGGGAAGCAAGGACCTTCTTCATGTAGTGGCAAGAGAGAGAAGTGCTAGCAAGAGCAGGGAAATCTGCCTTATTAAACCATCAGATCTTGTGAGCACTTACTCACTATCACAAGAATAGCATGGGAGAAATTGCCCCCATGATCCTATTACCTCTCACTGGGTTCCTTCCTTGACACAAGGAGATTATGGGGATTACAATTCCAGATGAGATTTGGGTAGGGACAGAGACAAACCATATTATGCATCAACTTTTCTTCCTTTTTGGCTCATGGTCTACAGCTAATTATAATTATTACAAGAGATTTTGAAATGAAAATGCTTCATTAATTATCATGGAGTGCAAAATAGTTAACTTGACTGAAAGTACTTTTCAGTTTTTGGTGTTTGACTTTAATACCCTCCAAATAAACAGGCAGATAAAAATAAAAATCACTTACCATTTTATTGTGAACGAATTAAATAGATGGAGCAATAGTGTGATTTCATTCAATAATTCGTGTTCAGGTTTTCTGGACACCTACACTAAATATTTTGTCTCATCTTTGAGATATTTTAGTTTCCAGCCTGCCGAAAGGGGTCTTGTTTAAGCTGATTTATTTTTCTACAAAGAGCATAAAGGAAAAATATAGTGAGATTCTGATAGAACTGAAACTATACTTTTTGTTTAGGTTTTTATTGGCTTATTAATAATATAATAAGGGATTTTAAAACACTTTACAGTTTATGAGACATTTGTACACCAAATATTTCATTTAATCCTCACAATTATTTGGAAAGTGGATAACATTTATTCACTTTAACAGCTAAGGGCACTGAAGCTCAGAGGAATTTAGTGTCTTGACCAAATTGAGAAAGTTGTTAAGTACCAGATCTTCTGATTCCACAGAAAGAGCACTCTACTCTAGATGAGGACTGTTTTTCAGGATACCATGATGCCTGTATCCCCAAATGAGCTTCTACATCTTATGTGAAATTTACAGATCAACAGTCTGTTTCTAATCATTGCTGTAAGCTAGTGGTTCTTAAACTATAATGTGCATAACAATTCTTGAGAACTTTTTTAAACTGTACATTCTTGGTTCCCACTCCCACTTCCCAAATGTTTTGACCCAGTAAGCCCGTGTTTGGACCAAATATTATGCATGTTAACAAGCGCCAGGTGATTCTGATGTAGGTGGTCTACAGTTTGAGAAACACTAATATGGAGAATATAATTGGTGAACCCCTTGGTCTGATTTTGGTATTTATCCTTCTACTTTGTCACCCCACCCCTCCCCCCCGCAAAAAAAGAAAAAGAAAAACAAAGAAAACACCATGCCTTCAAAATAATGAAAACCAAACAGATTCTCAATTTAGTTTCCATTTGCTGGATTTTCTTCCCTCGGAATATTTCATTTTTTTATTGCTCAATATCAGCTTAATAGGATAATTTGAGAACATGAAGTTCCTCACTATCTGTCAACTAGAAAATAATTTTATTTATGAGGTTTTCCATTTTAGTTCAACCAAAAAATGTATAGAAAATACCTCACTAAGAGACATTAGGCACAGGCTAGTTTTTCTAAATCTATTATTAGAAATATAAATTTATAAATATGTATATAAATTTGCTAAGAATTTAGCATGGGAAATAAAAGTTTCTCTGCCAGTTATGCCCTCTAAAATATCTGAGGCAGTGGCATTCAGAGGATGTCTGTCATAATTTAGACATAATTTTGAACACAAAATTTTTCACCTATGAATCATTTGAATATGTTGATTGCTGACAGAATTTTAAAATATAGTATTTACCTATTTAAAGATATTTTCCTAAGTTTTATATAAAATGGCCTCCTATTATTCAAGCTGTCCTGTTTTCTCATAGAAAAAAAATTTTGAAGACAGTGCTCATGAATAGAATTTAATGGTAAGTGTTTTAACACAAACTTTCTCTCAAATGATTTAAAAACAATATAAGTAGCTGGTGTGAATAAGAAAATAAAAGGATGTTTATTGGAGGAGAATAGTAATATAGCCACATGGTGACTTTAAAAGTACAAGATTAAATATATTTGCTTGAAATGTTAATGTAATCAGTAGAAGAATAAAAATCATTTGTATACTTCCCAAACTATGATGAGGGAAGAAGAACACATAAAACCTGGTCAAACCCAAGAATACGAAAGAAATAAAAGAAATGAAATCACTGTAAACAAGCCAGCAAACAAACAAAAAATACAAGAAAATAAAATAGCAGGAAAAGTCCAAACATATCAATAATACATGTAAATGGGTTTTATTCTTTTATTAGAAGAAGCAGCTCTGTTCACTGCAATGTTTCCACATTTTATTTTGCTGTTAATTCATTCAAGTCCTTACTTGAACACCATTCCATTTAATTTCTTCAACTTTGAGTTTAAAAAATATTAGATAAGATGGTACTTCAACTCTGTGGGAATCAGATTCTTCAAAATCAGGATGAGCAGGAGAATTTCTAAAGTTCCTTCTAGGTTTCACAAATAATAATTCAAATGCCAAGTAATAGAAGAGAGGTTCATATTTCAGATAGGGTAGTCAGAGAAAGTCTGACTACCACTATATATGGTGACATTTGAGCAGAGGCCTGAAAAAAGGGATGAAGCAATTAATGGACATATATGAGAAAAGAACATTCCTGACAGGACTAAAACAGTGTGAATTTATGATGAATTTCCAAAAGTTTAGTCCTTCCTATTAGTACCTGTCTATACATTTTGGTTTAAACCTACTGCCAAGATGGTATCCACTCTATACTTTGAAATGTCACCTTCACAAAAATCCATAAATGAAAGCAAATATCATTGTGTCAACATTATTGTACTCTAATTACTTCAAAATAATTGTAAGAAATTATTTTGAATTAGTGAAAAGCCCAAATTTCCTATTTTGATTAATAAGTAAATCTTAATTAGGGGCGGAGCAAGATGGCCGAATAGGAACAGTTCCAGTCTCCAACTCACAGCGCGAGCGACACAGAAGACCGGTGATTTCTGCATCTTCAACTGAGGTACTGGGGTCATCTCACTAGGGAGTGCCGGACAATTGGTGCTGGTCAGCTGCTGCAGCCCGACCAGCGAGAGCTGAAGCAGGGCGAGGCATCACCTCACCTGGGAAGCACAAGGGGGAAGGGTATCCGTTTTCCTAGCCAGGGGAACTGAGACACACAACACCTGGAAAATCGGGTAACTCCCACCCCAATACCGTGCTCTAAGCAAATGGGCACACCAGAAGAATATATCCCTCACCTGGCCGGGAGGGTCCCACGCCCATGGAGCCTCCCTCATTGTTAACACAGCAGTCTGCGGAGATCTAACCGCGAGGCAGCAGCAAGGCTGGGGTAGGGGCACCCACCATTGCTGAGGCTTAAGTAGTTAAACAAACCCACTGAGAAGCTCGAACTGGGTGGAGCTAACAGCATCTCAAGGAAACCTGCCTGTCTCTATAGACTCCACCTCTGGGGGCAGGGCTCAGCTAAGAAAACAACAGGGGAAGCAACAGAGGCCTGAGCAGATGCGAACGACTCTCTCTGACAGCTTTGAAGAGAGCAGCGGATCTCCCAACACGGAGGTTGAGATCTGAGAAGGGACAGACTGCCTGCTCAAGTGGGTCCCTGAGCCCTGAGTAGCCTAACTGGGAGACATACCCCACTAGGGGCAGTCTGACACCCCACAACTCACACGGTGGAGTACACCCCTGAGAGGAAGCTTCCAAAGTAAGGATCAGACAGGTACACTCGCTGTTCAGCAGTATTTTATCTTCTGCAACCTCTGTGGCTGATACCCAGGCAAACAGGGTCTGGAGTGGACCTCAAGCAATCTCCAACAGACCTATAGCTGAGGGTCCTGACTGTCAGAAGGAAAACTATCAAACAGGAAGGACACCTATACCAAAACCCCATCAGTACATCACCATCATCAAAGACCAGAGACAGATAAAACCACAAAGATGGGGAAAAAGCAAGGCAGAAAAGCTGGAAATTCAAAAAATAAGAGCGCATCTCCCCCTGCAAAGGAGCGCAGCCCATCGCCAGCAACGGATCAAAGCTGGTCAGAGAATGACTTTGACGAGATGAGAGAAGAAGGCTTCAGTCCATCAAACTTCTCAGAGCTAAAGGAGGAATTACGTACCCAGCGCAAAGAAACTAAAAATCTTGAAAAAAGAATGGAAGAATTGACAGCTAGACTAATTAATGCAGAGAAGGTCATAAACGAAATGACAGAGATGAAAACCATGACACGAGAAATACGTGACAAATGCGCAAGCTTCAGTAACTGACTCGATCAACTGGAAGAAAGACTATCAGCGATTGAGGATCAAATGAATGAAATGAAGTGAGAAGAGAAACCAAAAGAAAAAAGAAGGAAAAGAAATGAACAAAGCCTACAAGAAGTATGGGATTATGTAAAAAGACCAAATCTACGTCTGACTGGGGTGTCTGAAAGTGAGGGGGAAAATGGAACCAAGTTGGAAAACACTCTTCAGGATATCATCCAAGAGAAGTTCCCCAACCTAGTAGGGCAGGCCAACATTCAAATTCAGGAAATACAGAGAACACCACAAAGATACTCCTCGAGAAGAGCAACTCCAAGACACATAATTGCCAGATTCACCAAAGTTGAAATGAAGGAAAAAATCTTAAGGGCAGCCAGAGAGAAAGGTCAGGTTACCCACAAAGGGAAGCCCATCAGACTAACAGCAGATCTCTCGGCAGAAACTCTACAAGCCAGAAGAGAGTGGGGGCCAATATTCAACATTCTTAAAGAAAAGAATTTTCAACCCAGAATTTCATATCCAGCCAAACGAAGTTTCATCAGTGAAGGAGAAATAGAATCCTTTACAGATAAGCAAATGCTTAGAGATTTTGTCACCACCAGGCCTGCCTTACAAGAGACCCTGAAGGAAGCCATAAACATGGAAAGGAACAACCGGTACCAGCCATTGCAAAAACATGCCAAAATGTAAAGACCATCGAGGCTAGGAAGAAACTGCATCAACTGACGAGCAAAATAACCAGTTAATATAATGGCAGGATCAAGGTCACACATAACAATATTAACCTTAAATGTGAATGGACTAAATGCTCCAATGAAAAGACACAGACTGGCAAACTGGATAAAGAGTCAAGACCCATCAGTCTGCTGTATTCAGGAGACCCATCTCACATGCAGAGACATACATAGGCTCAAAATAAAGGGATGGAGGAAGATCTACCAAGCAAATGGAGAACAAAGAAAAGCAGGGGTTGCAATCCTAGTCTCTGATAAAACAGACTTTAAACCATCAAAGATCAAAAGAGACAAAGAAGGCCATTACATAATGGTAAAGGGCTCAATTCAACAGGAAGAGCTAACTATCCTAAATATATATGCACCCAATACAGGAGCACCCAGATTCATAAAGCAAGTCCTTAGAGACTTACAAAGAGACTTAGACTCCCATACAATAATAATGGGAGACTTCAACACTCCACTGTCACCATTAGACAGATCAACGAGACAGAAAGTTAACAAGGATATCAAGGAATTGAACTCATCTCTGCACCAAGCGGACCTAATAGACATCTATAGAACTCTCCACCCCAAATCAACAGAATATACATTCTTCTCAGCACCACATCGCACTTATTCCAATATTGACCACATAATTGGAAGTAAAGCACTCCTCAGCAAATGTAAAAGAACAGAAATTATAACAAACTGTCTCTCAGACCACAGTGTAATCAAACTAGAACTCAGGACTAAGAAACGCAATCAAAACCGCTCAACTACATGGAAACTGAACAACCTGCTCCTGAATGACTACTGGGTACATAACGAAATGAAGGCAGAAATAAAGATGGTCTTTGAAACCAATGAGAACAAAGATACAACATACCAGAATCTCTGGGACACATTTAAAGCAGTGTGTAGAGGGAAATTTATAGCACTAAATGCCCACAAGAGAAAGCAGGAAAGAACTAAAATTGACAGTCTAACATCACAATTAAAAGAACTAGAGAGGCAAGAGCAAACACATTCAAAAGCTAGCAGAAGACAAGAAATAACTAAGATCAGAGCAGAACTGAAGGAGATAGAGACACAAAAAAGCCTCCAAAAAATCAATGAATCCAGGAGTTGGTTTTTTGAAAAGATCAACAAAATTGACAGACCGCTAGCAAGACTAATAAAGAAGAAAAGAGAGAGGAATCAAATAGATGTAATAAAAAATGATAAAGGGGATATCACCACCAACCCCACAGAAATACAAACTACCATCAGAGAATACTATAAACACCTCTACGCAAATCAACTAGAAAATCTAGAAGAAATGGATAATTTCCTGGACACTTACACTCTCCCAAGACTAAACCAGGAAGAAGTGGAATCCCTGAATAGACCAATAGCAGGCTCTGAAATTGAGGCAACAATTAATAGCCTACCCACCAAAAAAAGTCCAGGACCAGATGGATTCACAGCTGAATTCTACCAGAGGTACAAGGAGGAGCTGGTACCATTCCTTCTGAAACTATTCCAATCAATAGGAAAAGAGGGAATCCTCCCTAACTCATTTTATGAGGCCAACATCATCCTGATACCAAAGCCTGGCAGAGACACAACAAAAAAAGAGAATTTTAGACCAATATCCCTGATGAACATCGATGCTAAAATCCTCAATAAAATACTGGCAAACCGGATTCAGCAGCACATCAAAAAGCTTATCCACCATGATCAAGTGGACTTCATCCCTGGGATGCAAGGCTGGTTCAACATTCGCAAAGCAATAAACGTAATCCAGCATATAAACAGAACCAAAGTCAAGAACCACATGATTATCTCAATAGATGCAGAAAAGTCTTTTGACAAAATTCAACAGCCCTTCATGCTAAAAACGCTCAATAAATTCGGTATTGATGGAACGTACCTCAAAATGATAAGAGCTATTTATGACAAACCCACAGATAATATCATACTGAATGGGCAAAAACTGGAAAAATTCCCTTTGAAAGCTGGTACAAGACAGGGATGCCCTCTCTCACCACTCCTATTCAACATAGTGTTGGAAGTTCTGGCTAGGGCAATCAGGCAAGAGAAAGAAATCAAGGGTATACAGTTAGGAAAAGAAGAAGTCAAATTGTCCCTGTTTGCAGATGACATGATTGTATATTTAGAAAACCCCGTTGTCTCAGTCCAAAATCTCCTTAAGCTGATAAGCAACTTCAGCAAATCTCAGGATATAAAATTAATGTGCTAAAATCACAAGCATTCTTATACACCAGTAACAGACAAGCAGAGAGCCAAGTCAGGAATGAACTTCCATTCACAATTGCTTCAAAGAGAATAAAATACCTAGGAATCCAACTTACAAGGGATGTAAAGGACCTCTTCAAGGAGAACTACAAACCACTGCTCAGTGAAATAAAAGAGGACACAAACAAATGGAAGTACATACCATGCTCATGGATAGGAAGAATCAATATCGTGAAAATGGCCATACTGCCCACGGTTATTTATAGATTCAATGCCATCCCCATCAAGCTACCAATGAGTTTCTTCACAGAATTGGAAAAAACTGCTTCAAAGTTCACATGGAACCAAAAAAGAGCCCGCATTGCCAAGACAATCCTAAGTCAAAAGGACAAAGCTGGAGGCGTCACGCTACCTGACTTCAAACTATACTACAAGGCTACAGTAACCAAAACAGCATGGTACTGGTACCAAAACAGAGCTATAGACCAATGGAACAGAACAGAGTCCTCAGAAATAATACCACACATCTGCAGCCATCTGATCTTTGACAAACCTGAGAGAAACAAGAAATGGGGAAAGGATTCCCTATTTAATAAATGGTGCTGGGAAAATTGGCTAGCCATAAGTAGAAAGCTGAAACTGGATCCTTTCCTTACTCCTTATACGAAGATTAATTCAAGATGGATTAGAGACTTAAATGTTAGACCTAATACCATAAAAACCCTAGAAGAAAATCTAGGTAGTACCATTCAGGACATAGGCATGGGCAAGGACTTCATGTCTAAAACACCAAAAGCAACGGCAGCAAAAGCCAAAATTGACAAATGGGATCTAATTAAACTAAAGAGCTTCTGCACAGCAAAAGAAACTACCATCAGAGTGAACAGGCAACCTACAGAATGGGAGAAAATTTTTGCAAACTACTCATCTGACAAAGGGCTAATATCCAGAATCTACAAAGAACTCAAACAAATATACAAGAAAAAAACAAACAACCCCATCAAAAAGTGGGGAAAGGTTATGAACAGACATTTCTCAAAAGAAGACATTCATACAGCCAACAGACACATGAAAAAATGCTCATCATCACTCGCCATCAGAGAAATGCAAATCAAAACCACAATGAGATACCATCTCACACCAGCTAGAATGGCAATCATTAAAAAATCAGGAAACAACAATTGTTGGAGAGGATGTGGAGAAATAGGAACACTTTTACACTGTTGGTGGGATTGTAAACTAGTTCAACCATTATGGAAAACAGTATGGCAATTCCTCAAGGATCTAGAACTAGATGTACCATATGACCCAGCCATCCCACTACTGGGTATATACCCAAAGGATTATAAATTATTCTACTACAAAGACACATGCACACGTATGTTTATTGCGGCACTATTCACAATAGCAAAGACTTGGAATCAACCCAAATGTCCATCTGTGACAGACTGGATTAAGAAAATGTGGCACATATACACCATGGAATACTATGCAGCCATAAAAAAGGATGAGTTTGTGTCCTTTGTAGGGACATGGATGCAGCTGGAAACCATCATTCTTAGCAAACTGTCACAAGAACAGAAAACCAAACACCGCATGTTCTCCCTCATAGGTGGGAACTGAACAATGAGATCACTTGGACTCGGGAAGGGGAACATCACACACTGGGGCCTATCATGGGGTAGGGGGAGGGGGGAGGGATTGCATTGGGAGTTATACCTGATATAAATGATGAATTGATGGGTGCTGACGAGTTGATGGGTGCAGCACACCAACATGGCACAAATATACATATGTAACAAACCTGCACGTTATGCACATGTACCCTAGAACTTAAAGCATAATAAAAAAATAAAATAAATAAAAAAAATAAGTATATCTTAATTAGATTTGCTGAATCACAGCAAGGTAGTGCTAAGAAGATAATTTACAAGTGGAAATATATGAAAGCAACCTAAATGAGTGGGTAAAGAAAATGTGGTATATATACACCATGGAATATTAGACAGCCATACAAAGGAATGAAATAACGGCGTTTACAGCATTTTGATTGGAGCTGGAGGCCGCTATTCTAAGTGAAGTAACTCAGGAGTGAAAAATCAAATATCGTATGTTCTCACTTATAAGTGGGAGCCAAGCAATGTGGATTCAAAGGCATAAGAATGATATAATAGGCTTTGGGGACTTGTGGGGAAGAGGGGGTTAGGAATGATAGACTACATATTGAGTACAGTGTACACTGTTTAGATGGTGAGTGCACCAAAGTCTCAGCAATACCTCTAAAAAACTTATCCATGTAACCAAAAACCACCTGTACCCCCAATACTACTGAAATATAAAAAGAAGTTTAGTGTTAGAAAGGACCTGGAAAAAATTTTACAAGCCTCCCATTTTAAAAATGAAGTAAAATAAGGAATTACTAAATTCCTTATTTTAATAAGGACACTATTATTTTAATAAGAACACTGTTATTTTAAGAAGGAACCCCTTACTAAATAGTGTGTCCTTTTAACTGAGACATGATTTGCCAGTTCAACAACGTATGGCTATATTAATTGGCAGTTTTTGAAAAGAAAAGGACAGTATATTGGCAACAGTATCAACATAGTATATTTAGCCAATAGTATAAATAAAAAAGATGGTGGAGATGATGTATGTGCATCATTATCAGTCAACGAATGTCATAATTCTAAATGTATTGTTTTTAACAATGATACTTCAGGGAAAGGTATATGTAATAATCTTGAACTCATAAATAACGTTTATCGGTTTTGACTTAGTGCATTTTGGGCTATTTCATTGTGAACACTAAGTGAAGAAAAGAGGTGTAAACAACTCCACAGTCTTACTGTTTTTAGTTATATGAATGTTCTGTTTGAAATCTCTGAACATCCCTTTGGGAAAGGATTGTAAGAGTTTCTCTTAGTCTTTTTAAACAATGGCTTTTTTTCCATAGCTTTTGGGGTACAAGTCATTTTTGGTTACATGGATGAATTATATGGTGGTGAATTCTGAGATTTTACTGTGCCTGTGACCTGAATAGTGTACATTGTACCCAATATGCACGTTTTTATCCCATGCCCCCCTTTCACCCTCCCACTCCTGACTCTCCAAAGTCCATTATATCACTCTGTATGCCTTTGTGTATTCATAGCTCAGCTCCCACTTATAAGTGAGAGCATACGGTGTTTGGTTTTCTTATTCTGAGTTACCTCATTTACACTAATGCCCTCCAGTTCCATCCAAGTTGCTGCAAAATACATTATTTTGCTCCTTTTATGGCTGAGTAGTATTCCATGGGGTTTATATACATTTTCTTTATCCACTTATTGGTCAATGGGCACTTAGGTTGGTTCCATGTCTTTGCAACTGTAAATTGGGCTACAATTAACATATGTGTGCATGAGTCTTTTACATATAACAACTTATTTTCTTTCAGGTAGATACCCAATAGTGGGATTGCTGGACCAAATGAAAAATCAACTTTCAGCTCTTTAAGGACTCTCCATATTGTTTTTCACAGAGAGTGTACTAATTTACATTCCCACTAGCTGTGTACAAATTTTGCCTTTTCACCACATTTAAGCCAACATCTATTGTTTTTTGACTTTTTAAATAATAGCCACTCTTGAAGGAGTAGGTGGTATCTCATTGTGGCTTTAATTTGCGTTTGCCTGATGATTAGTGATGTTGAGCATTTTTTCATGTTTGGTGGCCATTTGTATATCTTCTTTTGAGAAATGCCCATTTATGTCCTTTGCCCACTTTTGGATGGGATTAACTGTTTGTTTCTTGCTAATTTGTTTGAGTTCCCTGTAGGTTCTGAATATTAGTCCTTCGTCAAATGCATAGTTTATGAATATTTTCTCCCCTCTATGGGTTGTCGGTTTACTCCATTGATTAGTTCTTTGGCTGTACAGAAGCTTTTCAGTTTAATTAGGTCTCATTTATTTCTTTTCATTATGGTAACATTTGCTTTTGGGGTCTTAGTAATAAATTCTTTGCTTAGACCAATTTTCAGAAGAGTTTTTCCTAGGTACTCTTTCAGAATTTTTATGGTGTCAGGTCTTAGATTTAAGTATTTGATCCATCTTGAGTTGATTTTTGTTGATGGTGAAAGACAGGGATCCAGTTTTATTTTTCTACGTGTTTTATTTTTCTACATCTACTATCCAGTTTTCTCAGTACCATTTATTATCCCCAATGTATGTTTTCATATGCCTTGTTGAAGATTAGTTGGTTTTAAGTATTTGGCTTATTTCTGGGTTCTCTATTCTATTCCATTGGTCTATGTGCCTACTTTTACCAGTACCATACTGTTTTTGTAATTATAGCCTTGTAGTTTAACTTGAAGTCTGGTAATGTGATGTCTCCAGATTGGTTCTTTTTGTTTAGCATTGCTTTAAATATTCAGGCTCTTTTTTGGTTCCATGTGAATTTTAGGGTTTTTTCTTCTAATTCTGTTAAAATAATGTTGGTGTTTTGATGGGAAATTCATTGATTCTGTAGATTTCTTTGCACATTATGGTCATTTGCATAGTATTGATTCTCCTAATTAATGAGCATGAGATGCGTTTCTATTTGTTTGTGCCATCTATGATGTCTTCAGCAGTGTTTTGAGTTCTCCTTGTAGGGATTTTTCACCACCTTGGTTAAGTATATTCTTAGGTATTTTTTTATTTGCAGCTATCTTAAAAGGTATTGAGTTCTTAGTTTCATTCTCAGCCTGGTCGTTGTTGGTGTATAGCAGTGCTATTGATTTGTGTACATTAATTTTGTAACCCGAGCCTTTATAGAATTCACTTATCAAATCTAAGAGTCTTTTGGTGTAGGCTGTAGGATTTTCTAGCCATATGATAATATCGTCTGCAAACAGCAATAGTTTGACTTCCTTTTTTCTGATTTTGATGTATTTTATTTCTTTGTCTTGCCTGATTGCTCTTGCCAAGACTTCCAGTACTATGTTGAATAGAAATGGTGAAAGTGGCATCCTTATCTTGTTGCAGTTCTCAGGGGGAATGCTTTCAAATTTTCCCTATTCAGTATGCTGTTAGCTGTGAGTTTGTCATTGATGGCTTTTATTACTTTAAGGTAGGTCCCTTCTATGTCTACTTTGTTGAGGGTTTTTCTCATAAGGGGATGCTCATTATAAAATGCTGTTGGATTTAGTTAGCAAGTATTTTGTTCAGGATTTTTGCATCTACATTCATCAGGGATATTAGCTTGTAGTTTTCTTTTTTCACTATGTCCTTTCCTAGTTTTGGTATCAGGGTGGTACTGGCTTCATAGAATGATTCAAGGATTCCCTCTGTCTCAGTCTTTTGTTATAGTTTCAGTAGGAATGATACTAATTTATCTTTGAGTGTCTGGTAAAATTCAGCTGTGAATTCATCTGGCCCTTGGCTTAATTTTCTGTTCACAATTCTTTATTACTGACTTTATCTCGTTGCTTGTGATTAGTCTGTTCAAGATCTCTATTTATTCCTAATTTAACCTAGGAGGGTTGTATGTTTCCCAGAATTGATCTATTTCCTCTAGGTTTTCTAGTCTGTGTGCAGAGAAGTGCTCATGATAGTCTCAAATTATCTTTTGAACTTCTGTGGTGCCAGCTGCAATGTCTCCAGTTTCGTTCCCAATGGAGATTATTTGAATCTTCTCTCTTCATTTCTTGGTTAATCTAGCTAATGATCTATCAATTTTGTTTAACTTTTCAAAGAACCAGATTTTTGTTTTATTGATCTTTTGTATTATTTCTTTTCTGTTTCAATTTTATTTAATATCTGGTCTGATTTTTTTTTGTTTCTTTTCTTCTGCTAGCTTTGAGTTCAGTTTGTTCTTGTATCTCTGTATTTTTTGAGGTGTGAGGTTGTCAATTTGTGAGCTTTCAGACTTTTTGGTGTAGGTATTTTGTGCTATAAACTTTCCTCTTAGTACTGCTTCTGCCATATCACAGAAGTTTTGATAAAAATTACCTGTGAATAAACCAGTTTTAAAATAAAACATCCATGGTGCATTCCTTCTTAATACAAGTCAGAGTAGGATATGCACTTCAACTTGGAGTGACTATTCTTACTTCTTGTTTTACTAAGCCAGTGTAGAACATTGGTTAAAATCAAATATAAGCTCGGGAATCAGAACAGTAGACTCTGAATCCCTGTTTCATCACGTAGCACTCTGTGACCTTGGGCAAGTGACTTCACTATTCTGTTCTTATTTTATTTATCTGTAAAATGAGGGTAGTGATAGTATCTACTTCAAAGAAGTACTGTGAGGATTAAATGCATTGATTTGTCTAAAGTATTTAGCATATTAACAAGTTCATGGTAACCAGTCAATACATATTATCTGGTCTTTATTTCTCATCTTTCTCTCCCTTAGCCTCAAGACAGCTAAGAGGAATATATCCCTACCCTTCTTACACTTGCAATAATATACAAGGTTAACCTAAGACAAATTATTTTTTGAAGTTGATCTTTGAGAAATTTCTGTTTCCAGTCCTGATGGAGTAACCGCTATCAAATTAGCCTTACCACTGTAGACAATTATAAAGCTGAACAACGCAGATGAAACAATTATTTTTTATCAGTATACAACAAATAACACATGACCATGATCCCTGAGAGCAAGGAAAGTTGCACGTTGAACCCATGACTACCTAGCTCTCTGCCTGGGGAAAGTTTCCTCACAGCAGCACAGAGATCTATAGGCCATGTAGTAGACAATAGTCACAATGAGATAAGATGGTAGAGGTCAGAGTTTGGGAAGCTGAAGTGGCTGGAATCTGTGAGGAGAAGCATGGACGAAGAGCAGAGCTTTGCATGAAGGGGGACCCAGGCTCTGTTTGGGAGGTCTCCCACAAGATCGTGGTTGTTTGGGAGGTCTCCCACAAGATCGTGATTGAAGATTGAGCCATATATGTTCAGGGTGAGACCACATGAGGCTTGCCAGACTACTCAGCAGACAAAGACTTTAAAGTAAATGTTATAAGTAGGCTAAAAGAATTAAAGAAAAATATGTAAACTGACAATGAAGATCAACAAAGAAATGAAAACTATTAAAATAAACCCAGCAGAAATACTAGAATTTGGAAACCATGGTAACTAGCATAAAAGATTGATTGGCAGGGGGGCTTAAAGGCAGACTGGAGATGGCATAGGAGTCAATGAACATAAAAATAGATTTTTAAAAGTACTCAACTTGAGAAACAGAAGAAAAAACAATTTTAAAAAATGACCAGAGTTTTAAGTATCTGTGCCACAATATAACGATATAAAATATTTCTCCTCAGACTTCCAGTAAGAAAAGAATAATACTGGGGTAGGAAAAAAAAACATTTTTCAAATAGATAAAAATGTCTCAAATTTGATAAAAACAGAATGGGAACTTACAAAATATTGAAAGGCTACCAAACTTCAAGTAATGTAAATGTAAAGAAAACAACACATAGACACATCACAGTCAAACTGATGAAAATCACAGATAAAGAGAAAAATTTGAAAAGCGTCAGAGGCAAAAGATGCATCATATTCAGCAGGAGTTGGTAAATCTTTTAGACTTTGGGGCCGCGTATGGTCTCCTCTGTGGCATACTCCTTGTATTTTAAAATAACTTTAGAAATATAAAAACCATTTTGAGCTCATAAGGCACACAAAAAAGACCATGGGTCATAGTTTGCAAACCACTGACATACATAAAGATTATACTAAGAATTATCACTGACTTCTTATCAGAAAGAAAGGATACCTGAAGATATAGGATTGACATCGTTACTGAAATAAAAAAGATATACTCTCAATCTAATATTCAATATCTAGTAAAACATCTTTCTGAAATAAAGGTAGGGGAGGACAATGTGGCTGACTAGGTGCAACCAGGTGAAAAAGCTGCCACCAAGGGATTGAGATGACTGGTGCTTTTCTTAGAAATCTTCAGAAAGAAGGTACCGAGAGTGGACAGAGGGAAGACACAGAAGCTGGGCTGAAGCGGGAGGAAGCTGGAAACTCCGCACTAGGTTACTGTACACCAGGACAAATTCCTGCTCCTTAGTAACTCCGAAGGAATGGGTGAGTTGAACTGGTAAGGACTAACCTGCTCTCACCACAGGCCTTTAGATTCCCAACAGAAGAAAACCCCATGACCACTGCCTTAAGTTGGCAGGAAGAATTGCTTAGAGAAGTGGTAGGAGCAGGATGCCAGAGGAAGCAGAGCCCAGAGGGTTTGGTGCAGGAGCATGTGTAGTGAAGCACAGCTGGAGAAGACCATCTCCCTAGGCTCAACTTGTGCCCACAGGAGACTTTAGCCCTAGGGGAACTGTCAGACCTGAACTCCGCAGGGCAGTCTTATTCACCAGATGGGGCAGGTTTAACCTGAGCACCCCTTGGTCTGCTGGCCTCTCCTGGGGCCCCAGCCTGGTTGCACCTGCTTTCAGGGCAGCTTTAGGTGCCTGGAGGCCCATAGCCTAGCTCCTGCACTGGCAGACTGTGCCTGACTGGTGGAGATTTCCAGCAGAGTGGTCTCCATAGCCATGCAACAGGCCATCCACTCCCTCCCCTCACTGCAGCTTCCCCTGGAACCATGGCACCACTTACATTGTTTTGCTAGCATGTGTGTGCACAGGTGGGTATTTTCTTACTTGCCCCACCAGCATATCTGTGTGCATCCACTCTACCCTACTACGGTTGTGTCAAGAGTGCACTCAACCTCCCATTACTTTGCCAGACTGCCACTGCAGTCAGAGCCTTGGCAGGCACAGAACCAGTCAGCCCATTCCTGACAGCACCCTGCCCTTGCACCAACACTGCTGCAGGAGTAAAACCAGACACAGAGAACGGCAAACACTCTTCTGTAGTGAGTGACCACCCTTACCCATGGCACGCAAAGAATGCACACAGACCTGCTCCTGCCAGAGCCCTGTCCCCAAGCTAACACCACCACCAGCATGACAATACACACAGTCATTGGCAAAGGCCCCCTTCCCCACCCTCAAAGCCATGCTGTCTCTGTTCCTGAGGTGAATGATCACAGGGAGGCAGGCACCCCAACACCTGTTAGCAACTCACTGCAGCTGAAGAATGTGCACCCCACTGCACTGCTCTTGCCACTGCTGCTGATGCATACAAATAAGACACTGCCACCTCACTATGAAAATCTTTAGCTGACACCACCCATCAGAGTGTAGTAGCCAGCAATCAGGAGCACATCAGCCCACATAATCTAGTGTATTCCTAACCTCCTAAGCTCGAGAAGCCAGAGAACAAAGTTGAGGTCCAATACAATTCCCCCAGAGTTAGAACATGCAGTCCAGGAGTCGGGAGCTGAGCGTTGGCCCCCTAAAACCTTCCAGAAATGAAGCCAGTCAGCTGAATTCACTTTATTTCACTATCAAACACTCTAAGTCATCACAAAGGAAAAAAAGAAAAAAAAAAACTATCCAAAGGTAAACAACATAAAAGATTGAAGCAACATCAGCCCACAAAGATGAGGAAGAACCAATTCAAGAACTCTGACAACTCAAAAAGGCAGAGTGCCTTCTCTTTTCCAAATGACCACACTACTTCCATTGCAGGGTTTCTGAAACAGGCTGAGATGGCTGAAATGACAGAAATATAATTCAGAATATGGATAGGAACAAAGATCACTGAGATGTAGGAGTATGTTGAAACCCAATCCAAGGAAGCTAACAATCACAATAAAATTATACAGGAGCTGACAGACAAAATAGCCAGTAGAGAAAAGAATATAACTGACTTCATAGGGCTGAAAAACACACTACAAGAATGTGATAATGCAATCACAAGTATTAATAGCAAAATGGACCAAGATGAGGAAAGAATCTCAGAGGTTTAAGACTGGCTTCCTAAAATAAGACAGGCAGATAAGAATAAAATATAGAAAAAAAGGAATGAATAAAACCTCTGAGAAATATATGATTATGTAAATAGACCAAATCTATGACTCATTGGTGTCCCTGAAAAAGATGGGGAGAATGGAAGCAACTTGGAAAACGTAATTCAGGGTATAATTCATGAGAATTTCCTCAATCTAGCTAGAGAGGCAACATTCAAATTCAGGAAATACAGATCCTTTTCAGACAAGTAAATGCTGAGGGAATTCATCACCACCACACTTGCCTTGCAAGAGTTCCCGAAGGAAGCACTAGCTATAGAAAGGGAAGACCATTACCAGCCACTACAAAAACACACTGAAGTACATAGACCAGTGACACTATAAGGCAACCACATAAACAGCTCTGCAAAATAACCAGCTAGCATCATGATGACAGGATCAGATTTACACATAATGTAATGGGCTGTGTACCCAAATTAAAAGTCAAAGATTGGCAAGCTACATAAAGAACCAAGACACATTGGGATGCTGTCTTCAAGAGACCTATCTCACATGCAATGACACACGTACACTCAAATATACCAGGCAAGTGGAAAACAAAAAAAGCAGGGGTTACAATCCTAATTTGAGAAAAAACAGACTTTAAACCAACAAAGATTAAAAAAAAAAAAAAGACAAAGAAGGGCACTACATAATGGTAAAGGGTTCAAGTCAACAAGAAGACCTAACTATCCTAACTATATATGCACCCAACACAGGAGCACACAGATTAATAATGTAAGTTCTTAGAGACCTTCAAAGAGACTTAGACTCTCACAGAACAATAGGGGGAGACTTCAACATCACACAGAGAATATTAGATTACTTGGGCAGAAAATTAGCAAAGATATTCAGGTCCTGAACTTAGCACTGGATCAAATTGACCTGATAGACATGTACAGAAGTCTCCACCCCAAAAGCAATAGAATATACATTTTTCTCACCAACGCATGACACATACTCTAAAATCAACCACGTAATTGGACAACAAACACTCCTCAGCAAATGCAAAAGAACTAGAATCATAAGAAATGCTCTCTCAGATGACAGCACAATCCAATTAGAAATCAAGACTAAGAAATTTGTTCAAAACCATAAAATTACATGGAAAATCAATTATCTGCTCCTGAATGACTTTTGAGTAAATAATGAAAGTAAGACAGAAATCAAAAAGTTCTCTGAAGCTAAGGAGAAGAAAGGTAAAACATATCAGAAACTCTGGAACACATCTAAAGCAGTGTTAAGAGGGAAATATATAGCACTAAATTCCCACATCAAAACATAAGAACAATCACAATTTAACAATCTAACATCACAATTAAAATAACTAGAGAACTAAAAGCAAATAAACTCCAAAGTTAGTAGAAAAAAGAAAACAATGAAAATCAGAGCTGAACTGAAGGAGACTGAGAAACAAGAAAACACCCTTGATCAATGAATTCAGAAGTTATTTTTTGAAAAAAAGTAATAGAATAGATATACCACTAACTAGATTAAAAAAGAAGAAAATACAAAATATTCAAGGAAACACAATTAGAAACACTAAAGGGGATATTACCACTGACCCCAAAGACATAAAGATAATCATCAGAGAATATTATGAACACCTCCATAGACATAAACTAGAAAATCTAGGATAAATGGATAAATTCCTGGACACATACAACGTCCCAAGATTGAGCCAGGAAGAAATTGAATTCCTGATCAGACCAATAAAAAGCTTTGAAATTGAGTCAGTAATAAGTAGCCTACCAACAACAAACAAAATAAAAACCCTAGCACCTGATTGATTCACAGCCAAATTCTACCAGAGGTACAAAGAAGAGCTGGTACCATTTCTACTAAAACTATTCCCAAAAATTGAGAAGGAGGAACTCCTCCCTAACTCATTCTAAGAGGGAAGCATCATACTGATACCAAAACCTTGCAGATACACAACAAAAAAAGAAAACATCGGGCCAATATCATTGATGAACATAATTGTAAAAGTACTCAACAAAACACTGGCAAACCGAATCCAGCCACACATCAAAAAACTATTCTGCTGTGATCAAGCAGGCTTTATTTCTGGGATGCAAGGTTGGTTCAACATATGCAAATCAATAAATATAATTCATCACATAAACAGAACCAAAGTGAAAAACCACATGATTATCTCAGTAGATGCAGAATAGACTTTTGATAAAATTTAACACATCTTTATGTTAAGAACTTTCAATGAAGTAGGTATTGAAGGAACATACCTCCAAATAATAAGATCCGTGTATGGCAAACCCAAAGCCAATATCATACTGAAGGGGCAAAAGCTGGAAGCATTGCCATTGAAAACCAGCACAAGACAAGAATGCCTTCTCTCACCACTCCTATTCAACATAGTATTAGACATCCTGGCCAGGGCAATCAGCCAAAAGAAATAAAGAAATTTCATTCAAATAGAAATATAAGAAGTCAAACAATCTTTGTTTGCAGAAATCATGATTCTATGTGCCAGTTCAAAAGCTCCTTAAGCTTATAAACAACTTCAGCAAAGTCCTAGAATACAAAATTGATGTACAAAAGTAGCTAGCATTTCTATAAACTGACAATATTCAAGCTGAGAGCCATATCAGGAACACAGCCCCAATCACAATTTCCACAAAAAAATAAAACACCTAGGAATACAGTTGACTAGGGAGGTGAAAGATCTCCACAAGGAATACTACAAAACACTATTCAAATAAATTACAGATCACAAAAACTTAGAAAAACATTCCAGGCTACTGTGTAGGAAGTATCAATATCATTAAAATGGCCATACTGCCCAAAGCAATTTGTAGATTCTATGCTATCCCTATCAAACTACCAATGATATTCTCCACAGAAATAGAATAAACTATTTTAAAATTCATATGAAACCAAAAAAGAGCCTGAATAGCCAAGGCAGTCCTAAGCAAAAACAACAAAGCTGGAGGCATCATGCTACCTGACTTCAAACTATACTATAAGGTTACAGTAACCCAAACAGTATGGTACAAAAATAAGTGCATAGACGAAGGGAACAGAATAGTCATCCCAGAAATAAGTCTGCACAGCTAAAATTGTCTAATTTTAGACAAACCTGACAAGAACAAGCAGTGGGGAAAGGATTCCCTACTGAATAAATGGTACTGGTATAACAGGCTAGCCATATGCTGAAGATTGAAACTGGATCCCTTTCTTATACCATATACAAAAATCAATTCAAGATGGATTAAAGACTTAATTGCAAAACCCAAAACTATGAAAACCCTGGAAGACAACCTAGACCATACCATTATGGATATAGAAATGGGTCAAGATTTCATGGCAAAGAGGCCAAAAGCAATGACAACAAATGCAAAAATTGGCAAATGGAATCTAATTAAACTAAAGAGCTTCTGCACAGCAAAAGAAGCTATCAACAGAGTAGACCAACAACCTACAAAATGGGAGAAAATATTTACAAACTATGCATTCAACGAGGGTTCAATAGCCAACAACTATAAGGAACTTAAATATACATGAAGAAAACAAACAACCCTATTAATAAGTGGGTAAAGAGCATGAACAGACACTTTACAAAAGAAGACTTACAGGTGTTTGAAAGCATGAATAAAAAGCTCAATATCACTGATCATTAGAGAAAAGTGAATCAAAACCACAATGAGATATCATCTCACATCAGTCAAAATGGCTATTATTAAAAAGTCAAGAAATAACAGATGCTGGTGAGATTGTGGAGAAAAAGGAATGCTTACACACTGTTGGTGGGAGTGTAAATTAGTTCAACCATTGTGGAAGACAACGTGGCAATTCCTCAAAGACCTAACACAGCAATATTATTTGACCTAGCAATCCCATTACTGGATATATACCAAAAAGAATTTAAGTCATGTTATCGTAATAACACATGTATTAGTATGTTTATTGCAGCACTATTCACAATAACAAAGACAAGGAATCAACCTAAATGAGGATCAGTGGTAGACCGGATAAAGAAAATGTGTGCATATACACCGTGGAATATGATAACAGTCAGAAAAAAGAGCAAGGTAATGTTCTTTGCAGCAACATGGATGGAGGTGGAGGCCATTATCCTTAACAAACTAGCACAGTAACAGAAAACCAAATACTGCATGTTCTCACTTGTAAGTGGGAGCTAAATGATGAGAAGACGTGGACACACATAGGGAAACAATGCACACTGGGACCTACTTGAGTTTGGAGGGTGAGAGGAGGGAGAAGATCAGGGAAAATAATAGGTACTAGGCTTAATACCTGGGTGACAAAATAATCTGTACAACAAATTCCCATGACACGAGTTTACCTATATAACAAATCTGCACCTGTACACTGAACTTAAATTAAAAGTTAAAAAAGAAATGAAGTTGAAACGAGCTTTATATTTATATTTACTAGTATCCCTTCCTTTGTGTTTTTCAATGCTCAAGCTTCACACTTCTCTCCTGTTTAGACACTCCAGTGAAACTCCACCTATGGGTACTTAATATCATTTTGCTGTGCTCTATCTGTTCTAGTCTCTCACATGAAACATCTTAACAGGGTTTCCCTGCTCCATTAATATATCTTATTCTATATATTCTGTTCATCTTCAAAATTACTCTATGTCCCATTCTCTCAGAATCTTGCTTTATTCTATAGAATCCGTACTAACGTTTAAATGGGGTTTTGCTGGCTACCATTAATTGAATACAACCTAACATTTGAGAAAAAATAACAATTTTTATTGTTTTGTTACTTTGTGGCTCTTCAGAGAATTCTCTTTCTTTCATGGTCATCTGACGTTGGTACAATAAAATCATGACTGATTTTTGCTGGTCCAACGTATTTACAGGCATGTGAAGAATTATATTATCTTCACAGTTAAGCAAGTATTCTGTTAATTACTGTGTAACTAAGTAGTTGGTCAGTTTTTCACATCAGGCAGTTGAAAGCACAATGAAGTATATTCTTTATGTGACTAATGTGACCTTTTCAGGAAATATACTGCTTAAAAATGCCTGCTTCTCAGGTTGTATTTTCAAAGTTGTTTGCCAAGTGTCATGTCCCAAAGAACCTTAGCTCTTTTTAGTGTGGAATGGTATTTAGAAACCAAAACATAGTCAATATGTGTGCTCATTGCTACAGCAGTGTTATTGCTTATAAGCCCTTTTCAGTGGACAAATTTAGAAAATGTGTGTGTGTGTGTGTGTGTGTGTGTGTGTTTAAATTATAGGTTCACACTGATAGCTCTATTTCAAATTTAATATCACAGGACCCTTCCTCATTTCTGCTATATCATATTTGTTTCTTCATCTACCAACTATAACATCCCAATTTAGAAAATTATCAACATATTTACTCATATAATTCACACAAAATTGTATAGCCTACAATAAACACAGAATAGTTTTAGAATTACTATACTACTAGTACAACTGAAAATAAATCAGTTGAGAAAAATACAGTATGGTAAGTAGTCCTGTTTGTCTTTAAGATATATGTCGAACTAAGGAAGCAAGGTTAGAATAATCAAAAGTTACATCAATTATTATTTCTGTAAGGTTATGTTATTAATTTGATATACAACTAGGCTCATTTGTTTCTATTAGTAGTCAGTTTTAGGGCTTTCTTTTTCAATATTTTCATTTATTTTTATTTCTGAAAAGTATAAGCTATGTGCATAGTTCAAAAATCAAAGTTATATTAAAAAAGATTTAGTCAAAGAATCTCAATTTCATCCCTAATACCTGTACTTCAATACCACTCATCTGCTGGAGGTATCCATTCTTTCAATTTCTGGTTTGCTTTCCTCAGTTTCTCCTTTTCATATATAAGGAAATATACACATTCTGTAAGAAGCTGTATATTGCAAATGGTTCTTTGTTTTTTATTGATATATAATAGTTGTACATATTTTGGTGATACATATGATATTTTGATATCTGTATAAAATCAATGTAATTGGGATACCTATAACCTCCAACATGTATCTTTCTTTGTGCTGGGAGCATTGCAGTTCTTTTATTCTAGCTATTTTGAAATATAAAATAAACTATTGTTAACTGTAATTTCCATATTGTACTACTAAGTACTAGAACTTATTCCTACTATTTTCCAGTATTTTTTGTACGCCTTAGCCAACTTCTCTTTATTCCTCCCTCCTCCTTCCTTTATCCACATCTAGTAACCACTATTCTATTCTCTACCTCCATAAGATACACAATTTTAGTTACTGTATATGAGTGACAGCATGCAATATGTGTCTTATGACGTTTGGCTTATTTCACTTAACACAATGACCTGATGTTCCATCCATGTTGCTGCAAATGACAGGATTTCCTTCTTTTTTATTGCTGAATAATGTGAATGAGAACATGCAATATTTGTCTTTCAGTGCCCAGCTAATTTCATTTATCATAATAACCTCCAGTTTGATTCAAACAATAGAATTTCATTCCTTTTATGCCTGAAAAAATTCCATTGTGTATATATGCTACATCATCTTTATTCATTCATCCATTGATGAATACTAAGTTGATTCTGTATCTTGCCTATTCTGAATAGTGCTGCACTAAAAAAGGGAGTGCAGATATCTCTTCAATATGTTTATTTCCTTTATTTTGAATATATACTCAGCAGTAGGATTGCTGGATCAAATGATATTTTTAATTTAAATTTTTGGAGGAACTACCATACTGTTTTTCATAGTGGTTGTACTAATTTACATTCCCACCAGCAGTATAAAATGTTCCATTTTCTTTTCATCCTTGACAGCATTTGTTATTTTTTTCATCTTTTTTGGTAATAGCCATTCTAACAAGGAAAAAAGGATATCTCATTGTGTTTTTGTTTTGCATTTCCCTGATGATTAGTGATTTTGCACATTGTTTCATGTATTTGGCCATTTGAATGCCTTCTTTTGAGGTATGTCTATTCAGATGTCATGCTTATTTTTAAATCGGATTGTTTGTATTTTTGCTGTTGAGTTCCTCACACATTCTATGTATTAATTATTGGATTAATAGTTTGTAAATATTCATTCTATTCTACTAGTTGTCTATGCACTCTATTTTTCCATTGCTGTGCAGAAGCTTTTTAGTTTGATATAACCTCGTTTGTTTAATTTTGCCTTTGTTGCCTATGCTTCTAAGGTCTTAATCCAAAACATCTTTGCCCAGACCGACGTCCTGTAGTATTTCTCCAATTTTTTCTCTTAGTAATTTTATAGCTTCAGGTCTTACATTTAAGTCTTTAATCCATTTTTGAGTTGATTTTTATATGGTGAAAAATGGAGACATAGTTTATTTCTTCTGCATATGGTTATCCAGTTTTCCCAGCATGACATTTTAGACACACTCTTTCCCTATGTGTATGTTCTTGGCACCTTTGTCGAAAATGAGTTGACTATATGGGGATAAATTTATTTCTGGGTGTTCTGTTCTGTTCTACTGGTCACTGTGTCTGTTTTTATGCCAGTATCATGCTGCTTTGGTTAGTGTAGAGTTGTCGTATAATTTGAAATTAGTGACATAGTTTGGATATTTTTACTCTCCCAAATCTCATGTTGAATTGTAATCCCCAATGGTGGAGGTGGGGCCTGGTGGGAAGTGTTTGGACCATAGGAGTTGATCCCTCAAGGTTTGGTGCTGTCTTCGTGACAGGGTTCTCATGAGATTTAGTCGTTTAAAAGTGTAGTGTGACACCTCTCCCTCACAATCTGTCTCTCTTGCTCCTGCTTTGTGGTGTGATGTGCAAGCTCTGACTTCACCTTCTCCCATGAGTAAAAGCTTCCTGAGGCCTCACCAGAAGCTATGCTTTCTGTATAACCTGCAGAACCGTGAGTCAAGTAAATCAGTTTTCTCTGTAAATTACCCAGTCTCCGGTATTTATTTATAACAATGCAAGAACAGCCTGATACCATCAAGTAGTGTGATGCCTCCAGCTTTGTTCTTTTTTTCCACATTATTGCTTTAGCTCTTTTGGGTCTTTTATGATTCCATACAAATTTTAGCCTGGTATTTCTATTTCTGTGAAGGATGTGATTGATATTTTGATAGGAATTGCATTAAATCTGTTGATCACTTTGGGTAGTATCATCATTTTAACAATACTCAATATTCTCAATATTATAACAATAATTTTTATCTACTACTTTTAAGCATTTTAATATTCCAACGGCTAATCATTTGTTATTTTCTGTTTGTTTTCTACAGTTTCTTGAAAACTACAATGGTACTTTGAGAGCTGAATGGGCATCTCTGGAAAGGCCTATGAGAGCAACAGTTAGAAAGTCTTCTAAGTGACTTGTCTGGGGATCAGCAGAGGGATCTGCTTGGGGACTAGAAAGTGGACTTCCTACGAGAAACATAGGGGTCCATGCTGTGAGTCCTGTAGAGGGCATGCTGAGAGACATGCTGGGGAATACATGCAAAGTCATACAAGGAGATTATTGTGAGGCCTGAAGGGAGACGTGCTCTGAGTCCTGTAAGAGGGCATGCTGAGAGACATGCAAGAGGATATGCCATGGGTCCTACAAGAGGACTTGCTGTGAGTCCTGAAAAAGGCCATGCTGTGAGTCATTCAAGGAAACCTGTGGTAAATCCTGCAAGATGACATGCTAAGAGACTTGTTATGGTATGTGCTGTGAGTCCTACAAAAAAATGTGCTGTGCGTCCTACCAGAGAATATGCTGAGACAAGCAAAGCAATGAACTGTGAGTTCTTCAAAGAGACATCCTGTGAGTTCTGCACAGATATTTGTTCTGGGATGGGTAAGGAGATCTACTGTGAGTCCCACAAGGAGGCCTCTTATGATGCTTGAAAGGGAATTGTTCTGGGAGCTGCAATGAGACTTACTATAAAACCAACAGAACCGTATGCTGGGGAAACTAAGATCTGCAAAACAATTAACTGGGTAAGTTTTGTACATTTGCCTTTTCATATAACAGGTCTAATGTGTATTATAATTTTAAAATAAGATTGCAATTTTCACATGCCTACACTTGTCTCCAAGTGTGAATCTAAAGATCTTATGTAGGCATTGTGTTAAAGAATTTTAGAGAAAGGATCTTATATCTTGTGATTTTAGAAAAAAAACCCTCTTATTAAAAAGGAGCAGTTTAAAGAAAAAGTGCTTTGAATTTACCCTCATTTTTCCTTACTTCAAGGTAGGAAGTGTTGAAAAGGAGAAAACATTATATTGACTATTTCTTGTTTTATTTTTTTTCTAAACTTTAGTTTTAGTTTTGGAGCTATAAGTGAATGCTTGTTACATAGGTAAACATGTGACATCGGGGGTTGTTGTACAGATTATTTTATCAACAAGGTATTAAGCCAGGTACCCAATAGTTATATTTTCTGCTCCTCTCTCTCCTCCCACTCTCCACCCTCAAGTACTGCAGTGTTTGTTGTTTCCTTCTTTGTGATCATACATTTTTATTATTTAGCTCCCAATTATAAGTGAGAACACATGGTATTTGGTTTTCTGTTCCTGTGTGAGTTTGCTAAAGATAATAGCCACCAGCTCCATTCATGTTTTGGCGAAGAAAATTATCTCATTCTTTTTTATGGCTGTACAGTATTCCATGGTGTATATGTACCACACTTTTTTATCCAATCTATCATTGATGGGCATTTAGGTTAATTCCATGTCTCTTATCGTAAAAAGTGTTGTAATAAACGTTCACTTGCATGTGTCTTTATGGTAGAATAATTTATATTCCTCTGGGTATATACAAAGTAATGGGACTGCTGGGTCAAATCATAGTTCTGCTTTAAGCTTTTTGAGGAATCATCATGTTTTCCACAATGGTTGAATGAATTTATACTCCCACCAACAGTGTATAATTGTTTCCTTTTCTCCACAAGCTCACCAGCATCTGTTATATTTTCACTTTTTAGGAATAACCATTCTTACTGATGTGAGATGGTATCTCATTGTGGTTTTGATTTGCATTTCTATAATGATCAGTGATATTGAGCTTTTTTATATGCTTGTTGGTTGTATGTACATCTTCTTTTGAAAACAGTCCGTTCATGTCCTTTGTGCACTTTTTAATGTTTTTTTTCTTTTGTAAATTTGTTTAAGTTCCTTATACATGATGGATATTAGACCTTTGTCAGATGCATAGTTTGCACATATTTTCTCCCTTTCTGTAGGATGTCTGTTTACTCTGTTGATAGTTTCCTTTACTGTGCAGAAGCTCTTAAGTTTAATTAGATCCTACTTGTTAATTTTACTTTTGTTGCAATTGATTTGGTACATTTGTCATGAAATCTTTGCCCATTCCTTTGTCCAGGATGGTATTGCTTAGGTTTTCTTCCAGGATTTTTATAGTTTTGGATTTTACATTTAAGTCTTTAATCCATCTTGAGTTGACTGTTGTATATGTTTTAAGGAAGGGTTCCAGCTTGAACCTTCTACATATGATCAGCCATTTATCCCAGCACCATTTATTGAATAGGGAGTCTTCTTTCCATTGCTCATTTTTTTTTCAGCTTTGTCAAAGATCAGATGGTTGTAGATATGCAGTCTTACTTCTGCGCTCTCTTTTCTGATCCATTGGTCTATGTCTGTTCTTGTACCAGTACCACACCATTTTGGTTACAGTGGTCCTCTACTACAGTTTCAAGTCAGGTAGTGTGATGCCCCCAGTTTTGTTCTTTTTGCTTAGGATCGCCTTGGCTATTCAGCCTCATTTTTGGTTCCATGTGAATTTTAAAATAGCTTTGTCTAGCTCTGTGAAGAATGTGATGAGTATTTTGCTAATAAGAGCATTCAATCTGTAAATTGCTTTGGGCAGTTTAGTCATTTTAATGACATTGATTCTTTCTATCCATGGTCATGGTACACTTTTCCATTATTTGTGTCTTCTCTGATTTCTTTGGGCAGTGTTTTGTAATTCTTACTATAGAAATGATTAAAGGACCATTACTACTGACCCCACAGAAATAAAAACAACCATGAGAAACTACTGTGAACAACTCTATACACACAAGCTAGAAAACCTAGAAGAGATGAACAAATTCCTCAACACTTACACCCTCCCAAGACTGAGCCAGGAAGAAACTGATTCCTAGGATGAACCAATAAAGAACTTTAAAATCGAATCAGTAATATCCCAGCATCTGATGGATTCACAGCCAAATTCTACCAGATGTACAAAGAGCTGGTACCATTCCTATAGAAGCTACTCCAAAAAATTGAGGAGGAGGGACTCCTCCCCAACTCATTCTATGAGACCAGCATCATCTTGACACAAAAACCTGGCAGAGGCACATCAATAAAAGAAAACTTCAGGCCAATATTCCTGATAAACATCAATGCAAGAATCCTCAATAAAATACTTGCACACCGAATCCAGCAGTGTATCAAAAAGCTAATCCACCATGATAGAGTAGGCTTTATTCCTGGGATGCAAGGTTGGTTCAACATATGAAACTCAATAAATGTAAATCATTACATAAACAAAACTGAAAACAAAAACCACATGATTATCTCAATAGACACAGGAAAGGCTTTTGACAAAATTCAACACTCCTTCATGTTAAAAACTCTCAATAAACTATTTATTGAAGAAACATATCTTAAAATAATAAGAGTCATCTATGGCAAACCCAGAGCAAACATTATACTGAATGAGCAAAAGCTGGAAGCATTCCCTTTGAAAACCAGCACAAGACAAGGACAACCTCTCTCACCACTTCTATTCAACATAGTTTTGGAAGCCTTAACCAGAGCAATCAGACAAAAGTAAGAAATAAAAGACATCCAAATAGGAAAAAGGGAAGTCAAACTGTCTCTATGTGCAGACAACATGATTCCATATCGAGAAAATGCCATAATCTCAGCCCAAAAGTTCAGAAAGCTGATAAGCAACATCAGCAAAGTTTTAGGACACAAAATCAATGCACAAAAGTTACTAGCACTCCTATACATCAACAACAGCCAAATCATGAGCCAAATCGGAAATGCCATCCCATTCACAAAGGCACTAAAAGAAAAAAATCCTAGGAATACAGCTAACCAGGGATTTGAAAGATCTCTACAATGAGCGTATTTCTATAAACTGACCTAACATTTGAAAAATTATAAAGCCATCTTTTTGAAAGATAGTTATCGCTTCAATGTATTTCCTCTCCCAAAACACCAAATATGAAAAAAAAAATTTTTTTTGTATTTTTATTTTTTTTTATTTTTATTTTTATTTTATTTTATTATTATTTTTTTTATAATACTTTAAGTTCTAGGGTACATGTGCATAACGTGCAGGTTTGTTACATATGTATACTTATGCCATGTTGGTGTGCTGCACCCATCAACTCGTCAGCACCCATCAATTCATCATTTATATCATGTATAACTCCCCAATGCAATCCCTCCCTCCTCCCCCCCCCCATGATAGGCCCCAGTGCGTGATGTTCCCCTTCCTGAGTCCAAGTGATCTCATTGTTCAGTTCCCACCTATGAGTGAGAACATGCGGTGTTTGGTTTTCTCTTCTTGTGATAGTTTGCTAAGAACGATGGTTTCCAGCTGCATCCATGTCCCTACAAAGGACGCAAACTCATCCTTTTTTATGGCTGCATAGTATTCCATGCTGTATATGTGCCACATTTTCTTAATCCAGTCTGTCACTGATGGACATTTGGGTTGATTCCAAGTCTTTGCTATTGTGAATAGTGCCGCAATAAACATACGTGTACATATGTCTTTGTAGTAGAATAATTTATAATCCTTTGGGTATATACCCAGTAGTGGGATGGCTGGGTCATATGGTACATCTAGTTCTAGATCCTTGAGGAATTGCCATACTGTTTTCCATAATGGTTGAACTAGTTTACAATCCCACCAACAGTGTAAAAGTGTTCCTATTTCTCCACATCCTCTCCAACACCAGTTGTTTCCTGACTTCTTAATGACTGCCATTCTAACTGGTGTGAGATGGTATCTCATTGTGGTTTTGATTTGCATTTCTCTGATGGCGAGTGATGATGAGCATTTTTTCATGTGTCTGTTGGCTGTATGAATATCTTCTTTTGAGAAATGTCTGTTCATATCCTTTCCCCACTTTTTGATGGGGTTCTTTGTTTTTTTCTTGTATATTTGTTTGAGTTCTTTGTAGATTCTGGATATTAGCCCTTTGTCAGACGAGTAGGTTGCAAAAATTTTCTCCCATTCTGTAGGTTGCCTGTTCACTCTGATGGTAGTTTCTTTTGCTGTGCAAAAGCTCTTTAGTTTAATTAGATCCCATTTGTCAATTTTTGCTTTTGCTGCCGTTGCTTTTGGTGTTTTAGACATGAAGTCCTTGCCCATGCCTATGTCCTGAATGGTACTACCTAGATTTTCTTCTAGGGTTTTAATGGTATTAGGTCTAACATTTAAGTCTCTAATCCATCTTGAATTAATCTTCGTATAAGGGGTAAGGAAAGGATCCATTTTCAGCTTTCTAATTATGGCTAGCCAATTTTCCCAGCACCATTTATTAAATAGGGAATCCTTTCCCCATTTCTTGTTTCTCTCAGGTTTGTCAAAGATCAGATGGCTGTAGATGTGTGGTATCATTTCTGAGGACTCTGTTCTGTTCCATTGGTCTATATCTCTGTTTTGGTACCAGTACCATACTGTTTTGGTTACTGTAGCCTTGTAGTATAGTTTGAAGTCAGGTAGCGTGACGCCTCCAGCTTTGTCCTTTTGACTTAGGATTGTCTTGGCAATGCGGGCTCTTTTTTGGTTCCATATGAACTTTAAAGCAGTTTTTTCCAATTCTGGGAAGAAACTCATTGGTAGCTTGATGGGGATGGCATTGAATCTATAAATAACCTTGGGGAGTATGGCCATTTTCACGATATTGATTCTTCCTATCCATGTGCATGGTATGTTCTTCCATTTGTTTGTGTCCTCTTTGATTTCACTGAGCAGTGGTTTGTAGTTCTCCTTGAAGAGGTCCTTGACATCCCTTGTAAGCTGGATTCCTAGGTATTTTATTCTCTTTGAAGCAATTGTGAATGGAAGTTCATTCCTGATTTGGCTCTCTGCTTGTCTGTTGCTGGTGTATAAGAATGCTTGTGATTTTTGCACATTAATTTTGTATCCTGAGACTTTGCTGAAGTTGCTTATCACCTTAAGGAGATTTTGGGCTGAGACGATGGGGTTTTCTAAATATACAATCATGTCATCTGCAAACAGGGACAATTTGACTTCTTCTTTTCCTAACTGGATACCCTTGATTTCTTTCTCTTGCCTGATTGCCCTAGCCAGAACTTCCAACACTATGTTGAATAGGAGTGGTGAGAGAGGGCATCCCTGTCTTGTGCCAGTTTTCAAAGGGAATTTTTCCAGTTTTTGCCCATTCAGTATGATATTAGCTGTGGGTTTGTCATAAATAGCTCTTATTATTTTGAGGTACGTTCCATCAATACCGAATTTATTGAGCGTTTTTAGCATGAAGGGCTGTTGAATTTTGTCAAAAGCCTTTTCTGCATCTATTGAGACAATCATGTGGTTCTTCTCTTTGGTTCTGTTTATATGCTGGATTACGTTTATTGATTTGCGAAAGTTGAACCAGCCTTGCATCCCAGGGATGAAGCCCACTTGATCATGGTGGATAAGCTTTTTGATGTGCTGCTGAATCCGGTTTGCCAGTATTTTATTGAGGATTTTTGCATCGATGTTCATCAGGGATATTGGTCTAAAATTCTCTTTTTTTGTTGTGTCTCTGCCAGGCTTTGGTATCAGGATGATGTTGGCCTCATAAAATGAGTTAGGGAGGATTCCCTCTTTTTCTATTGATTGGAATAGTTTCAGAAGGAATGGTACCAGCTCCTCCTTGTACCTCTGGTAGAATTCAGCTGTGAATCCATCTGGTCCTGGACTTTTTTTGGTGGGTAGGCTATTAATTGTTGCCTCAATTTCAGAGCCTGCTATTGGTCTATTCAGGGATTCAACTTCTTCCTGGTTTAGCCTTGGGAGAGTGTAAGTGTCCAGGAAATTATCCATTTCTTCTAGATTTTCTAGTTGATTTGCGTAGAGGCGTTTATAGTATTCTCTGATGGTAGTTTGTATTTCTGTGGGGTCAGTGGTGATATCCCCTTTATCATTTTTTATTGCATCTATTTGATTCCTCTCTCTTTTCTTCTTTATTAGCCTTGCTAGCGGTCTGTCAATTTTGTTGATCTTTTCAAAAAACCAACTCCTGGATTCATTGATTTTTTGGAGGGTTTTTTGTGTCTCTATCTCCTTCAGTTCTGCTCTGATCTTAGTTATTTCTTGTCTTCTGCTAGCTTTTGAATGTGTTTGCTCTTGCCTCTCTAGTTCTTTTAATTGTGATGTCAGAGTGTCAATTTTAGAACTTTCCTGCTTTCTCTTGTGGACATTTAGTGCTATAAATTTCCCTCTACACACTGCTTTAAATGTGTCCCAGAGATTCTGGTATGTTGTATCTTTGTTCTCATTGGTTTCAAAGAACATCTTTATTTCCGCTTTCATTTCGTTATGTACCCAGTAGTCATTCAGGAGCAGGATGTTCAGTTTCCATGTAGTTGAGCGGTTTTGATTGAGTTTCTAAGTCCTGAGTTCTAGTTTGATTGCACTGTGGTCTGAGAGACAGTTTGTTATAATTTCTGTTCTTTTACATTTGCTGAGGAGTGCTTTACTTCCAATTATGTGGTCAGTTTTGGAATAAGTGCGATGTGGTGCTGAGAAGAATGTATATTCTGTTGATTTGGGGTGGAGAGTTCTATAGATGTCTATTAGGTCTGCTTGGTGCAGAGATGAGTTCAATTCCTGGATATCCTTGTTAACTTTCTGTCTTGTTGATCTGTCTAATGTTGACAGCGGAGTGTTGAAGTCTCCCATTATTATTGTATGGGAGTCTAAGTCTCTTTGTAAGTCTCTAAGGACTTGCTTTATGAATCTGGGTGCTCCTGTATTGGGTGCATATATATTTAGGAGAGTTAGCTCTTCCTGTTGAATTGAGCCCTTTACCATTATGTAATGGCCTTCTTTGTCTCTTTTGATCTTTGATGGTTTAAAGTCTGTTTTATCAGAGACTAGGATTGCAACCCCTGCTTTTTTTTGTTCTCCATTTGCTTGGTAGATCTTCCTCCATCCCTTTATTTTGAGCCTATGTATGTCTCTGCATGTGAGATTGGTCTCCTGAATACAGCAGACTGATGGGTCTTGACTCTTTATCCAGTTTGCCAGTCTGTGTCTTTTAATTGGACCATTTAGTCCATTAACATTTAAGGTTAATATTGTTATGTGTGAACTTGATCCTGCCATTATGATATTAACTGGTTATTTTGCTCGTTAGTTGATGCAGTTTCTTCCTAGCCTCGATGGTCTTTACATTTTGGCATGTCTTTGCGATGGCTGGTACCGGTTTTTCCTTTCCATGTTTAGTGCTTCCTTCAGGGTCTCTTGTAAGGCAGGCCTGGTGGTGACAAAATCTCTAAGCATTTGCTTCTCTGTAAAGGATTTTATTTCTCCTTCACTTATGAAACTTCGTTTGGCTGGATATGAAATTCTGGGTTGAAAATTCTTTTCTTTAAGAACGTTGAATATTGGCCCCCACTCTCTTCTGTCTTGTAGAGTTTCTGCCGAGAGATCTGCTGTTAGTCTGATGGGCTTCCCTTTGTGGGTAACCCGACCTTTCTCTCTGGCTGCCCTTAAGATTTTTTCCTTCATTTCAACTTTGGTGAATCTGGCAATTATGTGTCTTGGAGTTGCTCTTCTGGAGGAGTATCTTTGTGGCGTTCTCTGTATTTCCTGAATTTGAATGTTGGCCTGCCCTACTAGGTTGGGGAAGTTCTCCTGGATGATATCCTGAAGAGTGTTTTCCAACTTGGTTCCATTTTCCCCCTCACTTTCAGGCACCCCAATCAGACGTAGATTTGGTCTTTTTACGTAATCCCATACTTCTTGCAGGCTTTGCTCATTTCTTTTTCTTCTTTTTTCTTTTGGTTTCTCTTCTCGCTTCATTTCATTCATTTGATCTTCAATCGCTGATACTCTTTCTTCCAGTTGATCGAGTCGGTTACTGAAGCTTGTGCATTTGTCACGTATTTCTCGTGTCATGGTTTTCATCTCTGCCATTACGTTTAAGATCTTCTCTGCATTAATGAGTCTAGCTGTCAATTCTTCCACTCTTTTTTCAAGATTTTTAGTTTCTTTGCGCTGGGTACGTAATTCCTCCTTTAGCTCTGAGAAGTTTGATGGACTGAAGCCTTCTTCTCTCCTCTCGTCCAAGTCATTCTCTGACCAGCTTTGATCCGTTGCTGGCGATGGGCTGCGCTCCTTCGCAGGGGGAGATGCGCTCTTATTTTTTGAATTTCCAGCTTTTCTGCCCTGCTTCTTCCCCATCTTTGTGGTTTTATCTGTCTCTGGTCTTTGATGGTGGTGACGTACTGATGGGGTTTTGGTATAGGTGTCCTTCCTGTTTGATAGTTTTCCTTCTGACAGTCAGAAGGACTGTCTGTTGGTCTGTTGGAGATTGCTTGAGGTCCACTCCCGACCCTGTTTGCCTGGGTATCAACAGCAGAGGTTGCCGAAGATAGAATATTGCTGAACAGCGAGTGTACCTGTCTGATTCTTCCTTTGGAAGTTTCCTCTCAGGGGTGTACTCCACCCTGTGAGGTGTGGGGTGTCAGACTGCCCCTAGTGGGGGATTTCTCCCAGCTAGGCTACTCAGGGGTCAGGGACACACCTGAGCAGGCAGTCTGTCCGTTCTCAGATCTCAACCTCCGCGTTGGGAGATCCACGGCTCTCCCCAAAGCTGTCAGACAGAGTCGTTCGCGTCTGCACCGGCTCCCGCTACTTCCCCTGTTGGTCTTCAGCTGTGCGCTGTCCCCAGAGGTGGAGACTACAGAGACAGGCAGGCTTCCTTGAGCTGCTGTGAGATCCACCCAGTTCGAGCTTCCCAGCAGCTTTGTTTACCTACTTAAGCCTCAGCAATGGCGGGCGCCCCTCCCCCAGCCTCGCTGCTGCCTTGCGAATAGATCGCAGCAGACTGCTGTGTTAGCAGTGAGGGAGGCTTCGTGGGCGTGGGACCCTCCCGGCCAGGTGTGGGATATATTCTCCTAGTGTGCCTGTATGCTTACAGCACAGTATTTGGGTGGGAGTTACCCGATTTTCCAGGTGTTGTGTGTCTCAGTTCCCCTGGCTAGGAAAATGGATTCCCTTCCCCCTTGCGCTTCCAGGTGAGGCGATGCCTCGCCCTGCTTCAGCTCTCGCTGGTCAGGCTGCAGCAGCTGACCAGCACCGATTGTCCGGCACTCCCTAGTGAGATGACCCCAGTACCTCAGTTGAAAATGCAGAAATCACCGGTCTTCTGTGTCGCTCGCGCTGGGAGTTGGAGACTGGAACTGTTCCTATTCGGCCATCTTGCTCCGCCCCCCCGAAAAATTTTTTTTTATTATACTTTAAGTTCTAGGGTACTTGTGCACAACGTGCAGGTTTGTTACATATGTATACTTGCGCCATGTTGGTGTGCTGCACCGATCAACTCGTCAGCACCCATCAACTCGTCATTTACATCAGGTATAACTCTCAATGCCATCCCTCCCCCCTCCCCCCTCCCCATAATGGGCCCTGGTTCTCAACATCAACAAACTAACACAAGAACAGAAAACCAAATACCGCATGTTCTCACTCATAAGTGGGAGCTGAACAATGAGAACACATGGACACAGAATGGGAACAACACACACCAGAAACTGTTTGGGGGTGGTGGGCAAGGGGAGAGAACTTAGATGACTGGACAATAGGTGCAGCAAATCACCATGGCACATGCATACCTATGTAACAAACATGCACTTTCTGCACATGTATCCCAGAACTTGAAGTAAATTAAAAAAAAAAAAAAATACTACAGATACTAAGATAATGTGGTTTAGGTGTTTGCTATGGAGTAGAAATGACCGGAAGTACCACAGTAAATATGTTTACAATGGAAAACAGTTGAAAGACAAATGTATAACATAAATAGACTGTAAAGACAATTCAAGTGACAATGTTGAGTTATCCTCTAGACTATTTTCCACTTCGGCAACATAACAAGGTTTCAGAATTCACCAAAAATATCACATATTTTTTCAGTTTTCACTTGTTTCACAGTTTTAATATTTATTAAAACATAGACGTAAACCACTGTTTGCTTTACTGATTTTGAATCATTGTATCATTGGTTGCTTTACTATAACAATAAGAAAATACTTAGTATTGTGGGGGTCATAGTCTCTTGGCCCCCTAAAGTGTCACTGAAAAATTACTGCCATGAGGTAAATTGATTGAAAATTTATTTAACATGTATACTCAGAAATCTTCCCAATGGAATACTCTGCAGCCATAAAAAAGAATGAGATTAAATTCTTTACAGAGACATGGATGGAGCTGGAGACCATTATACTTAGCAAACTAACACAGGAACAGAAGACCAAACGTTGTATGTTCTCACTTATAAGTGGGAGCTAAATAATGAAAACACATGGAAACAGAGAGAAGAACAATGGACGCTGGGCTCTACTTTAGGGTAGAAGATGGGAAGGGGAAGATAACTAGGAAAAATAACTAATGGGTCCCATGCTTAATACCTGGGTGATGAAATAATCTGTACAACAAACTCCATAACATAAGTTTACTTATATAACAAACCTGCACATGTACCTCTGTTACAGAAAAGTGGTCCGGATTCAGAACCCAAGAAAAGGTTATTGAATTTCACACAAGAAAGAATTCAGAGTAAGTGTAAACAGTAAAGTGACATCGAGTTTGTTAAGAAAGTAAAGGAATAAAAGAATGGCTACTCCACAGAAAAAGCAGCACTGAAGGCTGCTGGTTGCCCATTTTTATGGTTATTTCTTGATTATATGCTAAACAAAGGGTGGAGTAATCATGCTTCCCCTTTTAGACCATATAAGGTAACTTTCTGACATTGCCATTGCATTTGTAAACTGTCATGGCGCTGATGGAAGTGTAGCAGTGAAGAAGACCAGAGGTCAGTCTTGTAGCCATCTTGGTTTTGGTGTAGCTGGGTTTTTTACTGCAACCTGTTTTTTTTTTTTTTTTTTTTTTTTTTTTTTCTTTAAGTTCTGGGATACATGAGCAGATTTGTTACATAGGTATACACGTGCCACAGTGGTTTGCTGCACCCATCAAACCATCATCTACATTAGGTATTTCTTCTAATGCTATCCCTCCTCTAGTCCCCCACCCCCTGACAGGTCCCAGTGTGTGATGTTTCCCTCCCTATGTCCATGTGTTCTCATTGTTCAATTCCCACTTATAAGTGAGAACATGCATTGTTCGCTTTTCTGTTCTTGTGTTAGTTTGCTGAGGATGATGGTTTCCAGCTTCATCCATATTCCTGCAAAGGACATGAACTCATCTTTTTCTATGGCTGCAAAGTATTCCATGGTGTATATGTGCCACAGTTTCTTTATTCAGTCTATCATTGATGGGTTTTTGGGTTGGTTCCAAGTCTTTGCTATTGTGTATAGTGCCACAATAAACACACATGTTCATGTGTTTTCATAGTAGAATGATTTATAATCCTTTGGATATATACCCAGTAATGGGATTGCTGGATCAAATGGTATTTCTGGTTCTATATCCTTGAGGAATTGCCACACTGTCTTCCACAATGGTTGAACTAATTTACTCTCCCACCAACAGTGTAAAAGCGTTCCTATATCTCCACATCCTCTCCATCATCTGTCATTTCCTGACTTTTTAATCATCACCATTCTAAATGGCATGAGATGGTATCTCATTGTGGTTTTGATTTGCATTTCTTTAATGACCACTGATGACAAACTTTTATTCATAAGTTTTTTGGCCATATAAATGTGTTCTTTTGAGAAGTGTGTGTTCACATCCTTCGCCCAATTTTTGATTTTTTTTTTTTTTTCTTGTAAACTTGTTTAAGTTACTTGTAGGTTCTGGATATTAGCTCTTTGTCAGATGGATAGATTGCAAAAATTTTCACCCATTCTGAAGGTAGCCTGTTCACTCTGATGATGGTTTCTTTTGCTGTACCGAAGCTCTTCAGTTTAATTAGATCCCATTTGTCAATTTTGGCTTTTGTTGCCATTGCTTTTAGTATTTTAGCCATGAAGTCTTTGCCCATTCCTATATCCTGAATGGTACTGCCTAGATTTTCTTCTGGGGTTTTTATGGTTTTAGGGCTTACGTTTAAGTTTTTAATCCATCTTGAGTTAATTTTTATATAAGGTGTAAGGAAGGGATCCAGTTTCGGTTTTCTACGTATGGCTAGCTGGTTTTCCCAACATCATTTATTAAAGAGAGAATCCTTTCCCCATTGCTTGTTTTTGTCAGGTTTGTCAAAGATCAGATGGTTGTAGATGTGTGGCATTATTTCTGAGCTCTCTGTTCTGTTCCATTGGTCTATATATCTGTTTTGGTACCAGTACCATGCTGTTTTGGTTATTACTGTAGCCTTGTAGTATTGTTTGAAGTCAGGTGACATGATGCCTCCAGCTTTGTTCTTTTTGCTTAGGATCGTCTTGGCTATACAGACTCTTTTTTGGTTCCATATGAAATTTAGAGTAGTTTTTTTCTAATTCTGTGAAGAAAGTCAATGGTAGCTTGATGGGGATAGCATTGAGTCTATATATTTCTTTGGGCACTATGACCATTTTCATGATATTGATTCTTCCCATCCATGAGCATGGAATGTTTTTCCATTTGTTTGTGTCCTGTCTTATTTCCTTGAGCAGTGGTTTGTAGTTCTCCTTGAAGAGGTCCTTCACATCCCTTGTAAGTTGCATTCCTAGGTATTTTATTCTCTTTGTAGCAATTGTGAATGGGAGTTCACTCATGATTTGGCTCTCTGTTTGTCTATTATTGGTGTATAGGAATGCTTGCAAATTTGCACATTGATTTTGTTTCCTGAGACTTTGCTGAAGTTGCTTCTCAGCTTAAGGAGATTTTGTGCTGAGACGATGCAGTTTTCTAAATATACAATCATATCATCTGCAAACAGAGACAATTTGATTTCCTCCTTTCCTATTTGAATACTCTTTATTTCTTTCTCTTGCCTGATTGCCCTGGTCAGAACTTCCAATACTATTTTGAATAAGAGTGGTGAGAGAGGGCATCCTAGTATTGTGCCAGTTTTTGAAGGGAATGCTTCCAGCTTTTGCCTATTCTGTCTGATATTGGTTGTGGGTTTGTAATAAATAGCTCTTATTATTTTGAGATATGTTCCATCAGTACCTAGTTTATTGAGAGTTTTTATCATGAAAGGGTGTTGGTTTTATCAAAGGCCTTTTCTGCCTCTATTGAGATAATCATGTGGTTTTTGTCATTGGTTCTGTTTATGTGATGGATTACGTTTATTGATTTGTGTATGTTGAACCAGCCTTGCATCCCAGGGATGAAACTGACTTGTTCGTGGTCAATAAGCTTTCTGAAGTGCTGCTGGATTCGGTTTGGCAGTATTTTATTGAGGATTTTCCCATCAAATTTCATCAAGGATATTGACCTGAAATTTTCTTTTTTTGTTGTTTCTCTGCCAGGTTTTGGCATTAAGATGATGCTAGCCTCATAAAATGAGTTAGAGAGGAGTCTCTCTTGTTCTATTGTTTGGAATAGTTTCAGAAGGAATGATACCAGCTCCTCTTTGTGCCTCTGGTAGAATTAGGTTGTGAATCTGTCTGATCCTGGCTTTTTTTTTTTTTTTTTTTTTGGTTGATAGGTTGTTAATTACTGCCTCAATATCAGAACTTGTTATTGGTCTATTCATGGATTCAACTTCTTCCTGGTTTAGTCTTGGGAGGGTGTATGTGTCCAGGAATTTATCCATTTCTTCTAGATTTTCCAGTTTATTTGCATAGAGTTTTTTATAGTATTCTCTGATTGTAATTTGTGTTTCTATGGGATCAGTGATGATATCCCCTTTATCATGTTTTATTGTGTCTATGTGATTCTTCTCTCTTTTTTCATTAGTCTGGCTAGCAGTCTATCTATTTAGTTAACTTTTAAAAAAATAAAAACCTGCTCCTGAATTCATTAATTTTTTGATGGGTTATTCATTTCTCTATCTCCTTCAGTTCTGCTCAGATCTTAGTTATTTCTTGCCTTCTGCTGGCTTTTGACTTTGTTTGCTCTTGCTTCTCTAGTCATTTTAATTGTGATGTTAGGGTGTCAATTTTAAATCTTTCCTGCTTTCTCTTGTGGGCATTTAGTGCACTTAAGAATGTCTAATAGGCTGGGTGTGGTGTCTCATGCCTGTAACCCCAGCACTTTGGGAGGCCGAGGTGGGTGGAACACCTGAGGTCAGGAGTTCGAGACCAGCCTGGCCAACATGGTGAAACCTGTCTCTACTAAAAATACAAAAAATTAGCCAAGCGTGGTGACGAGTGCCTGTAATCCCAGCTACCTGGGAGGCTGAGGCAAGAGAATTGCTTGAACCTGGGAGGTGGAGGTTTCAGTGAGCAGAGATCGCGCCATTGCACTCCAGCCTGGGTGACAAGACCAATACTCCATCTCAAAAAAAAAAATGTCTAATAGAGTTCTACAGTTTATTATATACCACCTTTTAAATAAAACAAGAAAACAATTGTTTGTGGATGACAAATATTTTAGGGCAGCCACAGTTAAAAACATGATTGACAAAAAAAAATTGGTTACCTTTGTGGCATACATGATTTTATGTAACAATTATAATTATTATTATTATTTTTTTTTTTATTTTTATTTTTTTGAGACGGAGTCTTGCTCTGTCACCCAGGCTGGAGTGCAGTGGCCGGATCTCAGCTCACTGCAAGCTCCGCCTCCCGGGTTCACGCCATGCTCCTGCCTCAGCCTCCCGAGTAGCTGGGACTACAGGCGTCCACAACAGTTATAATTATTACAACATACACTAAGTCATATTAGAATTATAGGAGTTTCCCATAATTTTGGAACATAAACCAATAACATTTATACAAATAAAGCCCAAAGAAAACCAAACACCATTTCATATTTGACAGTGCTTCCTGTACGATTTTTATACCAAATAAGCCAAATGTTACTGTTGCATTAGTTCATTATTGATGTCAAACCCAATTTTATATAAAACCTTATAGATAAATGTATTTATCTTTAATCAGTTTGAATATAAGGTAAGATTTTTATAAGGCTTTTACAACCCTTTACAAATTTGTGTTAAAGAGCAGATTACACACAGGTTTTTGCTTTAGGAAAACCCTGTTTCATTTTTATTCCAATGTTCAGTTCACAGGAAAACTGAATACTCCTTTAACTTTAGCCAATATTCTGTGTTTACACACAGAATTTCTTTTACAATTTTTTTTTTTTTCACAAACCTTCCACAACTTGCTTAAACCTTTAGCTTTATCCTAACTTAAAACAATCCTTTAGCCCTTTAGGCAAAAACCTACCCACATTTCCATGCCTTTTTATAATCTTTTACCAAAAACACATTTTACTTTTCTTACACACTTTGAGTGTAAAACTATTTGGTTTTTTGTAGTCTTAAGCACATGTTACACTGTTAACTTTTAGCAACTTTTGGTAGAAACCTTGGTAAGTTTGGGATTTTAATTATATACTAGGTGTGGAGCCTAGGACCCAGACAGAAGTGCAGATAAGGTTTGACTCTTTTCAGCATCTACCTCCATGTGTTTCAGGCCTTACCTAGCTGTAAAGAGAGCAAGTTGTACAGTTAAGAGTCATAGTGGCATTTTATGAAGCATTAAGGAAGCCTACTCACCTTCAAATTGTGCGATATTTCTTGTATAAATTACTTTTTATGAATTATTTTATGACATAGACCATTTACAACATGCTAAGACTTTTTGACTTGTCCTAAACATTTATTTATTTTTTAACAACAAGTTATTTTACTTTAGGTCAAGGGTGTACCATGAGAGATCCTTTCTTATATAAAATATATTTTCTTTATAACCTTCTTTGCATGGTTAGGGGGCATGGCTAATTCAACATGCCCCCAGGTTTTATTTGCAATTTAATGTTCTGAAATAGGTAAATTGAATAATTTTTAAAAGTCAAAGAGGCAGTTTATGACCTTAAAGAATTTAGCAAAACTAATGTCTCACCTGCATAATTTAGACCAAATATTTACATTTTTGAAGATATTTTTATTTTGCCAATAATTTTTAAAACTGTCTTTATTTCCAAAATATTACTTAAGTCACATGAACTAAATAAAAGGCATTACTCTTTTTACTTTTCTGAGAAAATATTTTATTTAAGCACTTATTATTATTAAACCAATTTATCAAAGCTCTCTTGTATATAAACATTACATAGACAACACATATAAATATGCAGACAGACAGAAAGTAAAGGATTCATTCCCTAAGTCAGGAATTATGCTCTAAACCTGGGTTGCCATTGTGAAAGGAGAAAGCATAGCCAAGTGATTACAAGGTCAAGCTCCCAAGGACATGACTGACCAGTTTCCTGGACCATCTTGAAAAGTGGGTTTATGGGATCCTAGTCACACATTCTATTCTAAAATACCCCTCATTATGACAGAACAATATAGAAAAACACACAAAGCACACCAGATTCACTGGAGCTTAAGATTAGCTTCAAAAATCCTTTTTCCCATTAAGCAAAAACTTTACAGAGGAGATAAACAGTGATTTTGCCATTCATTCAACCAATTTTCACAGAGAGAGGGATAGAGTGGGGCCAGAAATCTGACTTTGGGTAAGTGGTGGGGTACCCAGGTAAAAAATGGGATTGGGTTATAAACTCAATCTGGTAAGAATTTCTTACCCTTTTGCCAGCATGACAGGCTTCTGGATTTCCTTTCCCTGGGTGGCCCTAGTGACCTGGCTTGCTGTATCACAGCCCTGGGGGCCAAGCTGCAACACAAAGTGAAATTATCTTTTTCCATTCTGGCCAGAGCAAAATACTTGTGAAAAAACATAGACATTAGCCACTTTGCTTAGCACTCAATATTAATCTGGCGAAGCTCAAACTTGCCCCCAGTTGGGCCCCATAATTGTTAAGCTAATCTCTGACCAGGAGTTTCAACTTGTGCACTCTGGACAAGATAGTCACCCTGAGTAAAAGAAAAGATAGGAAAGAGAAAGGAGAAAAAGAAACGCATAGCCTGTGGCAGGGTGGGGAAGGTGAAGAGCTCAGGGAAGCCAGAGAAAGACACACCCATTGCAGCGACACCAAATCAAAAGTTTAGGGAGCTCCTTGTTGGTCATGAAGGGATTATTTCCAACAGTCCCATCAGCTCTCAAGTTTCCCCTTTTAGTGAGGAAAAAGTTCCCCATGTCCCACCATCCTGTACATGCCTAATCCTATTACCCACAGCTGTTAGCAAGGAGTGCAAGGCAGATTATTTCAAAGAGAATAGCAGTTAACATCCCTTAGTGCCAAACCTGTTCTTAGCCAAAAGAAAATGTACTGAGAGGGACCTCTATCCCCACTGAATCTTACGAGGGACTCTAGCCCTTCTAAGTTAGGCCTCTAACCCAAGGTCAGTCAAGCATCCTTGCTTTTTATTAAGAGGGGTCTCTAACCCACTCTGTCTTAGAAGAGACTCTAATTCCCCTAAGTTGGATTTATAACCCAATCCCATTTTTTACCTGGGTACCCCACCACTTACCCAAAGTCAGCCAATTAGTGCTTTGGGTTGGGGGGATTCTTCAGTACTGTCCTTTCAGGATTCACTAGAAAGGTATTACTGGACCCCACCACTTACCCAAAATTAGTCTTTGAGTTGGGGATGTTCACACTATAATCCCTTTATAGCCACCGAAAAGATATTACAGGAAAGGGGCCCAGATCCAGACCCCAAGAGAGGGTTCTTGGGTCTTGTGCAAAAAAAAATTCAGTGTGAGCTTATAGAGTAAAGTAAAAGCAAGTTTATTAAGAAACTAAAGGAATAAAAGAATGGCTACTCCACAGACAGAGAAGCCCTGAGGGTTGCTGGTTGCCCATTTTTACGGTTATTTCTTGATGATATGCTAAACAAGGAGTGGATTATTCATTGTTCCCCTTTTTAGAACCTATAGGGTAGCTTCCTGTTGTTGCCATAGCATTTGCAAACTATCATGGTGCTAATGGGAGTGTAGCAATAAGGACGACCAGAGGTCACCTCTTGTAACCATCTTGGTTTTGGTGGGTTTTAGCTGGCTTCTTTATTGCAACCTGTTTTATCATAGAGGTCTTTGTGACCTGTATCTGTGCTGATCTCCTATTTCATCCTATGACTTAGAATGCCTTAACCATCTGGGAATGCAGCTCAGTAGGTCTCAGTATCATTTAACTCAACCCTTATTCAAGATGGAGTTGCTCTGGTTCACATGCCTCTAACACCCCTAAACCTAAAATATATCATGTGCCTAAGATAACAGCATTACTTCTTTACCACATCCCAATGCAAGTTTCCAAAATATAATCCAGCACTAACTATGAACTTGGTTGAAAACATTTTTTCTGAGGCTCTCTGAGTATTGATACCTTGAGTCTGTTATACTATAGAGGAAAATTACCAATTCAGGAAGTAAAATTTTTTGTGAAACCCTCTCTAAAAAACCTTCCCTCTCATCTGAAGAATTAGAAAATATATCAAAACTAAAACCAGTATGCCCTTCATTAGTACAATGGGGCTTTTCTCCTGTTTACAGAAGTCCAAATATCAGGGCAATGCTATTTTTTTCGAGGCATAATTGCAAACTCAAGTCTCAAATTTATGCCTTTTTACATCCTTTGCTATGATTAGAACATGCTGTGAACAATGAATTACAGTGACCTGATAATGGTTACTTTGCCTGAACAACAGTGATTTCTACAACCATGTTTGAAACGAAGAGGCAAACTTGTTTTTCCAGCTGTTTAAAAATCAATTACAAGACATTATTAAAATAGCTAAAAGCATTTTATCATCTATAATTTGAAAAAGAATGTCCTAAAATATCATATGTACTTAAGTAAAGTTTCAGGCCTTATTCCCTACTGAGTAAACCATACTGGGTCTCTGCTATTTTTTAAATGGTGTCATTGTAACGCCTCCTGAACCTGTATGTTGGAGATTAAGATTGCCCTACCCAAAGCAGTTATTTCACTCCAAGCTTTATATAGTTAAGAATTATTTTATTTACTCTAAGTTTCTAGCTGATTATGACTTTTTCACTAGTAAACTATTCCATTCACATGTACAATATATAAATAAAGATACAATTTTATTATTTCTTTGAGCTTCTCTATGGATACTTTCCATCATTTTCCATTCACAATTAGAAGGAAAAAAAGAGTGATTTATCATGTGGCATAACATTGCTGGTTAGCTGAAATTACCAAGTACATATTCCTAGTCCTGAGCACATGACTTAGTTTTATTAATTTTCCCTTAACTTTTCTCTTCTAACAGAGATTATTAGCTTTTGCAATGTTTTAGTCGAGGATCATTGGTAATTAAATATAATTATTAAGTTCACTCCATTTTCCCTCAAATGTTATCTCACACACTTTGTGCTGGTAAAATATGGTTTCTGAAACAGTTCACATTCTATAAAAAACATTTAAGTTATTAAAATGTTGGCTCAGATAAGAAAACTTCATGAGATCACATTTCAAACTGTTCTAAATATTCTAAATGAAAACACCCTATAGGAAAAAGTAAATAATATCTTTCTGAAATAAATCACATCTGTATTAATCTGTTTTCACATTGCTTTAAGGAACTACCTAAGATTGAGTAGTTTATGAAAAAATGGTAATTGACTCACAGTTCCACAGGCTTAACAAGAAGCACGACTGGGAGGCATCAGGAAACTTATAATCATGGTGGAAGAGAAGGGGAAGAAAAGACCTCCTTCACATAGCAGCAGAAAAGAAAGAGTGAAGGGGAAAGTGCCACACACTTTCAAACAACCAGATGTCATGAGAACTCACTCAATATTATGAGAACAGCAAGGAGGATGTCACCTCCAAGATTTAATCACCTCCTACCCGGCCCCTCTCCTGACATAAGAGAATTACAACTTGACCTGAGACTTGAATGGGGACACAGAGTCAAATCAAATCATTCGGCCTCTGGCCCTACCCAAATCTCACGTCCTTTTCACATTTCAAAACCAATCATGCCTTCCCAACAGCCCTCAATGTCTTAACTCATTCCAACATTAACCCAAAAATCCAAGTCCAAAGTCTCATCTGAGACAAGGCAAGTACCTCCCACCTACAGGCCTGTAAAATCAAAAACAATCTAGTTACTTCCAAGACACAATGGAGGCACCAGCATTGGGTAAATGCTTTTATTGCAAATGGGAGAAATTGACCAAAACCAAGGGGCTACAGGTCCCATGCAAGTCTGAAACCCAGGAGGGCAGTCATTAAATCTTAAAGCTCTAAAATAATCCTTTTGACTCCATCTCTCACATTCATGGCATGCTGATACAAGGGGTGGGCTCCCAAGACCTTGGGAAGCTTCACCCCTATGGCTCTGTATGGTACAGAACTCACAGCTCCTTTAATGGGTTGGCACTGAGTGCCTGCAGCTTTTACAGGTACACAGTGAAAGCTGTTGGTGGATCTACAATTCTGCAGTCTGGAAGATAGTGGCCTTTTTCTCACAGATCTACTAGGCAGTGCTCCAATGGGGACTCTGTATGGGGGCTCCAACCTCACATTTCTCCCTCTGCCCTGCCCTAGTAGAGATTCTCTATGAGGGCCCCACCCCTGCAGCAGTCTTCTGTCTGGACACCCAGGCATTTCCATACATCCTCTGAAATCTAGGTGGGGGCTCTCAAATCTTGCTCTTTTCTTCTGTGCACCTGTGGAACAACACCAACACCACACAGAAGCTGCCAAGCCTTGGGGCTCCCACCCTCTGAAAGAATGACCCAAGCTGTACTTTGACCCCTTTTAGTCATGACTGGAAATGGAGCAGCTGGCATGCAGTGTGCCATGCCTCAAGACTTTACAAAGCAGTGGGGCCCTGGGCCTGGCCCGTGAAACCATTTTTCCCACTAGGCCTCCAGGTCTATAATTGGAGGGACTGCCACAAAGATCTCTGAAATGCCCTGGAGTTATTTTCCCTATTGTCTTCTCTATTAACATTTGGCTCCTGGTTACTTATGCAAACCTCTGCAGCTGGCTTGAATTTCTCCCCAGAAAATGGGGTTTTATTTTTCTACTGCATAGTCAGGCTGCAAATTTACCAAATTTTTATGCTCTGCTTCCCTTTTAACATAAGTTCCAATTTCATCTTTTTAGTCACACAAATGAGCTTACACTCTTAGAAAGAGGCAGTTCTCATCTTGAACGCTTTGCTGGTTAGAAATTTCTTCCATCAGATACCCTAAATTATTTCTCTCAAGTTTAAAGTTCCATAGATCTCTAGGGGAGGGGCAAAATGATGCCAGTCTCTTTGCTAAAGCATAGCAAGAGTGAGCTTTACTCTCCAGTTCCCAATAAGGTCCTCATCTTCATCAGATACCACCTCAGCCTGGACTTCACTGTCCATAGCATCAGCATTTTCGTCACAACCATTTCACAAGTCGAAAGTTCCAAACATTTCCATTCTTCCTGTCTTCTACTTAGCCCTCCAAACTGTTCCAAACTCTGCCCATTACTCAGTTCCAAAGTCACGTCCACCTTTTCAGGTATCTTTATAGAAATGTCCCAGTTTCCTGCTGCTAATTTTCTATACTAGTCCATTTTCACATTACTATAATGAACCACCTGAAGCTGGGTAGTTTATAAAGAAAATGGGTTCAATTGACTCACAGTTCCACAGGCTTAACAGAAAGCATGGCTTGGAGGCCTCAGGAAACTTACAATCACGATGAAAGAGGAAGGGGAAAGCAACAAACTTCTTTACATGGTGGCCGGGGAGAGAGCAATCGAAGGGGGAAGTGCCATACACTTTCAAACAACGAGATCTCATGAGAACTCGCTCACTATCATGAGAACAGCAAGGGGGAAGTCTGACCCCATGATTCAGTAACCTCTCATGAGGCCCCTCCCCTGACATGTGGGGTTTACAGTTCTAGATGAGATTTGGGTGAGGACACAGAGCAAAACCATATCAACATCTTATACTTCTATACCTGTATAACTAGTGAACAAGGGCACAGGACTCAGTACGTATGTACTGAATAAATATTTGTTGAACAAATGAATGAGGTCTCAGAAGTTAAACGGAGAAGAAGTAATTCACAATGTTTGCAATACTCTGGACCTCGGATAATCTAAGTTTGAATCAGTTACTTATTAGCTTCTATGGGCCAAGGGAAGTTATGTAACCATTTTATCCTTAGTTACCTCTATTGTATACATAATATCTCAATTTATTTGACACATCTATTTGTGTGTGTAATAGACATCTCCATTCAACATGTTGAAAAATGAACTCTCAGTCTTTCTCCTCAAACCTCTTCCTCTTGCAGCAAAAATGAAACCTTTGTATTTACTGATGATATTACTCTTTCTTGAGAGATCTTATTGAAAGAAGGATCAACGAAATAGAGAAATATCTAGAGGTGGAATGGGGTCAAGAGAGAATATATTCTAAGTTAGGCAAAATAACTTATTATTTGTATGCTGAGGGAAATGATACGGAAGGGAAGGACACATTTAAAATGCAGGAGAAAGAGGTGAGACTTTGATTAATGTCCTGGGGGGATAAGGAGTTGTGGGAATTGCTGCACAAATAGATGAGCTGGCTTCAGCTGAGAGCACCATATACGTTGGCCTGCAATAATTAGGTAGAGTATTATGGATGCGGGTGCTAGTAAGGGTGTTGATGTGGTGGACAAGATTGTAAAGCTCTCTTCAAATTGTTGCAATTTTCTCAGTGAAATAAGAAGCAAGATAATCTAATCTGCAGATTGCTTTGGTTAGTCTTAGCATCTTAACAATATTGATTCTTCCAGTCCTTGAATACTACGTGCCTTTCCATTTACTTGTGTCTTCAATTTCTTTCACCAAAGTTTGCAGTTTTCTCTATATGTGTCTCTCATCTCCTTTCTTAAGTTTATCCTCAAGTATTTTATTATTTTGTTCATATTGTAAAGTATAATTTTTCTTTATTTCCATTTCTGATTATTGTTGGTGTGAAGAAATGCAATTAACTTATGGGTGTTGATTTTATATTCTACAACTTTGTTGAATTTTATTATTAGTGCTAACAGTTCTTATGGAATCTTAAGGATTTTCTACATATAAGGTTATGTCATCTAAAGAGAAAGAGGATTTTATTTTTTCTTTGCATTTTGGATTTATTTTATTTTTTGATCTTGCTTGATATCTCTTGAGTTTCATGAATTTGGATGCCTATATCTTTCCCAAGATTTGGGAAGTTTTCAGACATTGTTTCTTTAAATATCCTTTTCTTCACCTTTTTCTCTCTATTCTCTGACACTCCCATAAACCATGTTTGTTTACCCGATGGGATCCCATAAGTCTTCAAGTTAACTGACTCTTTCTTCTGCATACCTCAGTCTGCTGTTGAAGTTGTCTATTGAATTTTTTGGTTCTTTCATTGTATTTTCGTATTTTGATATAAGTGGAAAACTGTTTTTACTGCATCCCTTAAGTTCAGGCACATTGTGTTTTTATTTTCATTTGTCTCAAGATATTTTCTAGTTTCCCAGATTTCATCTTTGATCCATGGGTTATTTAAAAATATTTTAATTAATGTCCACATATTTGTGATTTTTACAGTTTTCCCTTTGCTATGTATTTCTAGTTTCATTCCATTGTAATCACAAAAGATATTTTGTATTATTTCAATCATTTTGAATTTGTTAAGATTTGCTTTGTGGTTTAACATATGGTCTAATCTGGTAAATGCTATCTGTGCAATGAGAAAAATGTCTATTTTGATGTTGTTGAATGGAATGTTTTTCCTATGTCTGTAGATCCAATTGGTCTATATTGTGAGTTCAAGTCCTCTGTTTCTGTATTAATCTTTTGACTGGTTGCTTTATCCATTGCTGAAAGTGAGAAATATGAATCACTTACTACTATCGTGGAGTTTTCTCGACCTTCAACCCTGTCAAAATTTGCTTCATATGTTTTTAAACCCTCATGTTTGTTACATATTTATAAATACACACACACATACACACACACACACACACACACACACACACATACTTTTTATCTCTTCTTGGCAAATTGGCCCTTTTATCAGTGTAGAATGTCCTTCTTTGTCTCTTATAACATTCTTTGACTTGGTATCATTTATCTGATATTACATAGACACCCCTACTGTCTTTTGGTTACTATTGTTATTGAATAAATTCTTCCATCTTTCACTTTCAACAGATATGTATTCTTAGATCTAAAGCGAATCTTTTTCAGACATTTAGTTTAATCCCACTTTTATATTCTTTCTGCAAAACTATGTATTTTCATTGGGGATTTTAATCCATTTACATTTAAATAATTGCTGATAGAAAAGAACTTACTATACCATTTTTGTTTTGTCCCATTTATGCCTTAAAGCTTTTTGACCCTCATTTCTTCCATTGCTTCCTTACATGTGTTTAGTTGATTTTGTAGTGACATGTTTCGATTCATTTCTCCTTTCCTTTTGTGTATATTCTATACTTTCTTTGTGCTTAACATGTAGATTATATATAGCATCCTAAAGTTATAAAAATCTATTTTAAATTGATATTAACTTTAATAGTATACAAAAAGTACTCCTTTATATTTCTACCCCACCTTATATCATTGATGTAACAAATGACATCTTTATATATTATGTGCCCATTTACATAGATTTATCATCATTTTCATGGATTTATCTTTTAAATTCAGTAAAAAATAAAAGTGGAGTTATAAACCAAAAGTACACAAATGCTGGTTTTTATATTTGACTATGTATTAGCCTTTATAGGAGATCTTTCTATTTTACATGGCTTTACATTATTGTCTAGCATTCTTTCATTTCAAATTGAAGGACTTCCTTTAGCACTACTCATAAGGCAGGTCCAGCAATAAGAAGTCTCTAAGATTTTGTTTATCTGATAATTTCTTAATTTCTCCCTTACTTTTGAAGATGAGTTTCAGCAGATGTAGAATTCTCAGTTGACAGTTATTTTCCTTCATAACTTTAAATATATCATTCCACTGCCTTCTGGCCCCTAAGGTTTTTTGCTGAAAAATATACTGATAATATTATTGAGGATACCTCATGTGTGTTGAATCACTTCTCTCTTGCTGCTTTCAAGAGTCTCTCTTTGTCTTTGTCTTTCAACACTTTGATTATAATATGTCACAGTGTGAGTCACTTTTGGTTTATCCCAACTGAATTTGTTGAGTTTCTTGGATTTATGGATCTGCGTCTTTCCTCAAATTTAGAAAGCTTTTGGCCATTATTTATTTAAATATTTTTTTTGCTCCTTCTCTTTCTTTCTTCTCTCTTTTATACTCCTATATGTGTATGATGGTTCACTCAATGGTGTCCCATTAGTCCATTAGTCTCTGTTTACTCTCCTTTATTTTTTTCCTTTTTTCTCTTCTCACTCAGTAATTTCAAATGTCCTGTATCCCAGCTAACGATTTTATTCTTCTTCCTGTTAATGTCTGTGTATGCACGTCTCTAGTAAATTTTACAATTCAAATATATTTTTCAGCTCCAGAATTTCTAGGTTTTTTTATTGCTTTTATAGTCTCTATTTTTTTGTTGAAATTTCATTTTGTTTATATATAGTTATTCCAATTTCCTTTACTTCATCATCCATGTTTTTTAACCCTTTGAATACAATTAAGAAAGTTATTTAAAATTATTTGTCCAGTATGTCCAATGCCTGTGTTTCTTCAGGAATTGTTTCTGACACTTCACTTAACTCCTTTGAATAGTCCACATATTCCTATTTATTTTATGCCATGTGGTATTTTTATCATTCCTAAAAAATGAGCATTAGAAAAAACAGCCACCTCTCCTAGTCTTTGCAGACTGACTGCACTTGGTAATGCCTTTCCTAATTATCAAGGCATGTTCTGAGACTTAAAATCAGCCGGAGTGAAGGCTTAAGGTCTTCTGAGGTCTCCTCTGAGCATGTCTTGCCTGGAACTCTGTGTGTTCTTTTTTCAATTTTCCTATAAACACAGTAAATGTTAAAAGTCTTAATTTTGCAGTGTCTTACTCCAGCTTCTTATTGGGTCCTTATATATTATTTTGTATTCCTGCAACTGTAATATTTTCCCCCAATCATCTGTGGGTCTGTAGTCTGCTTGCTGCTTTCATGAACTATGCCCACCCTGCCTGCAGCTTTTGATGACCTGAGATCTGAGCTATGCCACTTATTTTCTGTCTGAACTCTAAGTCAAGCAAAACATACAGAAGTCCCTAAGGCATCCTACACTTATTAGAATGCTACAGATAAAGTCTCCTCTGTTCTTTCATATTTGAGGAAGGAAACTGTTTCCTTTAAATTGTGTCAGATTGTACCATGGAGGGACTGGGGAAGGACAAGTAAAAACACTGCGGAATTTCCTATGATTTTGCATGTGGCTTTTCTTTTTTAATTAGGTGATCACTTGGTTGCTGTAGACCTTTGACTCTTTTTCAGAACTCCCATAAAGTTATTTTGTCTAATCTCTAGGATTTCATTTGTTTAGGCTTTTTTTTTTTTTTTTTTTTGATGTTTTTATAGGGAAAATGAGGACCTAAAACCCCCTGGTGCACCACCTTGCTGACATCACTTTCTGACATTTATTTTAAAAAAAAAATTTTAAATTTTTTCATTCTATTCCTAGTCTTGCACAGGAAGGTTGCACCAAGCACTCTTGGTAAAAAGTTTCACTTTTTAAATGACTTTCAGGATATTCAGTCGGTTCTTCTTCAGTAACCAGCTCAATGAAAGAGTATTTCTTCAGATCATTTATTCGGCCTTTAATGGTTATTTGGCCAAAGAAGAAACAGTAGGCTTACACCATGAGTCAGACAAAGCATCTAACTTATGGGAAGTCTATATGCAGAATCATCCAACATGTCTACAAAAAGTACATCATAGGTTTGCTTACATTAAGGAAATCCAGATATGTCTTAAGGTTAAGATTGTATCATCAGCCTCATTGACTACTGTAATTCCAGTTTACCTTTCCCACCTGAGAGGCTATAAAACAGAAACATCATTTAGTGTTGTCAAAGCTTTAAATTACTCAAGAAACAAAACTGATTATTTGATCTGTATCCATCAACTTTTTTTCTGTTTAGCAGAGGGACTTTTTGATCTAGTGAAATTTATAGAGGTCCAGAAAGTTCTAGGAAAGCAAAACCTAGCAGAAAAAAAAAAAGGGATGCGCTGTCTTTATCATACCAGAACAGCCAGTTCTTGGTTATTGTTAAGCATGTGACCTTCCTAACACACGTTCCCAGGATGAGCAATGGCTTTGTTAATGTTCTATTAACCTCTTAATTCATTCACAGCATAGACTTCCAATTAATTGTAGACTGTTAAAGTAGATGAATAGAGTCTTTCAATATAGCATACTTCGCTATATTTTGCCAAATACTTTCCCCATTTTAAATGCACCACGATCAGTAGATGGGCAACAATTACCATAAAATATGGACACTTTGAGTATTATTGCTCTGCCCAAGCTGCTTCCACAGGAGAACTCAACTACATTTTGACCACAAAGCTACTTTTTTTTTTAATCTCTTTTAAATTTTAGAAAAATCTCAGTACTTGCCTTACCCTCACTTCCCATCACCCCAGTATTATATATATGCAATACACACACACACACACGTCACTTATTTAGTGCTTGTTCAGTAGTGTAATTTTAAAATCTCTTTTACATTTAAAAAAAATCTCTGTACTTGCCTTACCCTCACCTCCCACCACCCCTAGTATTATATATATGCAATGTACACACACACACACAGACACACGCACACGCACACATCACTTATTTAGTGCTTGTTCAGTAGTGTAATTACTTCTCTGAAAGTAAAGCCATTTTCTTTACTCCTGGAAATATGCCAGGAAGATCACATGCTTTCTATAACAAATATTTCAGAAACTGCCCTCCTTTTGTAATAGAACAGCATTTAATCTGTTAAGCCAAGTTGCTGCTTGGCACCTCTTGGCACTATTCTGCATCCCAAAAATATATGTCTGGCAATAAAAAATATTTGGAAGACAATATAAGTCTTTCCTGATGTCCCTCAAGGAACAGAAAAAGTGATTTATATTGTTACGGCTTACCAAAACTTCAAACTTCTCTTTGGACATTTCACTCCAAATAACTTTCCCATAGGTGGAGTGCTAAAAAATGTCTCTTCTTCTTCTCAAAACTTCCCAGAAATCTCCCTCAGAACCCAAGTTGCCTAGTTTTCCTCTCACCTCATCTCACCCTTACTATGACTCAATTCATTACTACACAGATCAACTTAGCATCTTTCAATAATTCAAACTCATTTTTCATGTTATGTACATACAACAAATGAAAGCCTGATAGCTGCCACAGATAACTATGTCTTCTATTCTTTTTGCAACACATACAATTATCTCAGCTCCTTTTTATGAAAGGAAAGATCTTCCTCTTTCTTCTCTTTATGCTTACCTGTTCTTTGAATATTATGTCATTGATTTAAGTTAACTTAAAATTCAATTTTAAAAAATTTTATTTAAGTAGAAAAACTTGCAAATGTTTCAGACATTCATATGCAAAAGTATCTTCCCAATAATGTCTTCTTTAAGAAAATGATACAAATATTTGGAAAAGATTTCTGGTTCCTCCACTTTTAAATGTGATCGCAAGTTGTCATGTATGTTTTAGTCTGCATAGCTATTTACTGATGTCATAAGAATTTGAATTAGTTAGTTCATGTACTGAAAACTAATTAGCAAATAAATAAAGTGTATTTAAATAATGTCTAATGCGTTATTATTTAACTGCAAATAATGTTTATATGTTATTCATCCTTTCACAATACTTCAAAATTTACTCCCCAGTTCTCATTGTTTTTGCTAATCATCAAACTTATCTTCTAACCCCAATCCTCAATGTTTTCTTACAAAATAGTTTAATTATTTAAAAGAAAACACTTTTTAAAACTAAAACTTACCTCAAGGTACAAGTCAAAGCCAGGAAAAGCCTAAAAGACATTTTTTTGTTTCTGAGTCTGGAAAACACTCCCTGTGCCCCTTCACTTACTTCTCTCCCTGCTCCAAAAGAGATCTGACAGCTCTGAAGATCTTGGTAAGTCTGTGATCAAGCATAGTTAACCAATAGTTTCCCCTAATGGGTTGCAGTATCTCCTCCCCAGTTATTCCATGAATTTTTTTGAATGAATAGCTGACCTAGAAACTAGGATAAGCTCCCAAGAGCGGTAGCCATCAATTACTGAGCTCCATACCCAGAAGAACTAGATTATAATTTAATGTTCTACCTCCAATTAAAGCAGTATGTATCTTCTTAAATATTTCCAGCAGATTTTTAATTTATCCATACTTATTATACATCTTGCACTGTGCTAGGCACTATACAATACGTAGACTCTCAACATTACTTATAGTAGTGACTAACACTTTTTTTTTTTTTTTTTTTTTTTTTTTTTTTTTTTTTTTTTTTTTTACATTGTGAAGCATTAATGTAAGAAAATGGAGAGTGGCCCCAGAAAAGGAGGCCAGAGAACAAAGCAGAGTCCAGATTTAAAAGTATCCAGTTTGCCACATTAAAAGGTTTGGCTCTAGGGTGTGGTGGCCTGTGCCTGTAATCCCAGCTACTCGGGAGGCTGAGGCAGCAGAATCACTTGGACCCGGTAGGCGGAGTTTGCAGTGAGCTGAGATCACGCCACTGCACTCCAGCCTGGGCGACAGAGTGAGACTCTATCTAATAAAATAAAAATAAAGATAAAAATAAAATAAAATATTTCGCTCTAATCTTATATTAATTAGATACCTTTTAGAAGTTATTTTTTTATTTTTATTTTATTTTATTTTATTTTATTTTATTTTATTTTTTTATTTTTAATCATCATACATTGTTTTTTTTTTTTATTATACTTTAAGTTCTAGGGTACATGTGCATAACGTGCAGGTTTGTTACACATGTATACTTATGCCATGTTGGTGTGCTGCACCCATCAACTTGTCAGCACCCATCAATTCATCATTTATATCATGTATAACTCCCCAGTGCAATCCCTCCCTCCTCCCCCCTCCCCATGATAGGCCCCAGTGTGTGATGATCCCCTTCCCGAGTCCAAGTGATCTCATTGTTCAGTTCCCACCTATGAGTGAGAACATGCGGTGTTTGGTTTTCTCTTCTTGTGATAGTTTGCTAAGAATGATGGTTTCCAGCTGCATCCATGTCCCTACAAAGGACGCAAACTCATCCTTTTTGATGGCTGCATAGTATTCCATGGTGTATATGTGCCACATTTTCTTAATCCAGTCTGTCACAGATGGACATTTGGGTTGATTCCAAGTCTTTGCTATTGTGAATAGTGCCGCAATAAACATAAGTGTGCATGTGTCTTTGTAGTAGAATAATTTATAATCCTTTGGGTATATACCCAGTAGTGGGATGGCTGGGTCATATGGTACATCTAGTTCTAGATCCTTGAGGAATTGCCATACTGTTTTCCATAATGGTTGAACTAGTTTACAATCCCACCAACAGTGTAAAAGTGTTCCTATTTCTCCACATCCTCTCCAACACCTGTTGTTTCCTGACTTCTTAATGACTGCCATTCTAACTGGTGTGAGATGGTATCTCATTGTGGTTTTGATTTGCATTTCTCTGATGGCGAGTGATGATGATCATTTTTTCATGTGTCTGTTGGCTGTATGAATGTCTTCTCTCAAAAGAAGACTAACACTTATTGTCAAAAATTTATCTAATCTTTAGATATTTAACCTATATTTTTCTGTTTCTGGTATTAAAAACACTAAGCCATTCTCATTTATATGTTACAATGGTTGGACGAATTAAATACCTTCCACAATGTGAACATTTAACTCCCTTGGTTAACCTTCTGATTTGAAAAAGAAGATTGAGGGTCACAGCTGAATTAGCTTTTGAATTTACCACTAATTTACACAGTCAACTTAGAGATGTTGATTTACCCATTCCCTCAGATCTTCATTGACATTGGATTCAATAGATTAACATTCTGGATTAAATAGTGGGTGTTATTTTATTAGTAGACTTTCACTTTAATAATGCTACATAACAAATAATCCCCAAATCTCAGTGACTCACAACAAAAAATATATATATTTTTTCTTATTCACAAGGCTGTGGCTCAGTTAAGGTGACTCTGTTCAGGCTATAGGGTGGTTTCTGGTCTGCTCCATATTTATTTCTGATTCAAGACTCATACTGAAGGAGCTATCCCTTATTTGTTATATGACATTTTTATGGAAGATGATAGGAGCACAAGTGGCCAACCTATAATACATATTTAAGGCTTCTGCTCAGATTTCCACTCACTTTCCTTTCACCAATGGAAATCACTAGGGCCAAACCCAACATCAACAAAGCAGAGAAATATACACTTGTCCCACAAAGAGAAAAGAGAAGAAACATTTGCTGAGTCATCAAATTTATCACATTGGGCAACCTGACTTCAAATTTTGTTTTGCAAATATACTTTTAGTTTCTTTTTGATTATGAGATATGGATTTTTATTTATTTTTATTATATATATATATTTTTTTTTTTTTTTTCGAGACAGAGTCTCACTTAGTCGCCCAAGCTAGAGTGCAGTGACGCAATCTCAGCTCATCTCAACCTCCGTCTCCTGGGTTTAAGGAATTCTCCTGCCTCAGCCTCCCAAGTAACTGAGACTACAGGCACATGCCACCATGCCTGGCTATTTTTTGTATTTTTAGTAGAGACGAGGTTTCACCATGTTGGCCAGGCTGGTCTCAAACTCCTGGCCTCAGGTGATCTGCCCGTCTCAGCCTCCCAAAGTGCTGGGATTACAGGAATGAGCCACTGCACCTGGCCAATTATGAGATATTTTTACATCATGTCTGGATATACCACTGCAGTGAATGCTCTTTATAACTATAGGATATTATACTCTTAAATACAAGTGACAATATACTTTGATTTCTAAATCCCAGAACGTTCTTTGTAAACACTGTTACCTAATTACAAGCCGATGATTAAAAATTATATGAACCACCATTAAACATTTACAGTAATTGATATTCAGCTCAGTGGCCATTGCTAGTTTGTTTTACCTTGTTTCATAGAACATATTAATTAATTTATGACTTTGTCAATTTGTATTGAATATACAAAATTTGATTCATCATAATTCATCTTACTCACAAAGTGAGATGCAAACGTATATATTACCTTCATTATAGAAGCCCATAAATATTTATTAGTTTATTTATTTTCTGTAACATCAACTTTAATAAATACTTTTTTAACCACTTGAGGATAATAAGATACTTTTTTCAATGTCATATAATCAATACAATAAAATTTCTCAGTTGATTCCTAGTAGTGTGTGTGCATGCGTATATATATATATATAGAGAGAGAGAGAGAGAGAGACAAACATACATATTGAAGTACACACACATTGATATTTAAGTAACTTGCCAAGGCACTAGGCCTCTCTCTCTCTTTCTCTCTCTCTCCATCTCTCTCCGTCTCTCTCTCTTTCTCTGTTCTCATTTTATCTGTGAAAATTGACCATGTGAAAAGCAGCTCCAGATTTGGTTCTAAAGTTCTGTTTTGTAAACTCACATACAGCAATTTTTCTCTTGTCACTTCTGGACATTTTGTGAAAAATTAAGAGTTGAATGCTTGCACTTGTGAAAGCATGAGAACATTTACTCTCAAACTTATAATTTTTTTTTCATTTACCGAATGAAGCCATTTCTGCATTGCTTTTCCCTAAATGTTAAAATCTCTCTTAACCTGTCCCTTAGGTCTACTACTGACAGAAATCAAAATAGAAAGGGATTCTCAATTTTGCTGGTAAAATCTACACAAATATTTACTATGCTGTTCTACAAGTTACTTTTTTTTTTTTTACTATCATTATGATGTTGAGAACATCCTTCCATAACAATTCATATAGATTCACTTTATTCTTTCTAACTGTTACATATTTATATAAAAATTATTTAAAAATGTAATTGTGTGTATACATTTAAAGAGGTTTGTAAGGTTGCACACCAAATTATTAATATTAGGGAAGAGAGAAAATTATTCGCTATTTACATTTTATATTTCTATAGTATTTGAATATTTTTGTATGAACATTTTACTCTGTGCCCATTACCTTTATAATTTTAAAATTAAAATAAAATAATAAAAGAAATGAAGGTAGCCTGTAAGTAGAAATAAAATTGAGTAAGATGATACAATTGGCTACCCTAGCATGTGTTTCATGAAGTCTAATAATGAGATAAATTAATTATGTATGTTTTTATTTTTCTAAGAAGGAAATTAATGCTACAAATAGACATTAGAGTCACAAAGCATGGCTGGATGAACATTGATGGATGGACTTATCTTTTTTATCTGTACTGTCTTTTGGAGTCATGTCTAGTGTAGGAGAGTCTGGGGAATGCCTCTTACCTGCACAAAGTCAATAATGACTGAAATGTGTTCAAACAAAAAAATGTGAAACTAGAATAATTTCTCGTCATGCAATGGACAACCAATATTTCTTTTTTGAAAGAAAGAATACAATAAAAAATCACCATCACCAAGTTATTAAATAATGTTAGATTTTTATTACAATTCGGGGAAAATACTTCATTTTTACAACATTTGTTTGCTAGTATCATCTCATAAGAATACCTGTTTTCCCTTTTCCTGTGGAGGACTTCATTTTTTTATTGTTGTTATATTTGCACAAGGAAACATTCTCAATTTATCATACTTTAACATATAAACACACTCATTAATTTTTCTCACTGATCTAAAATCAATATTAATTATAAAAGATGCAAGAATTTGATTGAGTTTTTGTGATGGTTAATACCAAGAGTCAACTTGATTGAACTGAAGGATGCAAACTATTGATCCTGGGTGTGTCTGTGAGGATGTTGGCAAAGGAGATTAACATTTGAGTCAGTGGGCTGGGAAAGGTGGACCCACCCTTAATCTGGGTGGGCACAATCTAACTAGCTGCCACTGTGGGTAGAATATAAGCAGGCAGAAAAATGTGAAAAGAGAGACTGGCCTAGCTTCCCAGGCTACATCTTTCTCCCATGCTGAATGCTTCTTGCCTTCAAACATTGGACTCCAAGTTCTTCAGTTCTGGAACTCAGACTGGCTCTCCTTGCTCCTCAGCCTGCAGACAGCCTACTGTGGGACCCTGTGATCATGTGAGTTCATATTTAATAAACTCTCCTTTATGTGTATATCTATTCCAGTAGTTCTGTCCCTCTAGAGAACACTGACTGATACAGTTATATAAGCACACATTTTTTTAAAGACATCCAGTCCAATTCCTTCCTTAATAAAATAGTCACTTAACATAGAGATAGTCTAAGTGTTTCTAAAGGTTATATGCAAGAATGTATGTATTTTTTAAGAACAGATAGATTCTGCTTCTGACATGAATTTAAGTCATTGAACGGCACTAAGCATATAATTAATTGAATGTTAGATTATACTAATCTGAAAAGTCAGAATTAATGTCATAGCCAAAGGCTCCAACTATGAATAGAAATTAATTGTTCTAGAGAAAAAAAATAATTTGTCCCAATATTTCCCAGTTGAGCTTTGTCTATAATTTAGTGTTCAAAATCAATATGAACCTTTTCTAGCAGTCTGAGGACCCAAGGGGACAGGTGTCTATGGGGAAAGGAGGGGAATGTGTGTCTGGTTAAAAAAAACATAGGAAGCTACATAATGCTTCATTGGGTATATGTATCACATTTTGTTCATCCAGCCATCTTTTGATGCACAGATAGGAGTACAATGAAGCCATAAAAAAAAAGAATGAGATCTTGTTGTTTGCAACAATATGGATGGTCATTATATTAAGTGAAATAAGTCTGTCACAGAAAGAAAAACTTCACATCCTATTACTTATTTGAGGGAGCTAAAAATCTAAACAATTAAACCCATAAAGATAGAGAGTAGGAGGATGGTTACCAGAGGCTGGGAAAGGTAGTGGGAGGAGAAAGGGGATGATTAATGGGTATACAATAAAAATAGTGAAAAATAAATAAATTTCTAGTATTTGATAGCACAACAGGGTGACTATAGTCAATAGTAATTTAATTGTACATTTAAAATAACCAAAAGAGTAGAATTGGAGTGTTCGAAACAAAAAGGAAAAATTCTGGAGGGGATGAATACTGCATTTTGCATGATGTGATTATTATGCATTACATGCCTGTATTAGGGCATCTCATGTACCACATTAACATATATACCTAATATGTACCCACAAAATTAAAAATAAAAAATAATGTGTAGGACACTAAGGCATCTTGACAACTTAGATCTAGAAAGTGATTCTGTCTATTCCATAAATACATTTTCACTTTCTATTTTCTACTAAAAGTACCAGATCATGGAAGCCACTTGCAGAAAAAAAGAAAGATTCTTTATTCTGGATCTCCCCCATTAACACTCTGAATTAGGAGACTGTACTTTCTGCTCTCTATCCTCAAATTATCTTCCTTTTATATCAACAGCCAGAGATTAATGACTATTTACTTGCTATTAACGATACATATATTTTGCCAGACACAGGGATACAAAGGTTTGGAAGAACAGACATAGTCCTTGCTTTCGTGGTATAGACATAGACATTGTATCAGTGAAATAAATATTAAATTTTTTACATTACAAATATAAATGTGTGTAATTACAAACTGAGGTAAGTTGTTTAAAGGAAAGTTACTTAGTTATATAAATATGTATAAGAAACCTGACCTAGAATTGCATGTGTGTCTCAGAGGTGATGATAGTGGGGAGACTGTCAGGAAAGATATCCTTGAGGAATCAACAAATCTGAGAGTGAATGAAAAAAAGAAGTGAACTTGATAAGGAGCTGCATGTGTGAGTAAGTGGGTGGGCATGGAGCATTTAAGGTGGAGGGAACATGTGCAAATACCCTATGGCAGATGGTAAAATGGCAGATTGGTGATAGTACTACAAAACAGATGGAATCATAGGAATATAGAGAGAAAGACGGTTCAAAATTGGCCTTTATAGTTAAGCAGGGCCAAATAATACAGGGACATGTCTTTGTTAAAGTTTTTGACATATATTTTAAAAGCTGTGTGAAACAATTCAAGGATTTAAGTAGAATATGACACAATCGTATATGCGGCTTAAAGGTTTTTGAGGGCTTTTACTTCCAAGAAGATAATTTTTTTTTCCATATTTTGTCCAGTAAGTACAACTAACAACACTGAAAATAGATTAAAAAAAAAAAAAGTAAGATTCTGAAAAGCGGAGAGAGGAAGGAAGATCACTTAGGAACCTCAAGACCCGAGGGACAATGCAGTGGTGAGCATCCTGAGTTTTCTTATGCTTTATGTATCATGAACTAAATGCTGGAGGAACCAACAACTTGGAAATGCCAGCAGGTGCAGACATCAAAAGGATAAGAAGGGAATACTATGAACAACTCAACACAAATAAATTTGACAACTTAAATAAAGTTGACTGATTGGCTGTAAAAGTACAAAATACCACAGATTATTCAAAATAAAATAGATGCTTGAAATAGTCTGCCAAGACCAGCTCGGTCAGGGAGACCCTAACCCAGCAGCACTAGAGGAATTAAAGACACACGCACAGAAATATAGAGGTGTGAAGTGGGAAATCAGGGGTCTCACAGCCTTCAGAGCTGAGAGCCCTGAACAGAGATTTACCCACATATTTAGTAACAGCAAACCAGTCATTAGCATTGTTTATACAGATATTAAATTAACTAAAAGTATCCCTTATGGGAAACGAAGGGATGGGCCAAATTAAAGAAACAGGTTGGGCTAGTCATCTGCAGCCGGAGCATGTCCTTAAGGCACAGATCACTCATGCTATTGTTTGTGGCTTAAGAATGTCTTTAAGCGGTTTTCTGCCCCAGGAGGGCCAGGTGTTCCTTGCCCTCATTCTGGTAAACCTACAACCTTCCAGCGTGGGCATTAGGGCCATTATGAACATGCTATAGTGCTACAGAGATTTTGTTTATGGCCAGTTTGGGGGCCAGTTTATCACCAGATTTTGGGGGGCCTGCTCCCAACAATAGTCCTATGTCTATTAAGAAATTTAATTTGTAACTTAAAACCTCACAAAAATTATCTTTAGTCTCAAATAATTTCACTGACAAATACTATCAGTATTTGTCACTTCTTTATACCATATACAAAAGTCAATTCAAGATGGACTAAAGACTTAAATATAAAACCCCAAACTATGAAAAATCCTGAAAAACAACATAGGCAATACCATTCAGTACATAGGCACAGGAAAATATTTCATGACAGACACCAAAAACAATTGTAACAAAAGCAAAAATTGACAGATAGATTCTAATTAAGTTAAAGAGCTTCTGCACACCAAAAGAAACTATTAGCTGAGTAAACAGGTAACCCTACAGAATGGGAGAAAACCTTTGCAAACTATGCATTCAACAAAGGTCTAATATCCAGTATCTAGAAGGAACTTAAACAAATATACAAAAAAAAAAAAAAAAAAAAAAAAAAAAAAAAAAAAAAACACACAAATAACCATGTTAAAAAGTGGACAAAGGACATGTACAGACACTTTTCAAAAGAAGACATACATGTGGCCAACAAACATATGAAAAAATGCTTAGCATCACTGATTGTGAGAGAAAGGCAAATGAAAACCATGGTGAGATATTATCTCACACCAGTCTGAATGGCTATTACTACAAAGTTTAAAAAAAAAAAAAGATTTTGTGAAATTATGGAGAAAAGGAATGCTTATAGTCTGTTGGTGGGTGTGTAAATTAGTTCAGCCATTGTGGAAGACATTGTGGCGATTCTTCAAAGACCTAAAGACAGAAATACCACTAGACCTACAAATCTCATAACTAGGCATGTACCCAAAGGCATATAAATCATTTTATCATGCAGTAGTATGTTCATCGAAGCACTATTCACTATAGCGAAGACATGGCATCAACCTAAATGTCCATCAGTGGTAGACTGGATAATGAAAATGTGGTACATATACACCATGGAATAATATGCAGCCACAAAAAAATGAAATCATGTGCTTTGGAGCAACATGGAGGGACCTGGAGGCCATTATCCTTAACAAACTAATGCAGGAACAGAAAACCAAATACTGCATGTTCTCTCTTATAAGTAGGAGCTAAGTGATGAGAACACCCTTGGCATATAGAGGGGAACTACAGACACTGGGGCCTTTTGGAGAGGGAGGGTGGCAGACAGGAGAAGATCAGGAAAAATTACTAATGGGTACTAGGCTTAATATCTGTGTGATGAAATAATATGTAAAACAAAACACCATGAGACAAGTTTGCCATGTGACGAACCTATACTTGTATCCCTGAACTTTCAAAAAAAATACATTACTGGAGTAAATTTTCTGCTGTACATTCTATCCCTTTGCATTTATATTTATAATTGACCATGCTGGTAGCTTATTTCTTGTTTTGCTTTTAGAAGCAAGGTTATGCTAATTCAAAACAGCTTGCATAGCATTAGAATGATCTATTACAGTGTGAGAAAATATGGTTCATAAAAACTTTTGTGCCAGCCTCTTTTGTAGGAGATAAGTACAACAATATTTCCTTTTTTTTCTTTTTTGGTCATTGGTGTATGAATATTTCCTGATTTTTCTTGAGCCAATCTTGGTCTTTTATATATTTTATGGAAGCTTTTTACTATATCATATTATGAATATTTTATAACAAGATTATTAAAAGTACCAGTAGTAAAATCTAAGATTCTCCTGCCACATACCCATCACCATTAGCCTCACTACACATAAATAAACACTACTAAGAGTTTCTACTTTTAGTTCTTGTGGTTGTCTTCATACCATAATATACTTTGCCTCTAGCCTTGATCTGTCACCCCTACACAACATCTGTTGACTTCTAATTTTGCTACGAAAGAGAGGAAATATAGCACACTTACATTGCCTTGTCTTTCTTAATTCCTCCGCTCGATTTTTGTTAGTTATATTACTATTTTTAGTTCTTCAAGAGGTTCCTTTTCTTTCTAAATACATTGGTTTCTGATAGGCAGCTATTACTTCCTACTATGAGCTTTTCTAAACTTCTTATGTGTTTAGCACAACACAAACTCAACAATTTTAGGTGCGTGAGAAAATAAGATTCACCACTAATGTTAAAATAAAAATAAAATTGCAGTTTAAAATATTTGTAACAATAACAATTACACTGATATATCCAGACTAGTAAGAGGGTATATTTAACATGCAGCATTTCACCAAAATATTTATATATGTCTTAGTAATTAATAGCCTGAGTGACATATCAAGTTACACATCCCTTTTACTCAATAAAGTGCAAATTTTGTTTATGTACATGAAGTTAGATTTGCCTGTATTAAAAAAATGAGTAGTATATTTAGCTACAGTGCTTTTAATATTACCTAACATTTGATGCCCAAATCTAAACATTCATAATTGAGACTAAAGTTTTACTATTTTTAAAGAAGTTTAAGAAAGTCCAATTTTCTTAAAGAAATGAAGGAAGTTTTCTGACTTATGATTCTCAGTTCAAATTTTTCTAGATATTTCTGCATGTCTTGTCAGCAATGACAATTTTTTATTTTTAAAAGGAGACAAAATTCAATTGTACAGAATTTTAAATTACCAACTTTTAAAAACATAAAGCTTTCTAAGAGTCTACAGACATTTCATATTCATTTTTTCATCTGACCATCCAAATATCCCATAAAATAGGTATAACAGATGTAATTATTCCCTTTTTATAGATGAAAAATTAATTTTAGAATGATACAGTGATTTGTCCAAAATCACAGTTAGTAGCAGAACAGGAAAAGCTATTTTATCAATTTTTTTTTATCCCTAGTCCAGTGATTTTTCCATGTTAACTTAGTAAGGGAAACAATATTCATAATGCACTTAATATTATGCCTGGCACATAGCAGGTACTCAATAAATAATGTCAAGTAATATTATTACTCAAAATTATAGTAGTTGATAATGTTTAAAAAAAAGAAGCCAAAGCAGAAATATATCAAGATGGAAAGCCCAGTGATATAATGTGTATTTCCAATGATTACAAAGATACATACTTCAAATGATTAAGTTTTTAAACAACATATGTGCAATATTTCATTATGTCATTATTCTGATATTTTGAGAGCTCCCAAACTATGTTGAAGCCCCTCGTCTTTCCCTAAATGCCTTAAATCAAGGTTTTTGGGCCATGGAACTCTTCACGCAGTCTGGCAAATTTATGAACCCATTTTCAGAATAATATTTTTAAATCCATGAAATAAAATACGTGGGATTACAAAGGAAATCATTTATCTTGAAATAGTTATCAAAATACTAAAAAAAAAACTTTGCAATCAAGTAACAAAATCTACCAGCAAGCCTAATAACTGTAATTTTGAAATAGCTGTGAATCTAAATGATATTTTAAAGCATTTTCAGTAACTGTAATGTAATACGAAATTATTGGTAACTTTGGTAAGAAAAAGTCCCAAGTATTGCTAATATTATTTTGGTTTATTGCTTTATTCATTTACAATGGAAGCACTAAATTTCAGATAGAGATAAAAGAATATAAGATGCATTTTCTAACTGTCCAAGGTCATGGGATCCCCTGAATTCTATTCATGATAGCATGTTGGAGCATCTGTGGACCCCAGTTTGTGAACTCTTGCCCTGAAACAAAGCCTGCCAATTATCAAGAACCACCACCCATTGACACAACAGTCAAAGTAAATATTCCTATTCCTATTTTCTTGGTCTTAAAAAGAAAATACTCCTGCTTTTTACCTCACATTTTTTTTTTTTTTTTTTTTTTTTTTTTACTTTTAGGAGAAGGCATACCTGCTAAAACAAATGACATGGAAGAGACAGAACAAGATAAATAGAAAAATTGATTCAGAGAAAAGAGCCATATTCAGGGAACATAGAACATTAAACAATTTTTTTTCTTGTTATGGGAAAACAACCAGGGATTAAGAAAGAACTCTTGGAAATAAAAAAACATGATTGCTAAACAATTGAAAGGATTTAAAGTGAAACACCCATGCTGTTTTTCCTTTCTTCTACACCCTCTTAACAGTCAGATTGGTGCTGAGAGAGGTCCTAGACTTCTTGGGCAAGTTTACAACTTACCTCTTTTGTCCTCTGGCTCCAGTGCAGTAAAGCATTTCATGAAGAGGGAACTGAAAAATCTCATTTAGGCCTCCTTTCCTAAGCCATACAAAGCTGGAGATGTTTTAAGGACTTGCCCATTATTAATAAAGTAGTGTTTTGCTTTTTCACACTTGAGTTTTCTTTTCTGTACATCAAGCTTCTTTAGTCCAGCAGTTCTCAGTGGGGTTAATTTTGCCCACCCAGGAGCAATTTGGCAATGTCTGGAGACAAGTTTGGTTGTCTAGTACATAGATAAAGGTCAAGGATGCAGCTAAGACACACTACAATGCACAGCACATGCCCTCCTACAAAAAAATAATTATCTGGTCTGAAATGTCAATAGTGCTGAGCTTGAAAAATCTAACAGTCAAGCACTGTCAAGGAAGAAAACAGAATTGGTAGAGCTGCCAAACTATACACAAACCCCAAATGATAGCCATTTTCCATTTTAAAATTAGTTTAAAATAAAGACATTTATTTCTTCTGGTGGCACTTATACACTGTGGAATACTATGCAGCCATAAAAAAGGATGAGTTCATGTCCTTTGCAGGGACATGGATGAAGCTGGAAACCATCATGCTCAGCAAACTATCACAAGGGCAGAGACACAAACACCGCATATTCTCACTCATAGGTGGGAACTGAACAATGAGAACACTTGGACACAGGGTGGGGAACATCACACACCGGGGCCTGTTTGGGGTGGCGGCTGGGGGAGGGATAGCATTAGGAGAAACACCTAATGTAAATGACGAGTTGATGGGTGCAGCAAACCAACATGGCACATGTATACCTATGTAACAAATCTGCACGTTGTGCACATGTACCCTAGAACTTAAAGTATAAGAAAAAACAAAGATTTCAGAAATACATGTGAGTTATTTGAAAGACTGCTTTAGAATTAGCACATTGTAACTACTTAGCCAAGAGAGTAACACTAAAAGGACAACAATTATTGTATGCATTGAATTTTAAAAGAAAGTATTCGTATTCTTGAGGGAAATCAAACAATGCCTTATTAAAGGTGTCAAATTATATCTTTTACGTATTATTAAAAAAAAATACAGTGCAGCTTCTGTATGGACAGAGCTGGTTTCACTCAACAGAACAAGAATTCTAAGAACTCCTTAATGTGATCTGAGCTCAGAATAATTATTTAGATTTGCTTTCATTCCATTTATCTTGATTGCTAATAAGTTTTTTTAAAAGGGATAATTGCTTGTTTAGTTTGTATTGTCTTCTAATTTTAATACTTTATTTTATACATGTAAAAATTGGACTAATTATGTAAGTACCTGCCATCTTACATTTATGAATTATTATTCTTATTGTATTACTCCATTCTCAGGCCGATGCAAGAGGTGGGTTCCCATGGTCTTGGGCAGCTCTGCCCCCATGGCTTTGCAGGGTACAGCTTCCCTCTGGCTGCCTTCATGGCTGGCATTGAGTGTCTGCAGCTTTTCTGCTTTTCCAGGTGCATGGTGCAAGCTGTCAGTGGATCTACCATTCTGGGGTGTGGAGGATGGTGGTCCTCTTCTCACAGCTCCACTAGGCAGTACTCCAGTAGGGACTTTGTGTGGGGACTCCAACCCCACATTTCCCTTCCACACTGCCCTAGCAGAGGTTCTCCATGAGGGTCCTGCCCCTGCAGCAATCTTCTGCCTGGGCATCCAGGCATTTTCATGCATTTTGAGAAATCTAGGTCGAGGTTCCCAAACCCCAATTCTTGACTTCTGTGCACTCGCAGGCTCAACACCGCATGGAAGCTGCCAAGGCTTGGGGCTTGCACCCTCTGAAGCCATGGCCCAAGCTCTACATTTGCTCCTTTCAGCCACAGCTGGAGCAGCTGTGATGCACGGCACCAAGTCCCTAGGCTGCACAAGCACGGGGACCTGGGGCCCAGCGCAGGAAACCATTTTTTCTTCCTAGACCTCCAGGCCTGTAATGGGAGGGGCTGCTGTGAAGACCTCTGACATGCCCTGGAGACATTTTCCCCACTCTCTTGAGGATTACTGTTTGGCTCCTTGTTACTTATGCAGATTTCTGTAGCCGACTCGAATTTCTCCTTAGAAAATGGGATGTTCTTTTCTATCACATTGTCAGACTGCAAATTTTCCAAACTTTTTATGTTCTGTTTCCCTTTTAAAACGGAATGCTTATAACAGCACTCAAGTCACCTTTTGAATGTTTTGATGCTTAGAAGTTTCTTCCCACAGATACCCTAAATAATCTCTCTCAAGTACAAAGTTCCACAAGGGCAAGGGCAAAATGCTGCCAGTCTCTTTGCTAAAACATGAGAGTCACCATTGTTCCAGTTACCAACAAGTTCCTCATCTCCATCTGAGACCACCTCAGCCTGGATTTCATTGTCCATATCATTATCAGCATTTTGCTGAAAGCCATTTAACAAGTCACTAGGGAGACATCTAAAAGAAGGTTTGCAAATCACATGTAAAAAGTTACATTGCATTAAAAGAGTAATAAATCCATAATTTGACTTAATTCATTCACTCAAAAAATATTTTTCAAATTCTTATATGTGGCAGACACTCCTCTAGGTTCGTGGAACACAGTGGCAAATAAGACAAAATCCCTGATCTTAAGCTCTCAGATTTAAGTTTTAAAGGAGGAAAGATACAATAAGCAAGTACTTATATTTAAAGATATAATGATAAAGATATAAAGATACAATAGGCATATAAATAAATATATGATTTCAGGGAGTGATACATTCTTTTTAAATCTGATGTTCTGCTTCCTAAATTAGACACTCAGATGCTAATAGCCTTCAAATTGAAAATGGTAAAGAACAGTCTTATTAAAACTATCTGGGGCATCTTCACTCCTTCATAACCAACACTCAAAATGCTCTTCCGTCAGAAGTACCATGTGCAGCTAGTATCCCATCTGCTCTCATAATTGCCCATTAAAGAAAATATAACCTACTAATTTACACTCCATTATTGATGGTGGGTAATGGCTTTGTATGTTACCTCTTCCAGAATTACATTTTAAAGTATCTACTGCCTTAACCCCAAATGAGTAAATACTGCAAGTCCTTTCGCTCTCCTTTGCCTCATCCCTCATTTCATCTCTTGCTCACCTTTGAGCACACATCAAATCCCCACCTTAAAAACGACTTATTCAGGGACAGTTGGGTAAACATGAAAGATGAAGACATGACTGACTTCTTATTTCTGGTGTCTACCCTTCATTTTTGTTCATAATAATGTCTCAGTTAATATATGAGACCTATGGCCTATGATCTAGAAAGGTGGTCAGTTTTTATGCAACTATACTCTTGATAAATATTCTACATATACTACCATCTTTTGTCAACCTAATGAATGTATGCAACTCTTATGCATTCCTAATAATTAAAAATGAAAAATATTTAAACATTTTCCAGTTGTCTAAGATGTTTCTTAAGTTGCTTAGGTATCATGGTGATAACTGCTATAAAAAGAACAAACGTTTTCTAACTCACAATAGCTTCATATATTGCATTTTATTTTTGTAGCCTTATACTGACAAATTCAATCAGGTATTAAGAAAAATAAAGTCAGATCATTTACTTTAGTCTAAATAAGACTAAATTTTCTAGAGTCATTAGTAAGTTTCTGCATGATAAATAGATGGATTTCCATATACTTGGGTGGAAAATACCAAGTATTTACTTTTTTTGTAAGTTTATAATTACATTTCTGGCTTTTAAATTTTTTTTAAATATTGACTGACTTCATTCCTCTTCAGGCTATTTGGCGTCTCATTCTAGTCCCCTTTACTTCTGAGAGGAAAAAGTGACTAGGTTAACGTGAAAACAGTTTACAGACAGCCAAACACATCCAACATAATTGACTTCAAAGCAACTGTATTTATTTTGATTCTCTGGGGGATTTTATGTTTAAAAAGTGAATTACCTAAACATTTCTGCAAATATTAAACTCATTAGGTTAAGCATTTTTTCTTTTATATCAAATGAATGTAAAGATAATTACTTGTGTGGAGTTTTTCTTGAAAGAGATTAAAATAGGAGCAGAATTTGAGCCATCTGTTGGATAATACTTGAAAAACTAGTAAAAAACTGTTAGAATGATAAATTACCAATAGACAAGAAAGCCTTCCATTGCCACTCCTTTTCAGCATAGTATTGGGAGTCCTAGCCAGAGCAATCAGGCAGAAGAAAGAAATAATGGGTATCCAAATAGGAAGGGAGGAAGTCAAACTGTCTATGTTTGCAGACAACATGATTCTACATCTAGAAAACCCCAAAGTCTAGGTCCAAAAGCGTCTCCAGCTGATAAGCAACTTCAGCAAAGTTTCTAGAATACAAATTCAATGTATGAAAATCACTAGCAGTCCTATACACCAACAAAAACCAAGTCAAGGGCCAAATTAGAAAGGGAATCCTATTCACAGTTGCCACAAAAATAGTAAAATACCTAAGAATACAGCTAACCAAGGAGATGAATGATCTTTACAATGAGAATTACAAAACACTGCCCAAAGAAATGGCCATACTGCCAAAAGCAATTTAAAGATTCAATGCTATTCCCATCAAACTACCAATGACATTCTTCACAGAACTATAAAAAACTAATTTAAAATTCATCTGGAACCAAAAAAAGCCCAAATAGCCAAGGCAATCCTAAGAAAAAGAAAAAAAAGCTGGAGGCATCATACTACCTGACTTCAAACTATACTACAAGGCTACAGTAACCAAGGCAGCATGGCACTAGCACAAAAACAGGCACATAGACCAACAGAACAGAATACAGGGACCAGAAATAAGGTTGCACACCTAAAACCCCCTAATCTTTGCCAAAGCTGACAAAACCAAGCAATGGGTAAAAGACTCCCTATTCAATAAATGGTACTGGGATCACTGGCTAACCATATGCAGAAGAATGAAGTTGGACCCCTTCCTTACGCCATACACAAAAATCAACTCAAGATGGATTAAAGACTTAAGTGTAAAACCCAAAACTATAAAAACCCTAAAAGAAAACCTAGGCAATACCATCCTGGACATAGGAAAGGGAAAATTTTTCTTGACAAAGACAACAAAAGCAATCACAACAAAAGCAAAAATTGACAAGTTTGATTGAATTAAATGTAAGAGCTTCTCTAAAGCAAAGGAAACTGTCAACAGAATAAACAGACAATCTATAGAATGAGAAAAGATTTTTGCAAACTATGCTTCTGATAAAGGTCTAATTTGCAGCATCTATAAGGAACTTAAACAAATATATAAGAAAAAACAAGCAACGCTATTAAAAAAGGAGGTGAAAGACATGAACAGAAATTTTCTAAAGAAGACATTCATGTGGCCAATAAACATTTGAGAAAAAGTTCAATATCTCTGATAATTAGAGAAATGCAAATCAAACCCACAGTGAGATAACATCTCACACCTGTCCAAATGGCTATTATTAAAAAGTCAAAACATAACAGATGCTGGTGAGGTTGTGGAGAAAAGGGAACACTTATACACCCTTGGGGAAAATGTAAATTAGTTCAACCATTGAGAAAAGCAGTATGGAGAGTCCTCAAAAAGCTAAAATCAGAACTACCAGTTGACCCAGTGTTCGCATTACTGGGTATAAAACTAGAAGAATATAAATCATTCTACCATAAAGACACATGCAAGTGAGTGTTCACTGCAGCACTATTCTCAATAACAAAGACATGAAATGGACCTAAATGCCCATCAATGACAGATTGGATGAAGAAAATGTGGTACATATACACCATGGAATACTATACAGTCATAAAATAAAGAACAAGATAATGCCTTTTGCAGGAACGTGGATGGAGCTGGAGGCTATTGTCCTCAGCAAACTAACACAGAAACAGAAAACTAAATGCTGCATGTTCTCACTTATAAGTGGGAGCTAAATGATAAGAACTTATGAACACAAAGAAGGAAAACAACATATATTGGCATCTGCTTGAGGGTGGAGGATGAGAGGGAGAGGAACAGAATAGATAATCACTGGGTTTAATTTCTGGGTGATGAAATAATCTGTAAAACAATTACTTGTGACATGGCTTTACCTATGAAAGAAACCTTCACATGTACCCGGAATTTAAAATAAAAGTTAAAAAAAAATTACCAATAAAATTAAGAAGTTTTACTAAAGAGAAAAATCTTTATTTCTTGGCTTTTTCTGATACAGGTCCTTTCTCAGTGAAATTTGAAAGTTGGTAAGGTTGTATTTAGTATTTAAGCATTGGAATATTTTATTCCTTGGTGAAACTTTATCTCCCCACCCTCTTCATGTACACTGAGAGTACTCATGATACATTCTTACACCGATTAAAACCAGATCCTAGGAGTAAATATTATAGGTTTACCACACATAACTGGCAAAATTTAATATATTCCATTTGCCAGTGGAATTTGCATTTGCTTGAAAGACAAAATTTCATACCAACGGAATGAATTTTGAATTCAAAATCAGAAGCTTGGCATCAATAAACCAATATGGAAGGTATTTTGCGGGGCCTCTATATAAAGTCAGTCATTTTTAGTTTGGAAACATGACAGACTGAATATGCCAATGAACAGTGGCCAGACAATATATGAAAAGAGAACTCTGATCCGTACCCTCTGCAACAACCTGTCCAGGAAGACAAATGACATCCTCTGCAGCAATCGGTCCAGATGAGTCAGGACTTAGTCAATAACTGCCAACTTCTCTAATATTTGTCCCCTTTTCCAACTCAGAACTAACCTTAGAGAGCCAAATATGTTTCTAAAACCAATCACATAGAATGTCCTGCTTCTAGCTAGCCTGTCTCTAGCTTCCCCATGCCTTCAACCTACACTCATCGTGTATTTTGTAGCTCCACTTTTTCACTGTCAAGCTTTTCTGCTCTCCTGCCTCTCTCCCAAATGTAAATGACAGTTGCTGACTCCCTTGCTATAGCAAGCTCTGAATAAAAATAGCCTTTGCTTGTCATTTTGGTGGTCTTCATTTCTTTCTACAACCCTGTTACATAGATATTTTAGAGCCAAGATTTTTAACTGGTTATATAAATGATAATCGACTAAGAAGCTTAAAAAGTACAAATGACAGGCCGGGCCATGGTGGCTCACACCGGTAATCCCAGCACTTTGGGAGGCAGAGGCGGGTGGATCACCTGAAGTCAGCAGTTCCAGACCAGCCTGGCCAACATGGTAAAACCCTGTCTCTACTAAAACTTCAAAAATTAACGGGGCATGGTGGCATGCTTGTAATTCCAGTTACACAGGAGAATGAACCATGAGAATTGCTTGAACCCTGGAGGCAAAGGTTGCAGTGATCTGAGACCACACCACTGCACTCCAGCCTGGGCAACAGAGTGAGACTCCATCTCACCACCCATGATGATCGCTGCAAAAAAAAAAAAAAAAATACAGATGACCAAGCATCACTCAAGCCCAGCTGCATTCACATTTCTATGGGAAGGCCTGGCAATGAGTATTTTAAAGAAGCATTCCAGGTGATTCTTATGTACACTGTCATTTGAAAACAGCTGTTCTCTGGAAATCTTGTTTAAAATTTTTGAATATTCATGAATACCCATTCCAAGCTAGATGATAGCAAACAAACAAACAAACATAAATGCCTATATTCGTGTGTAACCTCCCAATTCCGATCTCTTGTCTAGAAAACATCAGGACTAGTTTGAAACTTGTTCTAACAGATAAAATTAAATGCTCCTCCACCAGAAGTCATTTGTTTTTTAAATATTTTCAATATTCTTTGAAATGGATCCTCTTAGCATTTCTCATAAACTGTTAACTGAAATATATAGATGTTGAAGAAAAAATGTTATCACAATGCACATAAGAGAGTCACTTTACCAGAAGAAAGTTGATTGCCCCCAAATATAAGACCAATATAACACTGGTTTGGGAGAGCCATTCTGATCCTCTTAGAAATGTAGAAAAGTGATCAGTGATGTGCTGGCTTATGATTAACTCTGGCAAGGTTGTTCTTTTGGCAGGGTAGATTTGTTGCATCAAGTGGAATGTGATATCACCAAGAAAACATATTGGGTTTTGTGTTGTATTCAGAACAGAAATAGCTGAGAACCAAAAGGCCCTTCTGGAAGTATTCCCAGCTGTCAATTTCTCTAATGTGTAAAATTCAAAATTTCTAAGCAATATTAGAGGGAGTGCTTGCAAATATTAAAGATGTATTACTCTAATCGCTAATAGCATATATTTTACCCTAATTATCCTTCCTTTGAAGACTACCTGGGTTATTCAAGTTAATGTGGCACAGTAAGAGCCAAAAGTCAATGTGAATTAAACAACAATCATTTTATTTTGCCAGCAAGGCAAGGCCACAGATAACCTAGTGTATCCATGACACAAACTTGCATATGAAAACTCTTTTCCTCTGTTTTGGCCTCCCAGCTTTGTCTTCATTTGTTTTTAATGAAATTAGGCAAATTTACAGATGGTAAAGCATAAAAATAATTTTAATAAATGATTATGAGTGGTTTATTGTCTCTCACAAATCACTTCATTCCCTGGACCTAAGACTGAAAATTTCCACAACTAAGGAAAGTTTTGGAAGAAATTTCAGGCAAATAAGTAATATTTTTTCACTTCAGGGATGTCATACACTTCCACTGAAAATATAGAAAGAGGAAATTGAGACAATGTCTGGGTGTGCAGTGTGAATGCTAGAATCAAAGTGTAAGGGATGGTGTTTGTTGCCCAAGTCATGGTAGGCAGATGAATGGTGTGGTATATTAGGGATGGAACTGAAGAAATTGGGAGTTTAAAAATAGTGCTAATTCTGTGCCAGAAGAGAAAGTTCTAATTCTTCCTGAATGTAAATATCTTGGAGACAAAGAGGACATTAACTCTGATAAAGGGTAAACACCAGAAGGGTATGGAGTATCGGGAAGAAAAAGTGCACAGTTTTCCAGTTCTAAAATAAGTCTTTCCAACATATTGAAACTATACTTTATAATCTCTTTGAGAGAAAGGAATATGCCACATTATCTTGGATTTAGAATACTTTTTAAATACCCTTACTCCTATGCAATTTCTAGATAGGCTGATAAATAATTAGGACTGCTTGATGTATATCAGTCATCCAGGTATGGATCAAATTTGTGAGAAAATACGCAAATATTTTAACATATTTGTAAAATTTCTATTTTGGTATTTTTAAAATTATAAATGATAAAGAAGGCATGCGACTATTCAAAACCATGGATTAAAGGTATCATCTGACATTTTTCAAGCATATGTAAAGTCAAATCCACTGGAGTTTACTGTCCTTAGAATCCATGCCCCGAGTTGACAAAAATAGAGGAGACTACTTCATAATAAGGTCCTTTTGATAACTTTATTACCTAAGTTCCTCAAAATGGCATTCCTGATGGCCTAGAATATAGAGAATACCAGTAAACAATGTTTACAGTGAGATTCTAATATGTAACTATGATCTATTCTATGACTATTTTAGAGTCTAAAAAGCTTTTTGAAATACCAAGTTATCCATGGAAACACTCAAATACTTTTCACTGACATAAAATTACTCATTGCATCTTATTTAATATCTCTAAAATGTAACATTTTGGAGGTCTTTTCCCCTCCATTTAGTTTCTTTTGTGTTTGCAGTTGAAATCTACACAATTTCTTCCATTCTCTCTCTCTCTCTCTACACACACATACACACACACACACACGTATATATACACACATATGTATATTTCCTTTCTGAGATACAAACTAATCGAAGACATTTACCTCTTGAAAAAACAGATTAAGAGTAGCAATAGCAGACAAAAACACAAAAAATCACTGGTTACTCAAGTTTTCTCATAATCCTGAAAACACTGGATAGAGTATTGTTTGTGAAGCTATTCTGAATGCTAAGTTAGTGCACTATTTGGGTTCAAGTAGAGAAAATTTTAAAAACCACAGCATTATCTAGGAATCTAAAGAAATTTGAGGAAGTTTCAGGCCTTGCTCAGATTATCTCTGACCCTACAAACATAGACTCTTCTCTCTCATATCACAGTAATTCTAACACACGTGTATAATTAAAAAATAAAAATTTACTCAAAATACTTTTCAATACATATTTAGCTTATAGGCTGGAGATTGATTTTAAAGAAACCGGACATTATTTCTCTGTGTTAGAGCAATTTGAGAAAATATTGAATTCACTTTATAAGGTTTTAATGCTTTTGTATACGACTCAGAATTGGACAGCAAGGTTCCTAGCATTTAAAATTTTCTATTCTCCTCTGTTTATGTTCCAGTTATTGAAATATTCTTATTTTAGCTTATTTTATATTACTACTCTCCTTTGTTTATGTTCCAGTTATTGAAATATTCTTAATTTATGCCATTTTATATTTAACATTTCCACACTTATATTGCTTTATTGTCACTAATGTGGATAAAAAGAGGCAAAGTATAAACTATTTGAAGAGATTTATTGTGAACCAAATAAGAGTGACCATGGCCCATGACACAGCCCTCAGGAGGTCCTGAGAACACATGCCCAAGGTAGTCAGGGTGAAGTTGGTTTTATACAGTTTAGGGAGGCATGAGATGTCAATCAAGTACATTTAAGAAATATATTGGTTTAGTCCAGAAAGGCAGGACAGCTCAAAGCAGGAGGGATTCCAGGCTATAGATAAATTTAAACATTTTCTGGTTGACAATTGGCTGAGTTTATCTAAAGACCTGGTATCAATAAGAAGAAAATGTCTTGGTTAAGATAAAAGGTTGTGGAGACCAAAGTTTTGTCGTGCAGATGAAGTGTCCAGGTACCAGGCTTTAGAGAGAATAGGCTGTAAAATGATTCTTATCAGACTTAAAGTCTGTGTTGACTTTAATGCCAGAGAGGCATAATGAGGCGTGTTTGACCCCCACTTCCCGTTATGGCCTAAAACAGTCCCTCAGATTAAATTTTAAGAGTCCTGGTGAGGAGGAAGTCTATTCACATGGTTGGGGGTGGGAGTAGGAGTGGGGGCTTAGAATTTTTATTTTTGGTTTACATCTTCCCCTTTCTGGCCAAGATTTGCTAGAGACAATATCAAAGGCCAGCAATTATTATTTTGTCTCATAGCATTTCCAGGGTGGCATGGCTGCCTGCTCTGAGTCTATCCTGTCCTTTGGTGGGGCTCCCTGTGGCAAAGGGCCTTAAGAGTCGAAAGACTTATTATAGCCAATTAATTGTTCTAGGCCAGATAGGAATAGATGTGGACAGGCATTCATTACCTCTTACAGTTATTAGTTTAAGTAAAAAGCCAACAACCAAAACCAAAAGGCAAATTTATAAGACTGATTTATTTTTAACTTCCGCGTGTTGAGATACTGTAAGCTTGGTTTTTGTTACAGGCTTATAGCAATTAGTTATACAAAACAAAAACATTGCTCTAAAAATAATTTAAAATATGTGTATATATCTCTATATATCTGTATTTGTCTTCACCACTCATGACTGGGAGTATTATATCCAGGAGGCTTTGTTACAAGATATTTATATTATGTTAGTAAATATTTTCCTTTAATTCTATAGTAAGCAGAAAACATGCTATAGTTGGGGTGGATGCAAAAGTGACACATAATCATTTAGAAGGCAACTGAAGGTGCTTTACCAGGTGTTTAGGCATCTTTGTAGCCCTTCTTGATTTGGAAGCTTTGACCTTGGCCTCATTTTATCCCTCATAACTGGTCCTTATTATCTTATGTGCCTGCCTTTTCTGCAACAGTCCCTGAGCCTAGAGGGAGGGTGCTTGTATAGTTTTAGAAGCCCAGCTTTCACAGTGAAACAGATTCCAGCCCAGTGGGATGCCAGATGAAGGAGATTCATATCTCTGGTCTTCAGAATGCCATGATTTTTGTTTCCTTGGAAGTAAAACAAGGAGAGATAAATAACAAATGTTTGACAATTATTTGGCAATCATAGGAGGAATTTTTGTGTCAGAACAGAAAAGGAAACCTATTCCATCGGGGCATCAACTAAAAGTATGAAGAAAAAGCATAATCTGGTACTCTCCAGAGGATTATTGTAACCAAGAAATAATGATTCAATCAGCACTCAAACAAAAAAAGTTAGGGCTGAAATCTAGTATTAAGTGCCACACTTTTCCTTTGAAATAATCTCTCTAGTTGTTGTTTTTTTTTTTTTTTTCCTATTAAAGAGAAATTACGGCAAGTCTGATTATTTGCATAAAATGCAGCAAGAATCGATTGGTCACATAGACTCCTTTTAAGTTGGCTTTGCTGGAACTGTACCTAAAAATACACTATTTTAGACTGTATCTTGTTAAAACAACTAGGGCCTCCAATTGTTTGTTTTAAAACTCTTACTGAACTTATGCCAACAGTTATATTGTCAAAAAATTACTATCTGAATTTTGGAGAACTCAGAAAGGCAAATTTGCTTACAAAAACAAGCTTTACCCAAAAAAAACTTAAAAGAAAAAGATATTCTTGACCCTTCTTTAACCAGACCAGCGGCTATTAAACAAGATGTTTGTTTACCTTGGAAATACCATTTACAAACTAAACAGCTCATGAGCACTATCAGGTATTGTAGAATTTAGAAGCTCCTCATAATTAATCCTAGAAAAGAGGCTCTCTAGTTATCAGGTAGCAAGATTTTATGTAAACCATTTTTATTTTATCTTGAAAGTCTTTTGGGAAACATTCTTTCATTAGCCTAGGGGTAGTTTCCATTCACATTCCATCACAAGACAGTAAATGCTCCTTGTAGTGGAAATTCTCTAGTTCAGTCGTTGTCATTGAGAAGTACTCACAGTTTTTTTTGCCATTAGCCCTGATAAATGCTCCACACAAAGGACTGTGCAGTGGAGAATCTGTCCTGATTAGCACTCCAGCTTCTACCCTATACTTTGTGGGCTGAGGCGATTTTACTAGTTCCCATTTAGCATGTCCAATTAACATTTCCTAAAAGAGCAGACTTGCATGCCTTCAGTTTCATAGTACTAGAAAGAGGAAACATCCCCAGTCAGATGCAGTACCTGTTTTCATAAGATATTTAGGTAAAGGAGTTATAACTCCCTTCCATAAAGCTTGTTTCAACATCTTACATTTTATAATTCTATTAACCTGTATGTTTATATGTTCTAGCCCCAGGAACCCTTTCTTGCCCCCAGAGCATTTCACCTTTTCTGGTGAAAAGGGTTTGGGTTCGCAGCAGAGAGTTTCATCTGTAAGACCTATGAGGGACCGCAAATTTGGTAAGGCTTCTGAAAATGTCCTATGATTCTCTGGGAGGGGCACTTATCTGTAAGGGGCCCCTTAGCCCCCAAATGTACCATGACCTGGGTAACAGGCATATTTGATGGGAGGATATTCCAGTTATCGTAAAGGCAGTCTAACATGGCTTACATATGAAGCATATTAACTGCTTCATCCGGTGTGCTTCACTTGGTATTTCATAGGAAGAGTTGGGCAGTCCCCTTCTCAGGGCCAATGGACCTTATAGTGGCATTTATCCAGTTTACTTGGCTGATCATTCTCTTAGGATACCAGTCTGTGAAACAGAACAATTCCTTTACATTATACCATCTGGGTTTCTTTTTTCTTTTTTTTTTAATTATACGTTAAGGTCTAGGGTACATGTGCACAACAAGTAGGTTTGTTACATATGAATACATGTGCCATGTTGGTGTGTTGCACCCATTAATTCATCATTTAAATTAGGTATATCACCTAATGCTCTCTTCCCCCTCCCCCACCCCCTGACAGGCCTCGGTGTGTGATGTCCCCCACCATGTATCCAAGTGTTCTCATTGTTCAATTCCCACCTATGAGTAAGAACATGCAGTGTTCGGTTTTCTGTACTTGTGACAGTTTGCTCAGAATGATGGTTTCCACTTCATCCATGTCCCTACCAAAGACATGAACTCATCCTTTTTTATGGCTGCATAGTATTCCAAGGTGTACATGTGCCACATTTTAGTTTAATTAGATCTCATTTGTCTATTTTGGCTTTTGTTGCCATTGCTTTTGGTGTTTCAGTCATGAAGTCCTTGCCCATGCCTATGTCCTGAACAGTATTGCCTAGGTTTTCTTCTAGGATTTTTATGGTTTTAGGTCTAACATTAAGTCTTCAATCCATCTTCAGTGAATTTTTGTATAAGGTGTAAGGAAGGGATCCAGTTTCAGCTTTCTGCATATGGCTAGTAGTTTTCCCAGCACCATTTATTAAACAGGGAATCCTTTCCCCATTACATTTTACCCTTTGGTTTTTAATGATTACTGGGTTTTACCCTTTCCCCATATCATCTATTTTCTTGGTAACCACAGAGCTCAGAATTAACTGATCTCCTGGTTAGCTCTTTTCTTTGTTGTTGTTGTTTATGTGTTTGTTTGTTTTGTTTGCTTTTATTTGTCTATTTTTTTCTTTATTTTAAAGCAACCCTTAAGTAGTTTTTTAACTAGAGGAAAAACCTGGTTTCCTTTTTTTTGTATTTTTATTTATTTTTTAATATTAAATTTTTCTAAGGTACATGTGCACAATGTGCAGGTTTGTTACATATGTACACATGTGCCATGTTGGTGCGCTGTACCCATTAACTCATCATTTACATTAGGTAAATCTCCTAATGCTGTCCCTCCCCCCTCCCCCCACCCCACGACAGGCCCCGGTGTGTGGCTGTGTGATGTTCCCCACCCTGTGTCCAAGTGTTCTCAATGTTCAATTTCCACCTATGAGTGAGAACACATGGTGTTTGGTTTTCTGTCCTTGCAATAGTTTGCTCAGAATTTTGGTTTCCAGCTTCATCCGTGTCCCTACAAAGGATATGAGCTCATCCTTTTTTATGGCTGCATAGTAGTCCATGGTGTATATATGCCACATTTTCTTAATCCAGTCTATCATGGATGTACATTTGGGTTGGTTCCAAGTCTTTGCTATTGTGAATAGTACCACAATAAACAGACGTGTGCATGCATCACTCGGATGGTAGTTTCTTTTGCTGTGCAGAAGCCCTTTAGCTTAATTAGATCCCATTTGTCAATTTTGACTTTTTGTTGCCATTGCTTTTGGTGTTTTAGTTATGAAGTCCTTGCCCATGCCTATGTCCTGAATGGTACTGCCTAGGTTTTCTTCTAGGGTTTTTATCATTTTAGGTCTAACATTTAAGTCTTTAATACATCTTGAATTAATTTTTGTATAAGGTGTAAGGAAGGGATCCAGTTTCATGTTTCTACATATGGCTAGCCAGTTTTCCCAGCACCATTTATTAAATAGGGAATCCTTTCCCCATTTCTTGTTTATCTCAGATTTGTCAAAGATCAGATGGCTGTAGATGTGTGGTATTATTTCTGAGGGCTCTGTTCTGTTCTGTTGGTCTATATCTCTGTTTTGGTACCAGTACCATGCTGTTTTGGTTACTGTAGCCTTGTAGTATAGTTTGAAGTCAGGTAGCATGATGCCTCCAGCTTTGTTCTTTCCAGCTCTTCATCTATCCCACTGGGAGCCATTTCTATCACTCAATAAAATTCCCACATTCAGCATTCTTCATGTCGAAGTGACCTGATTCTTCCTGGATGCTGGACAAGAACCTGGGTACTAAAAGGGCAGGGAATAAAAGGTTGCCACACTGACTCGCCACTGAGATGGTTTAACACTCAGTCATTCACAAACAGCAGAACTAAAACAGCACTGTAACATGCCCACTGGGGCTTTGGGAGTTGCAGGCAATCCCCGGCCCCAGATGCTGCTATGGGGCCTTCATGGAGTTTGCTCCTGCCAGGACCTAAGCACACTTGCCCTGGCTCCTGCACCTGCCCATCTGCGTGCTTCCCCTCCCATGAAAAGTTTGAACATGAGGCAGCCAAGCAAGTGAGCCACACCTCTGACACAAGTCCTGTGAAGGGGTCAGGGAACTCTCCCGCTTCAGTACTTAATATCAAGTTCATGAAAAAATCCATAGAAAGACCCATACAAACATATCAAAGAGCAATTCAAGAGAGGAATTAAAGCCTTTCAACAAATAGTGCTGGAACAATAGCACATCTGTAAACAAAAAATATGCACCTTGTCCAAACCCAAAACTTTTATACAAAAATTATTTATAATGGTCCACAGACTTAAATGTGAAAGAAAAATATTAAACTTTAAAAAAAAGATAAAATTACTGGCTTTTGGGGCCAGGAAAAATTCTTAAAATTCACACCAAAAAAAAAAAAAAAATCCATAAAAAAGAAAACTTCGTAAATTGGACATCATTAAAATTGAAAACTTTTGTCTTATGAAAGAGCATGTGAAGAGAATGAGAAGTTAAGCTGCAATCTTGGAGAAACTATTTGCAAATCACATATATGACAATAGATAAGCATATATAAAGAATTCTCTAAAACTAAACATCAAAACAAAAACCCTGACCTATCCTGATCAGAAATAAGCAAAAGATAGGAACAGGTATTTTACCAAAGAGAATATAAAGATAAAAAATAAGCCCATAAGGGGGCGGAGCAAGATGGCCAAATAGGAACAGCTCCAGTCTCCAACTCCCAGCGTGAGCGACACAGAAGACCAGGGATTTCTACATTTTCAACTGAGGTACTGGGGTCATCTCACTAGGGAGTGCCAGACAATCGGTGCTGGTCAGCTGCTGCAGCCCGACCAGCGAGAGCTGAAGCAGGGTGAGGCATCACCTCACCTGGGAAGCGCAAGGGGGATGGGAATCCCTTTTCCTAGCAAGGGGAACTGAGACACACAACACCTGGAAAATCGGGTAACTCCCACCCCAATACTGCGCTTTAAGCAAACGGGCACACCAGGAGATTATACCCACACCTGGCCGGGAGGGTCCCACAGCCACGGAGCCTTCCTCATTGCTAACACAGAAGCCTGCAATCTAACCGCAAGGCAGCAGCCAGGCTAGGGGAGGGGTGCCCACCATTGCTGAGGCTTCAGTAGGTAAACACAGCCGCTGGGAAGCTCAAACTGGGTGGAGCTCACAGCAGCTCAAGGAAACCTGCCTGTCTCTGTAGAATCCACCTCTGGGGACAGGGCACAGCTAAACAACAACAACAACAAAAAGCAGCAGAAACCTGTGCAGATGGAAACGACTCTGTCTGACAGCTTTGAAGAGAACAGTGGATCTCCCCACACAGAGGTTGAGATCTGAGAACGGACAGACTGCCTGCTCAAGTGGGTCCCTGACCACTGAGTAGCCTAACTGGGAGACATCCCCCACTAGGGGCAGTCTGACACCCCACACCTCACAGGGTGGAGTACACCCCTGAGAGGAAGCTTCCAAAGTAAGAATCAGACAGGTACACTCGCTGTTCAGCAATATTCTATCTTCTGCAACCTCTGCTGCTGATACCCAGGCAAACAGGGTCTGGAGTGGACCTCAAGCAATCTCCAACAGACCTACAGCTGAGGGTCCTGACTATTAGAAGGAAAACTATCAAACAGGAAGAACACCTATACCAAAACACCATCAGTATGTCACCATCATCAAAGACCAGAGGCAGATAAAACCACAAAGATGGGGAAAAAGCAGGGCAGAAAAGCTGGAAATTCAAAAACTAAGAGCGCATATCCCCCGGCAAAGGAGCGCAGCTCATCGCCAGCAATGGAACAAAGCTGGTCAGAGAATGACTTTGACAAGATGAGAGAAGAAGGCTTCAGTCCATCAAACTTCTCAGAGCTAAAGGAGGAATTATGTACCCAGCGCAAAGAAACTAAAAATCTTGAAAAAAAGAGTGGAAGAATTGACAGCTAGACTAATTAATGCAGAGAAGGTCATAAACAAAATGAGAGAGATGAAAACCATGACACGAGAAATAGGTGACAAATGCACACGCTTCAGTAACCGACTCGATCAACTGGAAGAAAGAGTATCAGCAATTGAGGATCAAATGAATGAAATGAAGCGAGAAGAGAAACCAAAAGAAAAAAGAAGAAAAAGAAATGAACAAAGCCTGCAAGAAGTATGGGATTATGTAAAAAGACCAAATCTACGTCTGATTGGGGTGCCTGAAAGTGAGGGGGAAAATGGAACCAAGTTGGAAAACACTCTTCAGGATATCATCCAGGAGAACTTCCCCAACCTAGTAGGACAGGCCAACATTCAAATTCAGGAAATACAGAGAACACCACAAAGATACTCCGCGAGAAGTGCAACTCCAAGACACATAATTGCCAGATTCACCAAAGTTGAAATGAAGGAAAAAATCTTAAGGGCAGCCAGAGAGAAAGGTCGGGTTACCCACAAAGGGAAGCCCATCAGACTAACAGCAGATCTCTCGGCAGAAACGCTACAAGTCAGAAGAGAGTGGGGGCCAATACTCAACATTCTTAAGAAAAGCATTTTCAACCCAGAATTTCATATCCAGCCAAACTAAGTTTCATCAGTGAAGGAGAAATAAAATGCTTTACAGATAAGCAAATGCTTAGAGATTTTGTCAACACCAGGCCTGCCTTACAAGAGACCCTGAAGGAAGCCCAACACATGGAAAAGAACAACCGGTACCAGCCATTGCAAAAACATGCCAAAATGTAAAGACCATCGAGGCTAGGAAGAAACTGCATCAACTAACGAGCAAAATAGCCAGTTCATATCATAATGGCAGGATCAAGTTCACACATAACAATATTAACCTTAAATGTAAATAGACTAAATGCTCCAATGAAAAGACACAGACTGGCAAACTGGATAAAGAGTCAAGACCCATCAGTCTGCTGTATTCAGGAGACCCACCTCACAGGCAGAGACATACATAGGCTTAAAAAAAGGGATGGAGGAAGATCTACCAAGCAAATGGGGAACAAAAAAAAGCAGGGGATGCAATCCTAGTCTCTGATAAAACAGACTTTAAACCATCAAAGATCAAAAGAGAAAAGAAGGCCATTACATAATGGCAAAGGGATCAATTCAACAGGAAGAGCTAACTCTCCTAAATATATATGCACCCAATACAGGAGCACCCAGATTCCTAAAGCAAGTCCTTAGAGACTTACAAAGAGACTTAGACTCCCATACAATAATAATGGGAGACTTCAACACTCCACTGTCAACATTAGACAGATCAATGAGACAGAAAGTTAACAAGGATATCCAGGAATTGAACTCATCTCTGCACCAAGCGGACCAAATAGACATCTATAGAACTCTCCACCCCAAATCAACAGAATATACATTCTTCTCAGCACCACATCGCACTTATTCCAAAATTGACCACATAATTGGAAGTAAAGCACTCCTTAGCAAATGTAAAAGAACAGAAATTATAACAAACTGTCTCTCAGACCACAGTGCAATCAAACTAGAACTCAGGACTAAGAAACTCAATCAAAACCGCTCAACTACATGGAAACTGAACAACCTGCTCCTGAATGACTACTGGGTACATAATGAAATGAAGGCAGAAATAAAGATGTTCTTTGAAACCAATGAGAACAAAGATACAACATACCAGAATCTCTGGGACACATTTAAAGCAGTGTGTAGAGGGAAATTTATAGCATTAAATGCCCACAAGAGAAAGCAGGAAAGATCTAAAATTGACACTCTAACATCACAATTAAAAGAACTGGAGAAGCAAGAGCAAACACATTCAAAAGTTAGCAGAAGGCAAGAAATAACTAAGATCAGAGCTGAACTGAAGGAGATAGAGACACAAAAACCATCCAAAAAATCAATGAATCCAGGAGTTGGTTTTTTGAAAAGATCAACAAAATTGACAGACTGCTAGCAAGACTAATAAAGAAGAAAAGAGAGAAGAATCAAATAGATGCAATAAAAAATGAAAAAGGGGATATCACCACCGACCCCACAGAAATACAAACTACCATCCGAGAATACTATAAACACCTCTACGCAAATCAACTAGAAAACCTAGAAGAAATGGATAATTTCCTGGACACTTACAATCTTCCAAGACTAAACTAGGAAGAAGTTGAATCCCTGAATAGACCAATAGCAGGCTCTGAAATTGAGGCAATAATTAATAGCCTACCAACCAAAAAAAGTCCAGGACCAGATGGATTCACAGCTGAATTCTACCAGAGGTACAAGGAGGAGCTGCTACCATTCCTTCTGAAACTATTCCAATCAATAGAAAAAGAGGGAATCCTCCCTAACTCATTTTATGAGGCCAACATCATCCTGATACCAAAGCCTGGCAGAGTCACAACAAAAAAAGAAAATTTTAGACCACTATCCCTGATGAACATCGATGCAAAAATCCTCAGTAAAATACTGGCAAACCAGATTCAGCAGCACATCAAAAAGCTTATCCACCACGATCAGGTGGGCTTCATCCCCGGGATGCAAGGCTGGTTCAACATTTGCAAATCAATAAATGTAATCCAGCATATAAACAGAACCAAAGACGAGAACCACATGATTATCTCAATAGATGCAGAAAAGGATTTTGACAAAATTCAACAGCCCTTCATGCTAAAAACGCTCAACAAATTCGGTATCGATGGAACGTATCTCAAAATAATAAGAGCTATTTATGACAAACCCATAGCCAATATCATAGTGAATGGGCAAAAACTGGAAAAATTCCCTTTGAAAACTGGCACAAGACAGGGATGCCCTCTCTCACCACTCCTATTCAACATAGTGTTAGAAGTTCTGGCTAGGGCAATCAGGCAAGAGAAAGAAATCAAGGGTATCCAGTTAGGAAAAGAAGAAGTCAAATTGTCCCTGTTTGCAGATGACATGATTGTATATTTAGAAAACCCCATTGTCTCAGCCCAAAATCTCCTTAAGGTGATAAGCAACTTCAGCAAAGTCTCAGGATACAAAATTAATGTGCGCAAATCACAAGCATTCTTATACACCAGTAAGAGTCAAGCAGAGAGCCAAATCAGGAATGAACTTCCATTCACAATTGCTTCAAAGAGAATAAAATACCAAGGTATTCAACTTACAAGGGATGTGAAGGACCTCTTCAAGGAGAACTACAAACCACTGCTCAGTGAAATCAAAGAGGACACAAACAAATGGAAGAACATACCATGCTCATGGATAGGAAGAATCAATATCGTGAAAATGGCCATACTGCCCAAGGTTATTTATAGATTCAATGCCATCCCCATCAAGCTACCAATGAGTTTCTTCACAGAATTGGAAATAACTGCTTTAAAGTTCATATGGAACCAAAAAAGAGCCCGCATTGCCAAGACAATCCTAAGTCAAAAGGACAAAGCTGGAGACATCACGCTACCTGACTTCAAACTATACTACAAGGCTACAGTAACCAAAACAGCATGGTACTGGTACCAAAACAGAGCTATAGACCAATGGAACAGAACAGAGTCCTCAGAAATAATACCACACATCTACAGCCATCTGATCTTTGACAAACCTGAGAGAAACAAGAAATGGGGAAAGGATTCCCTATTTAATAAATGGTGCTGGGAAAATTGGCTAGCCATAAGTAGAAAGCTGAAACTGGATCCTTTCCTTACTCCTTATATGAAAATTAATTCAAGATGGATTAGAGACTTAAATATTAGACCTAATACCATAACAACCCTAGAAGAAAACCTAGGTAGTACCATTCAGGACATAGGCATGGGCAAGGACTTCATGTCTAAAACATCAAAAGCAACGGCAGCAAAAGCCAAAATTGATAAATGGGATCTAATTAAACTAAAGAGCTTCTGCACAGCAAAAGAAGCTACCATCAGAGTGAACAGGCAACCTACAGAATGGGAGAAAATTGTTGCAATCTACTCATCTGACAAAGGGCTAATATCCAGAACCTACAAAGAACTCAAACAAATTTACAAGAAAAAAACAAACAACCCATCAAAAAGTGGGCAAAGGATATGAACAGACATTTCTCAAAAGAAGACATTCATACAGCCAACAGACACATGAAAAAATGCTCATCATCACTCGCCATCAGAGAAATGCAAATCAAAACCACAATGAAATACCATCTCACACCAGTTAGAATGGCAATCATTAAAAAGTTAGGAAACAACAGGTGTTGGAGAAGATGTGGAGAAATAGGAACACTTTTACACTGTTGTTGGGACTGTAAACTAGTTCAACCATTATGGAAAATAGTATGGCAATTTCTCAAGGATCTAGAACTAGATGTAGCATATGACCCAGCCATCCCACTATTGGGTATATACCCAAAGGATTATAAATCATGCTGCTATAAAGACACATGCACACGTATGTTTATTGTTGCACTATTCACAATAGCAAAGACTTGGAATCAACCCAAATGTCCATCAGTGACAGACTGGATTAAGAAAATGTGGCACATATACACCATGGAATACTATGCAGCCATAACAAAGGATGAGTTTGTGTCCTTTGTAGGGACATGGATGCAGCTGGAAACCATCATTCTCAGCAAACTATCACAAGAACAGACAACCAAACACCGCATGTTCTCACTCATAGGTGGGAAGTGAACAATGACATCACTTGGACTCGGGAAGGGGAACATCACACATTGGGGCCTATCATGGGGAGGGGGGAGGGGGGAGGGATTGCATTGGGAGTTATACCTGATATAAATGATGAATTGATGGGTGCTGACGAGTTGATGGGTGCAGCACACCAACATGGCACAAGTATACATATGTAACAAACCTACACGTTATGCACATGTACCGTAGAACTTAAAGTATAATTTAAAAAAATAAATAAATAATAAGCACATAAAAGCATCATTGTCCATCAGGAAATTGCAAATGAAAACCATAATTAAATATCAGTACTCTCTTATAATGGCTGAAACAAAAAATAACAACAATATAAAATGCTGGCAATCAAGGAGATAAGCTGGATGACTAATACAGTGCTCATGGTAATTAAAATGGTACAGCCACTCTGGAAAAACAGTTTGGTAGCCTCTTAAAAACTAAATATCCAACTACTACTATATGACCCACCAATTGCACTCTGGGGCCTTTTCTCCAGGGCAATGAAAACTCATGTTGACAGAAAATCCTGTACACTAATGTTCACAGATGCTTTATTCATAATAGGCAAAATGTGAAAACAATCCAGGTTGGATGCAACAGGAGGCTATTGAGTAATTCATGTTAAGAGGCTATTGAGCATGAACAAACATGACAGCAGTGGAAATGGAGAGAAATGGATGGATTTTAGAGATATAAATGAGGGTTAAACAGCTGGATTTTTTGGTGGATTAGATATGGGGAGTTGGAGAAAAGAAAGTGTCAAGGATATCTGAATTCTAGGTTTTGCCTGGTAATAAAGTATGCTAGAAGAGAATAGAATACATAGTTACAGGCATTGAAGAGGCCATAAATGAGTAATATAGCTTTATTAGTATGTACCAGTTACATATCAAACCCATAGAGAGGTATAGGTCCAGGAAACAAGAAAAAAATACTTTTAATAGAAAACACTTAGTGTATTTAAAATCAGTTAGGGAGATAGAGAAGAGAAAGGCAGGAGAAAAATATAAGTCAGTGAGAAAATATACTAGTACTTGAAAAATATTATTATCCTTATTTACTTACATTAGAAATGACTCAGACAGGAAAACTGTAATCAGCCACCAGATAGCAAATGGAAGATCCTAGATTGAAATTCGTATATGACTTTTGAACTATTAATCACACTAATTACTATGAATGTTCTTGTGACAAAAACAAATTATATCCATGATCTATCTCCTAATAGTAGATTTTTAGGAACAGCTCCTTCATTAACATAGAAAAGAATAAGGAAATATTCTGGTTCACTGAATTTAAGCAATGTTTATTTCCTTACAAATAGATGTATGTAATAGATGAAGGATGAATCTTTCATTCTAGAAAAGTGTCTTTTACATTTTGAGAAAACGGACTCACCAGAATCAGACAGATTCTCACCTTCCTCTATCTTTAATATTATTTTGAAACTCAGTGTGAACACATTAAACAGAGTTGTGTTCAAGTAAGGACATGATGAATAAAGAAAATAAAATGCTGAAACCTTGCTCCGAACTGAGCCTCTTCTTTTAATAGAAGAATAAAATTCATGTATGTGTATTAGTGATATGTTTGAGCTTATTCATGCTATTTCATTTGTTTTAATTTTTGTTTGTTTGTTTGCAGGCTTGTTTACAATCTTTTATTTCTTTTCTTTCTTTCCTTTCCATGTGTTGACCAAGTTTTATTTGTTCTTTTTTTCCCTTAGTAGTTTGGAAGATGTACAAATGATTTCTATTTTTGTAATGATTACTTTAGCATTTCAAACAAACATATTTAATCTTGCAGTTTTTAGTAACCATGTAGGTATATCAATATTCTTCTCCAATAAACGTTCTTTTACTTCACTCCAGCTACTTCTCATGTTGAAATTACTGGTATTTTATTTTCAATTTGCCACTAAAACCTTTACATTATTTTAATATATTTTAGAATTTTACTTAAGCTTCAAGTCCATAATATTAAAAATTACTTAGATTGAACTGTATAATTTAGTGGTTTGTTTTGCTTTTGTTTACTTAGCATGCTTTCTCATGTTCCACATCTTCTTTCATCTTTGTTTCATTTTTTATTTTTACTGAAGTATAAGTAAGTAATTTGTTCAGAGAAGATATGTGAGTAATAAATGTTCTGCATTGTATATGCCCAAATATTTTTATTTTGCTCTTAACATGAATGACAGCTTGGCTGGATATAAAATTCTGGGTTCAAAATTATTTTCTGGAGAATGGTGAAGACACTGATAATTTGTTTCCTGACGTTGAAGGTGAAAAATGTGATGGTAAACATATTATCATTCCTCTAGAATAAGCTTATTATTCCCCTTCCTATTTTCTGAAAGTTTTTCAGAGTTTCATTTTATAATAATTCTTATGGATCCATCTCTTGACTTTTTTTCTTTAACTTTGTTCATTGGTAACAGGGTGTATGAGGGTCCCTTGCTTTGAACTTCTTCCTAACTAATTTGGTTGTCTGGCCTACACATTTTGCTATTTATTCCATCTATCAAGCTCTTTTATTTTGGTAACGAAAATTTTAATTTCCAAGGACTATTTCATAGCAGCCTGAACTTTGGGGGTGAGAGGAAGGCAGAGGTTAATGGGTACAGTATCTTCTCAAATTTCTTTGAGAACATAAATTAAATGGATTTTGAACTCTTCTTTCTTTTACTGTATAAATTCTTTTCCCTTAGGTAATTACCTCTGGGTATAGGTGTCTGTTTTTCTCAAATATTTGGTGGTTCTTTGGTACCTGTTTCCATTTATACATATTCATTTACAAACATTTAGATCAAAGTTAGCATACTGGTTACTCAGCTCAAGAGCCACCAGTGTTGTTTGGCCAGCACAATGTGAGACATTTAGACTGGCAGATTGCCCAGGTAGATTTTTTCTGGATATGTGAGTTCTTTCCTTCTGATGGCCTTAAAAGATGTGGGCATTTCCTCACTTATGGGACGTATGGGTTTTATATGTTTACTAAACCATGTATAACTTCTAGTGTAAATAATAAAGTCAAATTAAGTAAAGGCTTAACTGGAAAAAAGATACTCTTTAAAAAATTGAAATATATCTGCATTTAATTTAAATTATAGTAAACCATAGAGCACCTTATTCTTTATATTTCATGGCCTCATGTTAAATTTTTAGCCTATAATAGAAGACAGATAATAACCAAATACTTAATTTTCAAAATTGAAGTTCAACTAGTATTTCAATGATATAGCTTCATATCACTCTCTAAAATATAATTTCTTTTTCAATGTTTTATCCTCCACTACTTAAACTAGTTGAGAATATTTGTTCTTCAGTAAATATCTTTGAAATGATTAACTACGCTTGAAAATACACATGGTACTGTGTCTATATCTGCAACTAACTGAAGTCCAGATGTTAACATGTTTAATGACTTAATGATGATAATCACACACTTCTGAAGCCATGGACATTTTTTCACTCTGATTTCTCATGACTGTGTCATATAACATCTCACATTTCCAATTGGTGCTGCATGCTACAAATAAAGAAATTTTCTTTTGTAACTTTTTTTAGGAATTAGAAATTTACAGTAATTTACAAAACAAGGCAAAAAGATAGTTGTGATTTATTTTAGTTTCTTCTTGGAAATTAAAATTAACATGTGAACAGTGATACAGATCTGAATGAGTCTAGACAACTTAGCCAACATTGCCTGTTCACTAATACAAAGTTCAAATAGGCTGTGTGAACATGTTTACAGGTTGGTTTATTCTTGCTCAAGTTGGTAAAAATCATTGTAAAATAAAAAAAAAAAAAATTGGTCTTAAACAATGTAGCATAGATTTATAAATGTTTTCTAGCAGCTAAAAAGAACATAAATCCTCCTAATTTTAAAAGGAAGAACAGGAGTTTTATACACACAAAGCAAGTATGTAGACTGTTGGAAAGAGGTAAGCTTATAAAAAGCATTCAGGAGATTTTCTAAAGATGAATGTATTGACCTCACAATTAGCCATTAATATTTCTCTTTCAAGCTGGTTGCCTGTCACACTGATCCATGTAAGTGGATCACTAGGGATAAATGCCCCCACCTTTTTTTATCCAGTGTATTGAATTTTTTAATGTGAACCTTAGCTCAGTGTATTCAGTGTACTTCTTGTTCAATGGGTAATCAATAAAGGTAATGTATATGGTAAAATATTTAAAGTATTTTATACTTGGCAATTTGCTTTGTAATTTGTAACCTTGATGGAATCTAACACATAAAATTCTTAACCTAACCAAGAGCTTGACCTTGATTCTAGTGTAAACCAAAAATAAAATTCTAAGGTCCCCCAACCATCTTAATGGACTTCCTCCTCAGCCACGGCTCTTAAAATTTAACCTGAGAGGCTGTTTCAGGTCATGATAGGAAGAGGGGTCAAACATGATTCCTTATACCTCTCTGGCATTAACTTCAACACAGATTTTTAAGTCTGATAAAAAACATTTTATCACCCATTCTCTCTGAAGCCTGCTACCTGGAGGCTACATCTGCGTGATAAAACTTTGGTCTCCACAACCTCTTATTTCCTTTCTGTTAAGTCCAGGTCTTTAGACAAGCTCAACCAATTGTCAATGAGAAAATGTTTAAATTTACCAATAGCCTGGAAGCCCCCATCCGTTTCCCCTGCTTTGAGTTTTCCTGCCTTTCTGGACCAAACCAATATGTTTCTTAAATGTATTTGATTGACATCTCGTGCCTCCCTATAATGTATAAAACTAAGCTGCACCCCGACCACTTTGGGCACATCTTCTTGGGACCTCCTGAGGGCTGTGTCATGGGCCATGGTCACTCATATTTGTCTCAGAATAAATCTCTTCAAATATTTTACAGAGTTTGACTCTTTTCATTGACAACAATTTGGCACGCAAACACGTGGGGCCTCAGAGAAGACTCAGGACCCTGAAGGAGTTGCCCAACTCAGAGCTATGGTACCAGCAGGGGTCCACTGAAGCCTCCCCAAGTTGCAGCTTCTCCTCTGGTAAAACTGATAAGTCCTCCTGAGCCCTGAACCTCCCTTTGGTTGATGGTCCTTGATTTATTCTGAACTGGTTTTCCTTCTAGGAAGTTGTTGTTTCAGCATCCTAATTCTAGTTTGGAGATGCATTCTAAAGGATCTTCTCTATTGCTTTTTCTCCCACAATTAATCTTGATTCAGCCTGTCTATGCACATTTGCATGAGGAACCGAAGTGTTGTTTTCATAGCTAAATGAGAGACTTGAGTTTTTTCATCTCTGAAGAGAAAGGACATTTGCTCCTACAAGCTGAAAGTCACCCCTGGGTGACTGGGGCCCTCGTGGGAGTTTCTGGGGGGTTGACCCTTACAACATGCAGGGGACTTACAGAAAAATCTGCAACTAAAAATTAATTTTAAGAAAGGCTCATCCAGGACATACATATAAGGGCTAATCACCCAATGTTTTGAGCCCTCACAGAGGTAATAAATAGACCCTTGTAGAAAGAAACTGAGACATGCAAGAGGGTGGCAATGACTCAATGGTGACACACTGTGGAGTCCTGCCCACAAGTAGCACACATCAACCCACTACACAGAAACCCTAGGGCACAGCTCGATTCCTCCTTTTAAGAAAAAAAAGGGAAACTAATAATCTAAGAATGAGGAGAAAACAAGGAGAATGACTCCCTTTTGAGCATTCCATTGGTTTTATGGCACCTCTACTTGCCAGAGTTTATGTAAAATGGAAGTAATATGGTCCTCGTGCACACAGACATTAAGGAAAATTAGCCCTAAGGTCGACCTGCAAACTGTAGAGTTCCTAAGTTCTCTTTTTCTCTATTTTGTTTTTTGCCTGTTTTAAATCTGCTGTTACTCTTCTACTGAGATAAAAACCACTGTTTGGCTCTCACGGGTTTTTTTGTTTTTTATTTTTTTGTTTTGGCAAGCTGGTGAATTTATATTTATGTCATGGATAAAATTCTGAAGTAAAAGCTATAGGATCATTGTGTGTGTGTGTGTGTGCATGTGTGTGTGTATGTGTATATTTAAAACATCTTTATAAATTATATAATTTTATGTTTAATTGGCAGTTAAACCCATTTTAATTTCCCTTTAGCACACCAGATTTTTTCTCTTCATACTTTATGATATAAATTTTGCTACCTGATTTTCACCTCAGTTGTTTTCTTTAATATGCAAATTTAGGGCTCTTTAGCTGACAACTGCCTAGGGTGATGAAACAGGTTATCAAGAATTTGAAAGTCTAAGATAGGAAAGAAAAGAGGTCTTAAGGATCTGTAAGATGTATTTCTATCAGCATGTCTAATACGTCTATGTATTTATGTGTTGTGTACACAATGTTTCACAACTAAAAATATGTAAAAGAGCTCTAATTAATTGGCTTAATAGATAAATAAAAGTGCTTAAATCAAGTACTTTAAAAAAAAAACTAGTCAATGTAAATGACGAGTTAATGGGTGCAGCACACCAACATGGCACATGTATACATATGTAACGAACCTGCACGTTTTACACATGTACCCTAGAACTTAAAGTATTAAAAAAAAAAAAAACTAATCAAATACTTTTTCAAGTTCACATGACTTGAGTAAAATCTTAAATAAGCTGTCTTTTAAATTTTTGGTAAAATAATATTAACAATATCTTAAGAATTGTTGACTTTTTTTGTATTTATTGATCAAGTGGTTTTGTGCTTATACCTGCAGAATACTATAAGATTTGCCATAAGGGTTATAAAAGTGTGAAACCCAGCCCAAGACAGAATGACCTCTACTTGTGTAATTTTAACAAATAAGACATGGAATATTGTTGGTTTAATGAAAACAGCTAACTCCTGAGTTATTGGTAAAAAAAAAAAAAAAAAAAAAAAAAAAAAAAAAAAAAAAGCCCTTATGTTTAACCTTAAGTTTCTTGAGTAAATACCTGACATTCACAGAGATAAAAAAAAAAAAAAAATGGTTAATAGGAAAATAACTTTAAATATTGACTATCAAAGTTTTTGTAAATAATCTAGGTAAACTATTAATCAGGTGAACATAATGGAATAAATTATGGTAAGCAAACGTCATAATTTAGGGTCTTGGGTTATTAATTTATTTAAGTACTGAAGCAGGAGAGTTCCCTGACCCCTCACAGGACTTGTGTCAGATGTGTGGCTCCCTTGCTTGGCTTCCTCATGTTCAAACTTTTCATGGGAGGAGAAGCACACAGACAGGCAGGTGCAGGAGCCAGGGCAAGTGCGTTTGGGTCCTGGCAGAAGCAAATTCCATGAAGGCCCCACTGCAGCATCTGGGGCGGGGGGCACCTGCGACTCCCAAAGCCTCAGTGGGCATGTTACAGTGCTCCTTTAGCTCTGCTGTCTGTGGATGCCTGAGTGTTAAACCAGCTCAGTGGAGAATCAGTGTGGCAGCCTTGTATTCCTTGCCCTTTTGGTACCCAGGTTCTTGTTTGGCATCCAGGAAGAATCAGGTCACTTGGACATGAAGAATGCTGAATGTGGGGATTTTATTGAGTGATGGAAATGGCTCTCAGTGGAATAGATGGAGAACTGGAAAGGGGATGGAGGGGGAAGATGATCCTCCCCTGGAGTTTGGCTGTCCTGCAACCAATCTCCTCCTGAAAGTCCCCAGCTGAACTACTCTCAATGTTCAGATGCTCATTCTCTTCTCTCTTTCTCTGTCACACTGCTCTGCCACGCTGACACTATGCCACTCTTCTGCTCTTCTGCTTGTGGAGCCTTGGGTTTGGGGTTTATACGGGTACAGGATAGGGGGGTGTGGCAGACCAAACGGCAACATTTGGGCACTAAAACAGGAATGCCTATTCCCATTTAGAGCCATAGGCTTCCAGACTTGAGGATGTGGCCTTGTCAGGGAACTGTCATCTTCTACACAATATTTCCTTGCCTCCTGTCTGTGTCAGTACCTGGGTAATTTCCAATTTTAAAATTATAGAAAACCGTTTTTTTAAAAGGAAGCTCTTATTAAAAGGTAAAATATCTTTGTCTGTCAAAGCTTTTTTGAAGCTGACATACAAAACATGGTAAAGGAATCAGGAAATAAGAGATGTAAAGAAAGTTAAAGACATAAAGAGGTGCTTGTGGTAAAGAAGATAGAAAGGAAAGCAGTTTTACCTAAGAAAGAATCTTGTGTGGTAAAGTTTTGTCCTAAAATAAAATGACTAGGTTATTCAAGAAAGAGGGATATTTATCTTGCGAATGGTCTATGTAAGTCATAATAAAGATCGTAAAAAGGAATTTTTAAAGCAGTTGTATAATTCAGGTGGCTATGATTAAGAATAAATAAGAGTCTTACTAAAGATGGTTCTTTGATATTAAAACAATACACTAATACAAAACTAAATAATTGGTAAAAACAATATTTTATTACAAATATTGACTTATTTTTAATACTAGAAGTTTTAAATTTTTTAAATTCTATAATCTGTTTCTTTAACATTCATCAGATTGATATCTCAGAGGTTCAACTCTTTCTCTTGAAAAGGTCTTAAAGGACAGGTCTGTCCTTCACCTTTTTTTGGCTCCTGTAAATTTTATTAATTATGTAAAGAAAGGGAGATTTTTTTTTTTCTGAAAACAGGCAAATAAACTATCTTTTGGGCCTGCCTTTTTATTCTGTATGCCTGTTACATCTCTATCTTTATATATGTCATGTGAAACTGATATTTCACCACTAAACTACATGACAGAGCTCAAATCAAGTAACTTAAGAAGGTGCTAATCAGATTGGTAGAAGCTCACTTGGATGCCTTTTAATTCACATGACCTTGGTAATCTTTGGTAAATTTAAATTGGTAAATATAATCTCAATACTCTCCAGTAATTTAAAATCTGAAAGTCATGTTAACCCCTCAGGTTTTTTTTCACTGGAAATTTGGGTTACTTTTAATAACTGGCTTTATGACAACTGGAATATCCTCCCATCAAATATGCCTGTTACCCAGGTCATGGTATATTTGGGGGCTAAGGGGGTCCCTTACAGATGAGTGTCCCTCCCACAGAATCATAGGACATTTTCAGAAGCCTTACCAAATTTGCTGTTCCTCATAGGTCTTACAGATGAAACTCCCTGCTGTGAACCCAAACCCTTTTCACCAGAAAAGGTGAAATGCTCTGGGGGCAAGAAAGGGTTCCTGGGGCTAGAACATATAAACACACAGGTTAATAGAATTATAAAATGTAAGATGTTGAAACAAGCTTTATGGAAGGGAGTTGTAACTCCTTTACCTAAATATCTTATGAAAATAGGTACTGCATCTGACTGGGGATGTTTCCTCTTTCTAGTACTATGAAACTGAAGGCATGCAAGTCTGCTCTTTTAGGAAATGTTAATTGGACATGCTAAATGGGAACTAGTAAAATCGCCTCAGCCCACAAAGTATAGGGTAGAAGCTGGAGTGCTAATCAGGACAGATTCTCCACTGCACAGTCCTTTGTGTGGAGCATTTATCAGGGCTAATGGCAAAAAAAACTGTGAGTACTTCTCAATGACAACGACTGAACTAGAGAATTTCCACTACAAGGAGCATTTACTGCCTTGTGATGGAATGTGACTGGAAACTACCCCTAGGCTAATGAAAGAATGTTTCCCAAAAGACTTTCAAGAAAAAATAAAAATGGTTTACATAAAATCTTGCTACCTGATAACTAGAGAGCCTCTTTTCTAGGATTAATTATGAGGAGCTTCTAAATTCTACAATACCTGATAGTGCTCATGAGCTGTTTAGTTTGCAAATGGTATTTCCAAGGTAAACAAACATCTTGTTTAATAGCCGCTGGTCTGGTTAAAGAAGGGTCAAGAATATCTTTTTCTTGTAAGTTTTTTTTGGGTAAAACTTGTTTTTGTAAGCAAATTTGCCTTTCTGAGTTCTCCAAAATTCAGATAGTAATTTTTTGACAATATAACTGTTGGCATAAGTTCAGTAAGAGTTTTAAAACAAACAATTGGAGGCCCTAGTTGTTTTAACAAGATATAGTCTAAAATAATGTATTTTTTTTTATTATTATACTTTAAGTTCCAGGGTACATGTGCATAACGTGCAGGTTTGTTACATATGTATACTTATGCCATGTTGGTGTGCTGCACCCATCAACTCGTCAGCACCCATCAATTCATCATTTATATCATGTATAACTCCACAATGCAATCACTCCCTCCTCCCCCCTCCCCATGATAGGCCCCAGTGTGTGATGTTCCCCTTCCCGAGTCCAAGTGATCTCATTGTTCAGTTCCCACCTATGAGTGAGAACATGCGGTGTTTGATTTTCTCTTCTTGTGATAGCTTGCTAAGAATGATGGTTTCCAGCTGCATCCATGTCCCTACAAAGGATGCAAACTCATCCTTTTTTATGGCTGCATAGTATTCCATGGTGTATATGTGCCACATTTTCTTAATCCAGTCTGTCACAGATGGACATTTGGGTTGATTCCAAGTCTTTGCTATTGTGAATAGTGCCGCAATAAACATACGTGTGCATGTGTCTTTGTAGTAGAATAATTTATAATCCTTTGGGTATATACCCAGTAATGGGATGGCTGGGTCATATGGTACATCTAGTTCTAGATCCTTGAGGAATTGCCATATTGTTTTCCATAATGGTTGAACTAGTTTACAATCCCACCAACAGTGTAAAAGTGTTCCTATTTCTCCACATCCTCTCCAACACCTGTTGTTTCCTGACTTCTTAATGATTGCCATTCTAACTGGTGTGAGATGGTATCTCATTGTGGTTTTGATTTGCATTTCTCTGATGGCCAGTGATGATGAGCATTTTTTCATGTGTCTGTTGGCTGTATGAATGTCTTCTTTTGAGAAATGTCTGTTCATATCCTTTGCCCACTTTTTGATGGGGTTGTTTGTTTTTTTCTTGTATATTTGTTTGAGTTCTTTGTAGATTCTGGATATTAGCCCTTTGTCAGATGAGTAGATTGCAAAAATTTTCTCCCATTCTGTAGGTTGCCTGTTCACTCTGATGGTAGTTTCTTTTGCTGTGCAAAAGCTCTTTAGTTTAATTAGATCCCATTTGTCAATTTTGGCTTTTGCTGCCATTGCTTTTGGTGTTTTAGACATGAAGTCCTTGCCCATGCCTATGTCCTGAATGGTACTACCTAGATTTTCTTCTAGGGTTTTGATGGTATTAGGTCTAACATTTAAGTCTCTAATCCATCTTGAATTAATCTTCGTGTAAGGGGTAAGGAAAGGATCCAGTTTCAGCTTTCTACTTATGGCTAGCCAATTTTCCCAGCACCATTTATTAAATAGGGAATCCTTTCCCCATTTCTTGTTTCTCTCAGGTTTGTCAAAGATCAGATGGCTGTAGATGTGTGGTATTATTTCTGAGGACTCTGTTCTGTTCCATTGGTCTATATCTCTGTTTTGGTACCAGTACCATGCTGTTTTGGTTACTGTAGCCTTGTAGTATAGTTTGAAGTCAGGTAGCGTGACGCCTCCAGCTTTGTCCTTTTGACTTAGGATTGTCTTGGCAATGCGGGCTCTTTTTTGCTTCCATATGAACTTTAAAGCAGTTTTTTCCAACTCTGTGAAGAAAGTCATTGGTAGCTTGATGGGGATGGCATTGAATCTATAAATAACCTTGGGCAGTAGGGCCATTTTCACGATATTGATTCTTCCTATCCATGAGCATGGTATGTTCTTGCATTTGTTTGTGTCCTCTTTGATTTCACTGAGCAGTGGTTTGTAGTTCTCCTTGAAGAGGTCCTTGACATCCCTTGTAAGCTGGATTCCTAGGTATTTTATTCTCTTGGAAGCAATTGTGAATGGAAGTTCATTCCTGATTTGGCTCTCTGCTTGTCTGTTACTGGTGTATAAGAATGCTTGTGATTTTTGCACATTAATTTTGTATCCTGAGACTTTGCTGAAGTTGCTTATCAGCTTAAGGAGATTTTGGGCTGAGACGATGGGGTTTTCTAAATATACAATCATGTCATCTGCAAACAGGGACAATTTGACTTCTTCTTTTCCTAACTGGATACCTTGATTTCTTTCTCTTGCCTGATTGCCCTAGCCAGAACTTCCAACACTATGTTGAATTGGAGTGGTGAGAGACGGCATCCCTGTCTTGTGCCAGTTTTCAAAGGGAATTTTTCCAATTTTTGCCCATTCAGAATGATATTAGCTGTGGGTTTGTCATAAATAGCTCTTATTATTTTGAGGTACGTTCCATCAATACCGACCTTATTGAGCGTTTTTAGCATGAAGGGCTGTTGAATTTTGTCAAAAGCCTTTTCTGCATCTATTGAGATAATCATGTGGTTCTTGTCTTTGGTTCTGTTTATATGCTGGATTACGTTTATTGATTTGCGAATATTGAACCAGCCTTGCATCCCAGGGATGAAGCCCACTTGATCATGGTGGATAAGCTTTTTGATGTGCTGCTGAATCCGGTTTGCCAGTATTTTATTGAGAATTTTTGCATCGATGTTCATCAGGGATATTGGTCTAAAATTCTCTTTTTTTGTTATGTCTCAGCCAGGCTTTGGTATCAGGATGATGTTGGCCTCATAAAATGAGTTGGGGAGGATTCCCTCTTTTTCTATTGATTGGAATAGTTTCAGAAGGAATGGTACCAGCTCCTCCTTGTACCTCTGGTAGAATTCAGCTGTGAATCCATCTGGTCCTGGACTTTTTTTGGTGGGTAGGCTATTAATTGTTGCCTCAATTTCATAGCCTGCTATTGGTCTATTCAGGGATTCCACTTCTTCCTGGTTTAGTCTTGGGAGAGTGTAAGTGTCCAGGAAATTATCCATTTCTTCTAGATTTTCTAGTTGATTTGCGTAGAGGCGTTTATAGTATTCTCTGATGGTTGTTTGTATTTCTGTGGGGTCGGTGGTGATATACCCTTTATCATTTTTTATTGCATCTATTTGATTCCTCTCTCTTTTCTTCTTTATTAGTCCTGCTAGCCGTCTGTCAATTTTGTTGATCTTTTCAAAAAACCAACTCCTGGATTCATTGATTTTTTGGATGGTTTTTTGTTTCTCTATCTCCTTCAGTTTTGCTCTGATCTTAGTTATTTCTTGCCTTCTGCTAGCTTTTGAATGTGTTTGCTCTTGCCTCTCTAGTTCTTTTAATTGTGATGTTAAAGTGTCAATTTTAGATCTTTCCTGCTTTCTCTTGTGGGCATTTAGTGCTATAAATTTCCCTCTACACACTGCTTTAAATGTGTCCCAGAGATTCTGGTATGTTGTATCTTTGTTCTCATTGGTTTCAAAGAACATCTTTATTTCTGCTTTCATTTCGTTATGTACCCAGTAATCATTCAGGAGCAGGTTGTTCAGTTTCCATGAAGTTGAGCAGTTTTGATTGAGTTTTTTAGTCCTGAGTTCTAGTTTGATTGCACTGTGGTCTGAGAGACAGTTTGTTATAATTTCTGTTCTTGTACATTTGCTGAGGAGTGCTTTACTTCCAATTATGTGGTCAATTTTGTAATAAGTGCGATGTGGTGCTGAGAAGAATGTATATTCTGTTGACTTGGGGTGGAGAGTTCTATAGATGTCTATTAGGTCCGCTTGGTGCAGAGATGAGTTCAATTCCTGGATATCCTTGTTAACTTTCTGTCTCATTGATCTGTCTAATGTTGACAGTGGAGTGTTGAAGTCTCCCATTATTATTGTATGGGAGTCTAAGTCTCTTTGTAAGTCTCTAGGGACTTGCTTTAGGAATCTGGGTGCTCCTGTATTGGGTGCATATATATTTAGGAGAGTTAGCTCTTCCTGTTGAATTGATCCCTTTACCATTATGTAATGGCCTTCTTTGTCTCTTTTTATCTTTGATGGTTTAAAGTCTTTTTTATCAGAGACTAGGATTGCAACCCCTGCTTTTTTTTGTTCTCCATTTGCTTGATAGATCTTCCTCCATCCCTTTTTTTGAGCCTATGTATGTCTCTGCATGTGAGATGGGTCTCCTGAATACAGCAGACTGATGGGTCTTGACTCTTTATCCAGTTTGCCAGTCTGTGTCTTTTAATTGGAGCATTTAGTCCATTTACATTTAAGGTTAATATTGTTATGTGTGAACTTGATCCTGTCATTATGATATTAACTGGTTATTTTGCTCGTTAGTTGATGCAGTTTCTTCCTAGCCTCGATGGTCTTTACATTTTGGCATGTTTTTGCAATGGCTGGTACCGGTTGTTCCTTTCCATGTTCAGTGCTTCCTTCAGGGTCTCTTGTAAGGCAGGCCTGGTGGTGACAAAACCTCTAAGCATTTGCTTATCTGTAAAGGATTTTATTTCTCCTTCACTGATGAAACTTAGTTTGGCTGGATATGAAATTCTGGGTTGAAAATGCTTTTCTTTAAGATCGTTGAATATTGGCCCCCACTCTCTTCTGGCTTGGAGAGTTTCTGCCGAGAGATCTGCTGTTAGTCTGATGGGCTTCCCTTTGTGGGTAACCCGACCTTTCTCTCTGTCTGCCCTGAAGATTTTTTCCTTCATTTCAACTTTGTTGAATCTGGCAATTATGTGTCTTGGAGTTGCTCTTCTGGAGGGGTATCTTTGTGGCGTTCTCTGTATTTCCTGAATTTGAATGTTGGCAAAATAGTGTATTTTTAGGTACAGTTCCAGCAAAGCCAACTTAAAAGGAGTCTATGTGAGCAATCGATTCTTGCTGCATTTTATGCAAATAATCAGACTTGCCGTAATTTCTCTTTAATAGGAAAAAAAAAAAGAAAAAACAACTAGAGAGATTATTTCAAAGGAAAAGTGTGGCACTTAATACTAGATTTCAGCCCTAACTTTTTTTGTTTGAGTGCAGATTGAATCATTATTTCTTGGTTACAATAATCCTCTGGAGAGTACCAGATTATGCTTTTTCTTCATACTTTTAGTTGATGCCCCGATGGAATAGGTTTCCTTTTCTGTTCTGACACAAAAATTCCTCCTATGATTGCCAAATAATTGTCAAACATTTGTTATTTATCTCTCCTTGTTTTACTTCCAAGGAAACAAAAATCATGGCATTCTGAAGACCAGAGATATGAATCTCCTTCATCTGGCATCCCACTGGGCTGGAATCTGTTTCACTGTGAAAGCTGGGCTTCTAAAACTATACAAGCACCCTCCCTCTAGGCTCAGGGACTGTTGCAGAAAAGGCAGGCACATAAGATAATAAGGACCAGTTATGAGGGATAAAATGAGGCCAAGGTCAAAGCTTCCAAATCAAGAAGGGCTACAAAGATGCCTAAACACCTGGTAAAGCACCTTCAGTTGCCTTCTAAATGATTATGTGTCACTTTTGCATCCACCCCAACTATAGCATGTTTTCTGCTTACTATAGAATTAAAGGAAAATATTTACTAACATAATATAAATATCTTGTAACAAAGCCTCCTGGATATAATACTCCCAGTCATGAGTGGTGAAGACAAATACAGATATATAGAGATATATACACATATTTTAAATTATTTTTAGAGCAATGTTTTTGTTTTGTATAACTAATTGCTATAAGCCTGTAACAAAAACCAAGCTTACAGTATCTCAACACGCGGAAGTTAAAAATAAATCAGTCTTATAAATTTGCCTTTTGGTTTTGGTTGTTGGCTTTTTACTTAAACTAATAACTGTAAGAGGTAATGAATGCCTGTCCACATCTATTCCTATCTGGCCTAGAACAATTAATTGGCTATAATAAGTCTTTCGACTCTTAAGGCCCTTTGCCACAGGGAGCCCCACCAAAGGACAGGATAGACTCAGAGCAGGCAGCCATGCCACCCTGGAAATGCTATGAGACAAAATAATAATTGCTGGCCTTTGATATTGTCTCTAGCAAATCTTGGCCAGAAAGGGGAAGATGTAAACCAAAAATAAAAATTCTAAGCCCCCACTCCTACTCCCACCCCCAACCATGTGAATAGACTTCCTCCTCACCAGGACTCTTAAAATTTAATCTGAGGGACTGTTTTAGGCCATAACGGGAAGTGGGGGTCAAACACGCCTCATTATGCCTCTCTGGCATTAAAGTCAACACAGACTTTAAGTCTGATAAGAATCATTTTACAGCCTATTCTCTCTAAAGCCTGGTACCTGGACACTTCATCTGCACGACAAAACTTTGGTCTCCACAACCTTTTATCTTAACCAAGACATTTTCTTCTTATTGATACCAGGTCTTTAGATAAACTCAGCCAATTGTCAACCAGAAAATGTTTAAATTTATCTATAGCCTGGAATCCCTCCTGCTTTGAGCTGTCCTGCCTTTCTGGACTAAACCAATATATTTCTTAAATGTACTTGATTGACATCTCATGCCTCCCTAAACTGTATAAAACCGAGCTTTACCCTGACCACCTTGGGCACGTGTTCTCAGGACCTCCTGAGGGCTGTGTCATGGGCCATGGTCACTCTTATTTGGTTCAGAATAAATCTCTTCAAATAGTTTACACTTTGCCTCTTTTCATCCACATTAGTGACAATAAAGCAATATAAGTGTGGAAATGTTAAATATAAAATGACATAAAGAATATTTCAATAACTGAAACATTAAAAAAGGAGAATAGAAATTTTTAAACACTAGGAACCTTGGTGTCCAATTCTGAGTCATATACACAAGCATTAAAGCCTTATAAAATGAACTCAATATTTTCTAAAATTGCTCTAAAACGCAAAAATAATGTCCAGTTTATTTAAAATCAATCTCCAGCCTATAAGCTGAATATGAGTTGAAAAGAATCTTGAGTAAATTTTTATTTTTTAATTATACACATGTGTGTTAGAATTACTGTTTCAATATGTTGGAAAGACTCATTTTAGAACTGGAAAACTGTGCACTTTTTCTTCCCGATACCCCACATCCTTCTGGCATTTACACTTTATCAGTGTTAATGTCCTCTTTGTCTCCAAGATATGTACGTTCAGGAAGAATTAGAACTTTCTCTTCTGGCACAGAATTAGCACTATTTTTAAACTCCCAATTTCTTCAGTTCCATCCCTAATATACCACACCATTCATCTGCCTACCATGACTTGGGCAACAAACACCATCCCTTACACTTTGATTCTATCATTCACACTGCACACCCAGACATTGTCTCAATTTCCTCTTTCTATATTTTCAGTGGAAGTGTATGACATCATTGAAGTGAAAAAACATTACTTATTTGCCTGAAATTTCTTCCAAAACTTTCCTTAGTTGTGGAAATTTTCAGTCTTAGTTTCAGGGAATGAAGTGATTTGTGAGAGACAATAAACCACTCATAATCATTTATTAAAATTATTTTTATGCTTTACCATCTGTAAATTTGCCTAATTTCATTAAAAACAAATGAAGACAAAGCTGGGAAGCCAAAACAGAGGAAAAGAGTTTTCGTATGCAAGTTTGTGTCGTAGATACACTAGGTTATTTGTGGCCTTGCCTTGCTGGCAAAATAAAATGATCGTTGTTTTATTCACATTGACTTTTGGCTCTTACTGTGCTGCATTAACTTGAATAACTCAGGTAGTCTTTAAAGGAAGGATAATTAGGGTAAAATATATACCATTGGTGATTAGAGTAATACATCTTTAATATTTACAAGAATCCCTCTAATATTGCTTAGAAATTTTGAATTTTACACATTAGGGAAATTGACAGCTGGGAATACTTCCAGAAGGGCCTTTTGGTTCTCAGCTATTTCTGTTCTGAACAACACAAAACCCAATATGTTTTTTTGGTGATATCACATTCCACTTAATGCAACACATCTACCCTGCCAAAAGGACAACCTTGCCAGAGTTAATCATAAGCCAGCACATCACTGATCACTTTTCTACATTTATAAGAGGATCAGAATGGCTCTCCCAAACCACTGTTATATTGGACTTCTGTTTGAGGGCAAACAATCAACTTTCTTCTGGTAAAGTGACTCTCTTATATGCATTGTGCTAACATTGTTTCTTCAGCATCTACGGATTTCAGTTAACAGTTTATGAGAAATGCTAAAGGGATCCATTTCAAAGAACACTGAAAATATTTAGAAAACAAATGACTTCTGGTGGAAGAGCATTTAATTTTATCCGTTAGAACAAGTTTCAAACTAGTCCTGATGTTTTCTAGACACGAGATCGGAGTTGGGAGGTTTGGAAACGAACACAGGTATTTTTGTTTGTTTGTCTGTTTTTTGCTGTCATCTAGCTTGGAATGGGTATTCATGAATATTCAAAAAATTTAATCAAGATTTCCAGAGAACAGCTGTTTTCAAATGCCAGTGTACATAAGAATCACCTGGGATGCTTCTTTAAAATACTCATTGCCAGGCCTTCCCATAGAAATGTGAATGCAGTTGGAGTTGAGTGATGTTTGGTCATCCGTACTTTTTGTTGTTTTTTTTGTTTTTTGTTTGTTTGTTTGTTTGTTTTTTGAGGGCAGTGGGTGGTGGGATGGAGTCTCACTCTGTCACGCAGGCTGGAGTGCAGTGGCATGGTCTCGGCTCACTGCAACCTTTGCCTGCAGGGTTCAAGCAATTCTCCTGTCTCAGTCTCCCGAGTAACTGGGATTGCAAGCGCACCACCATGCCGGGCTAATTTTTGTATTTTTAGTAGAGACGGGGTTTCGCCATGTTGGCCAGGCTGGTCTGGAACTGCTGACTTCGGGTGATCCACCCGCCTCCGCCTCCCAAAGTGCTGGGATTACAGGCGTGAGCCACCATGGTTCGGCCTGTCATTTGTACTTTTTAGCTTCTTAGTCGATTATCATTTATATAACCAGTTAAAAAACTTGGCTCTAAAATATCTATGTAACAGGATTGTAGAAAGAAATGAAGACCACCGAAATGACAAGCAAAGGCTATTTTTATTCAGAGCTTGCTATAGCAGGGGAGTCAGCAACTGTCACTTACATTTGGGAGAGAGGCAGGAGAGCAGAAAAGCTTGATAGTGAAAAAGTGGAGCGACAAAGTATGCTATGAGTGTAGTTTGAAGGCATGGGGAAGCTAGAGGCAGGCTAGCTAGAAGCAGGACATTCTATGTGATTGGTTTTAGAAACATATTTGGTTCTCTAAGGTTAGTTCTGAGTTGGAAAAGGGGACAAATATTAGAGAAGTTGGCAGTTATTGACTAAGTCTTGACTCATCTGGACTGATTGCTGCAGAGGATGTGATTTGTCTTCCTGGACAGATTGCTGCAGAGGGTGTGGATCAGAGTTCTTTTTTCATATATTGTCTGGCCACTGTTCATTGGCATATTCAGTCTTTCATGTTTCCAAACTAAAAATGACCGATTTTATATAGAGGCCCCGCAAAATACCTTCCATATTGGTTTATTGATACCAAGCTTCTGATTTTGAATTCAAAATTCATTCCCTTGGTATGAAATTTTGTCTTTCAAGGAAATGCAAATTCCACTGGCAAATGGAATATATTAAATTTTGCCAGTTATGTGTGGTAAACCTATAATATTTACTCCTAGGATCTGGTTTTAATCGGTGTAAGAATGTATCATGAGTACTCTCAGTGTACATGAAGAGGGTGGGGAGATAAAGTTTCACCAAGGAATAAAATATTCCAATGCTTAAATACTAAATATAACCTTACCAACTTCCAAATTTCACTGAGAAAGGACCTGTATCAGAAAAAGCCAAGAAATAAAGGTTTTTCTCTTTAGTAAAACTTCTTAATTTTATTGGTAATTTTTTTTTTGAACTTTTATTTTAAGTTCGGGGTACATGTGAAAGTTTGTTACACAGGTAAAACCATGTCACAAGGAATTGTTGTACAGATTATTTCATCACCCAGGAATTAAGCCCAATGGTTATCTATTCTGTTCCTCTCCCTCTCATTTTCCACCCTCAAGCAGATACCAATGTACGTTTTCTCCTTCTTTGTGTTCATAAATGCTTATCATTTAGCTCCCACTTATAAGTGAGAACATGCAGCATTTAGTTTTCTGTTTCTGTGTTAGTTTGCTGAGGACAATAGCCTCCAGCTCTGTCCACGTTCCTGCAAAAGACATTATCTTGTTTATAATATTACATAGTGTATATGTACCATATTTTCTTTATCCAGTCTGTCATTAATGGGCATTTTGGTCCATTCCATGTTTTTGCTATTGAGAATAGTGCTGCAGTGAACATTCACATGCATGTGTCTTTATGGTAGAATGATTTATATTCCTCTAGGTATATACCCAGTAATATGAATGCTGGGTCAACTGATAGTTCTGATTTTAGCTTTTTGAGGACTCTCCATACTGCTTTTCTCAATGGTTGAACTAATTTACATTTTCACCAAGGGTGTATAAGTGTTCCCTTTTCTCCACAACTTCACCAGCATCTGCTATTTTTTGACTTTTTTTATAATAGCCATTTGAACAGGTGTGAGATGTTATCTCACTGTAGTTTTGATTTGTATTTCCCTAATTTTCAGGATATTGAGCTTTTTCTCAAATACTTTTTGGACACTTGAATGTCTTCTTTAGAAAAGTTTCTGTTCTTGTCTTTCATCCACTTTTTTACAGGGTCTTTTTTTTTTTTCTTATAAATTTGTTTAAGTTCCTTATACATTCTGGAAATTAGACCTTTATCAGATGCATAGTTTGCAAAACTCTTCCATCACTCTAAAGGTTGTCTGTTTATTCTGTTGACAGTTTCCTTTGCTTTAGAGAAGCTTTTACATTTAATTAGATCAAACTTGTCAATTTTTGCTTTTGTTGTGATTGCTTTTGCTGTCTTTGTCATGAAAAATTTATCCTTTCCTATGTCTGGGATGGTATTCCCTAGGTTTTCTTTTAAGGCTTTTATAGTTTTGGGTTTTACACTTAAGTCTTTAATCCATCTTGAGTTGATTTTTGTGTATGGTGTAAGGAAGGGGTCTAACTTCATTCTTCTCATGTGGTTAGTCAGTGATCCCAGCACCATTTATTGAATAGAGAGTCTTTTCCTCATTGCTTGATTTTGTCAGCTTTGGCAAAGATTAGGTGGTTGTAGGTGTGCAGCCTTATTTCTGGTCCCTGTATTCTGTTCTGTTGGTCTATGTGCCTGTTTTTGTGCTAGTGCCATGCTGTCTTGGTTACTGTAGCCTTGTAGTATAGTTTGAAGTCAGGTAGTATGATGCCTCCAGCTTTGTTTTCTTTTTCTTAGGATTGCTTTGGCTATTTGGGCTCTTTTTGGTTCCAGATTAATTTTAAATTAGTTTTTTATAGCTCTGTGAAGAGTGTCATTGGTAGTTTGATGGGAATAGCATTGAATCTTTAAATTGCTTTTGGCAGTATATGGCCATTTCTTTGGGCAGTGTTTTGTAATTCTCATTATAGAGATCATTCATCTCCTTGGTTAGCTGTATTGTTAAGTATTTTATTCTTTTTGTGGCAATTGTGAACGGGATTCCCTTTCTAATTTGGCCCTTGACTTGGTTTTTGTTGGTGTATAGGACTGCTAGTGATTTTCATACTTTGAGTTTGTATTCTAGAAACTTTGCTGAAGTTGCTTATCAGCTAGAGAAGCTTTGGGGCCAAGATTTTGGGGTTTTCTAGATGTGGAATCATGTCATCTGCAAAGAGAGACAGTTTGACTTCCTGCTTTCCTGTTTGGATACCCATTATTTCTTTCTCCTGCTTGATTGCTCTGGCTAGGACTTCCAATACTATGCTGAAAAGGAGTGGCAATAGACGGCTTCCTTGTCTATTGGTAATTTATCATTCTAACAGTCTTTTCGCAGTTTTTCAAATATTATCCAACAGATGGCTTCAATTCTGCTCCTATTTTAACCGATTTCAAGAAAACCTCCACAAAAATAATTATCTTTATATTCATTTGATATAAAAGAAAAAATGCTCAACCTAATGAGTTTAATATTTGCAGAAATGTTTAGGTAATTCACTTTTTAAACAAAATAAACCCACAGAATCAAAATAAATACAGTTGCTTTGAAGTCAATTGGGTTGGATGTGTTTGGCTGTCTGTAAATTGTTTTCACATTAGCCTATTCACTTTTTCCTCTCAGCAGTAAAGGGGCCTACAGTGATAGGCCAAAAAGCCTAAAGAAGAATGAAGTCAGTCAATATGTAAAGAAATTTCAAAAGCCAGAAATGAAATTACAAATTTAAAAAAAAGTAAATACTTGGTATTTTCCACTCAAGTATATAGAAATCCATCTATTTATCATGCAGAATCTCACTAATGACTCTAGAAAATTTAATCTTATTTTGACTAAGGTAAATGATCTGACATCATTTTTCTTAAAATCTGATTGAATTTTTAAGTATAAGGCAACAAAAATAAACTGCAATATATGAAGCTATTGTGAGTTAGAAAATGTTTGTTCTTTTTATATCAGTTGTCACCTTGATTCCTAGGCAACTTAAGAAACATCTTAGACAACTGGAAAATGTTCAAATATTTTCATTTTTTATTATTAGGAATACATAATAGTTGCATACATTTATGAGGTTGACAAAAGATGGAAGTATATGTACAATATTTTTCAAGAGTGTAGTTGCATAAAAACTGACACATTTTCTTTTTTTTCAGGGAAAACTTGCATGCATTTATTTTTTTAAGAATTCCCATTAAGGGCAGTGAAATTCAACATCTTTAAAAGTGTTTTTTTTTTTTTTTTTTAAATGTACAAAAGTATTTCGTAGTTTTTAATTCTCAAGACAAATACCCCAACCCTCCACCCTCAGCCCACCCTGCTTCAATGATATTTCCAGTAACCCACCCATTTTCCCCTTACAGGAAGTTAACGGCTCAGAATAGACCCTCCTACAGAATTTATCGTCACTAACAGATTGCTTAGAATAGAGATCTAGAGAAACTAACAAGTAAGGTTCCCTATAATGGCAGTAGACTTCCAGCAGACACCACAACAAAGCACCATGAATTACTGAAAGCTAAAACATAGATAGTATTTTCAATAATATTTCATTTTCTATTGGAAACCTTTTTTAAATTACATTAAATAAGTTTCTTTCCCCCCAAAGAAATAGTCTAGCTTTTATTATGATGCCTGTAAAAAGTAGGTAACAGCAAGCAGACAAGGATCGTTAACAGCACAGTGTAATGATTTCTATCCACAAATACCTAGAATCAAACTGACAAACTGTGCCACACCTGATTATATATAGCAGCATGGTTTAAATAACCAAGCAAAAGGTGACACATTCAAAACTTCCATTTAGGTGATTGCAAGTTCATGAGGGTAGATCAGTCCAATAAAGCAGTAACAGAACAAATGGGACAAGGGAGATGCTAACACTCCCCTACCCCTATGCCACAAGATATTTGATCCATATTGCAGCAGTGCCAATAAAACGTGTGACATAATATGTAGACACTGAAGAAAAGTCACACTTGGGAATAAAGGCAATTTAAAAATCTGACAAGTTTTCTAGATCACAGACTATACGCCTCATATATTAACTGAGACATCATTCTGAACAAAAATGAAGGGTAGAAACCAGAAATAATAAGTCAGTCATGTGTCCATCTTTCATGTTTACCCAACTGCCCCTGAGTATGTGGTTTTTAAGGTGTGGATTTTGTATGTGCTCAAAAGTGAGCAAGAGATATAATGAAGGATGAGGGAAAGGAGAGGAAAAGGACTTGCAGTATTTACTCATTTGGTGTTAAGGCACTAGATACTTTAAAATGTTTAATTCTGGAAGAGGTAACATACAAAGCTATTACCCACCATCAATAATGGAGTGTGAATTAGTAGGTTATATTTTCTTTAATGGGCAATTGTGAGAGCAGAATTTGGGAAAATGCCTGCACATGGTACTTCTGATAGAATAGCATTTTGAGTGTTGGTTATGAAGGAGTGAAGATATCCCAGATAGTTTTAATAAGACTATTCCTTACCATTAGAAAGTTCCTTACCATTTTCAATTTGAAGGCTGTTAGCACCAGAGTGTCTAATCTAGGAAGCAGAACATCAGATTTAAAAAGTTAGTACACATCACTCCCTGAAATCCCATATTTATTTATATGCTGATTTTATCTTTATCTTTGTATCTTTATCATTATATCTTTAAATATAAGTACTTGCTTATTGTACCTTTCCTCTTTTATTTTTATGTTGCTTTATTTTATTTATTTATTTTTTTTTTGAGATGGAGTCTCGCTCTGTCACCCAGGCTGGAGTGCAGTGGCATGATCTCAGCTCACTGAGAACTCTGCCTCCCGAGTTCACACCATTCTTCTTCCTCAGTCTCCCAAATAGCTGGGACTACAGGTGCCTGCCACGGTGCCTGGCTAATTTTTTGTATTTTTAGTAGAGACGGGATTCCACCGTGGTCTCAATCTCCTGACCTCATGATCTGCCCACCTCAGCCTCCCAAAGTGCTGGTATTACAGGCGTGAGCCATTGCACCTGGCTTTCCTCCTTTCAAACTTAAATCTGAGAGCATAAGAGGGACATTGTCTTGTTTGCTTCTGTGTTCCCAGCACCTAGAGGAGTGTCTGCTACACATATGAATTTGAAAAATATTTTTTGAGTGAATAAATTAAGTCAAATTATGGATCGATTACTCTTTTAATGTAAACTGCTTATGATGATATGGACAATGAAATCCAGGCTGAGGTGGTCTCAGGTGGAGAAGAGGAACTTGTTGGTAACTGGAGCAAAGGTGACTCTCATTATGTTTTAGCAAAGAGACTAGCAGCATTTTGCCCTTGCCCTAAAGATTTGTGGAACTTTGAACTTGAGAGAGATGATTTAGGGTATCTGTGGGAAGAAACTTCTAAGCATTAAAGCATTCAAGAGGTGACTTGAGTGCTGTTAAAGGCATTCCATTTTACAAGGGAAGCAGAGCATAAAAGTTTGGAAAATTTGCAGCCTGACAATGCCATAGAAAAGAAAATCCCATTTTCTAAGGAGAAATTCAAGTGGACTACAGAAATCTGCATAAGTAACAAGGAGCCAAATAGTAATCCTCAAGAGAGTGGGGAAAATGTCTCCAGGGCATGTCAGATGTCTTCACAGCAGCCCCTCCCATTATAGGCCTGGAGGCCTAGGAAGAAAAAGTGGTTTCCTGGGCTTGGCCCAGGGTCCCCGTGCTTGCACAGCCTAGGGACTTGGTGCCATGCATCACAGCTGCTCCAGCTGTGGCTGAAAGGAGCAAATGTAGAGCTTGGGCCATGGCTTCAGAGGGTGCAAGCCCCAAGCCTTGGCAGCTTCCATGCGGTGTTGAGCCTGCAAGTGCACAGAAGTCAAGAATTGGGGTTTGGGAACCTCTGTCTAGATTTCAGAAGATGCATGAAAATGCCTGGATGCCCAGGCAGAAGATTGCTGCAGGGGCAGGACCCTCATGGAGAACCTCTGCTAGGGCAGTGTGGAAGGGAAATGTGGGGTTGGAGTCCCCACACAAAGTCCCTACTGGAGTACTGCCTAGTGGAGCTGTGAGAAGAGGACCACCATCCTCCACACCCCAGAATGGTAGATCCACTGACAGCTTTTACTGTGCACCTGGAAAAGCCGCACTCAACGCCAGCCATGAAGGCAGCTGGAGGGAGGCTGTACCCTGCAAAGCTATGTGGGCAGAGCTGCCCAAGACCTTGGGAACCCACCTCTTGCACCAGCCTGAGAATGGACTAATACAATAAGAATAATAATTCGTAAATGTAAGATAGCTGGTACTTACATAATTAATCCAATTTTTTTACACATATAAAATAAAGTATTAAAATTAGAAGACAATAAGAACTAAACAAGCAATTATCCCTTAAAAAAAAAAAAAAACAAAAAAAAACTTCTTAGCAGTATAGATGGAATGAAAGAAAATCCAAATAACGATTCGGAGCCCAGATCACATTTAGGAACTCTTAGAATTCTTGCTCTGTTGAGTGAAACCCACTCTGTCCATACAGAAGCTGCACTGTATTTTGTTTCATAGTGCATAAAAGATATAATTTGACACCTTAAATGAGGCATTGTTTGACTTTCCTCAAGAGTACTAATAATTTCTTTTAAAATTCAATGCACACAATAATCATTGTTGTCTTTTTAGTGTTACTCTCTTGGGTAAGTAGTTACATTGTGCCAGTTCTAAAGCAGTCTTTCAAATAACTCACATGTATTTCTGAAATGTTAAATGGCCATTTCACTTTATAAATAAGAAATTCCAGTACAGATTTTTTTAATGATTATCTCTCTTTCATCCAATCATCAATGATACAAGCTTCCCCAATATCACATACTTTTTTAGCAGAGATATAACTATGATGAATTTGAATAGTTATCAGATGAGCTTTTCTGAAAGCAGTTCTAACAAGCCTATCTAGATGATAATTATTCTGTCAACTGATAAGACTCAAAGTCCATTAAGATATCCCCTGAAAAAATGTATTAAAGGCTGGCTGCACTGGCTCACTCCTGTAATCCCAGAACTTCGGAAGGCTGAGGTAGAAGGATCTCTTGGACCAGGAGTTCAAGACCAGCCTGGACAAGATGACAAGACGCCATCTCCACAATTTTCTTTTTTTAATTGGCCAAATGTTGTGGTGACATGCACCTGTGGTCCCAGCTACTGAAGAGGCTGAGGTGGGAAGATCACCTGCGTCTGAGGAGGTCAAGGCTGCAGTGAGCTATGATTGCGCCACTCCACTCTAGCCTTGGTGACAAAGTGAGACTGTCTCAAAAAGAAAAGGTATTAAAGACTTAAATACCTTTAAAAATGTGGTGAAACTCAGGTGATATAGTGATAAACGTTATAAATAAAAAGTGATCTTAGTGATGATATCCATAACGAAATTTTCACCATGCTCTGTCCACAATCACTAAATGTGCTGCTTCCTATTAGGTTTGTCAATGTGACTTTGATGAAGATGTACAAAAAAGATGAAAAACAGACATGAAAACACAGAGTGTAAGTTTGTATATTCTCTTCTCAACCATGGTGGTCTTTTGTACTATTCATATTTAGGTGTTTTACAAATACCACTTGTTTTAAATTATTAAACTAAAGATATCTTACTCTGTTGAGACATTTTTCCATAGACTGGGAGGAGGTAGAACATTGCAGGTGGATTCAGACACATTCACATATTTTGCATAAACCTTGCATAAGCCCTCCTATAAACGTTCCTCTGAATTTTAACTCAAGTAAGCTACTGAATGACAGCTTAATACTTAATCTCAAGATAGGTCTTTAGATAAGGTGCAAAATAACCAGGGAAAATATGTCAGAGATACATGTCTACTTTGTTATATCTAAGCCTAATATCAGGCAGTAGCATGTAAGAGAAAGAAGACTGGCCAGGATTCAAAGGTCACTGGTTCTAGACCTGGTTTTGTTGCTAACGATGTGTATTACTTTGGACATGGTATTGAATCTCTCTGAACCTCAATTTCCAAATAAATGAAATGAGGTGATAAAACTAAATTGTCTTAGACTTCCAAATATCTCAGACTTGGTGAATCTCAGTATAGATATTGGTCAGGTATTTTACAAGCCTTGTAAGAGTCAGGATTTTGCCTTATTAGTCTTTGTAACCATTACATGACTTGACTATAGACAACCAATAACTATTAGTTGACAACTATTGAAGTGATCCTTTAGAAATTAACACTGTTTTCTTTTTAAATTGATACATAATAATTGTACATATTTATGGGGTACATGTGGTACTTTAATACATGCATACAATGTATACTGATCAAATCAAGGTACTTAGGATACCTATCACCTCAATCACACATCATTCCTTTGCGACATAATCTAGCCTTTCACGACTATGAATCTTCTCTCAAACAAATTCAATGCAAGAAACATTGAGTGCCTATTATGTGCATTGAGAAAAAAATGTGTTTCCTACACTCTCCATGGGAGAGCCATTAGTGGAGGACAAGAGTGGAGATTGTCAAGAAACCACTAATCTATGTTTAAAATCACACTAATCTCGTTTATATGAAATGGATTCCTATTAAATATCCATTTATTTAGGTAACAAAGCCATAACCTAGGTACTGCCATCCACTTATTGGCGTAACAGAAAGAAACCTTCTCCAGGAGTTATATACTTAGAAATCCAGGCATAGGCTGGGTGCAGTGGCTCACGCCTGTAATCCCAGCACTTTGGGAGGCTGAGGCAGGCAGATCACTTGAGGTTGGGAGTTCGAGACCAGCCTGACCAACAAGGAGAAACCCCATCTCTACTAAAAATACAAAATTAGCTGGGCGTGATGGCGCATTCCTGTAATCCCAGCTACTCGGGAGGCTGAGGCAGGAGAATCGCTTAAACCTGGGAGGTGGAGGTCGCGGTGAGCCGAGATTGCACCATTGTGCTCCAGCCTGGGCGACAAGGTGAAACTCCATCTCAAAAAAAAAAAGAGAAAAAAAAAGAAAAAAGAAATCCAGGCCTAAGGTGAAAGTAGATGCTATAGATACCCATATAGATCTGATGCTGAAAAAGGCAAAAAACAAACAAAACAATAACTGATTTAATTGATTGGGTTAAGAGGCAGTGGCTAGAAGGTTAACTCACTGCATTATAATCAGGAATCTAAGGAGGCACAGAAGTAGAAACAAGCATGCTGTAATAGTGTTGGTGACAATAAGTAAACTCACATGATGAGACAGCTAGTTTTCCAATGGGATTTAAAGGAAGCCAGGACTGGCTGGAGAAAGGCAAGATTATAGGCACTTAAGTATGACAGACTGAGGAAAACGGAGGCATAACATAAATTTTAGATACTGTAGCATTTAACTTTTTCAAAGCACTTTAAAATCAATTGAATCTCATTCTTATTGCCATGTGCAATCTATGAAGTAAAAAAATTAATTATCCTTAAAGCAGATGTCTGTTTATATAGTAGAATTCTAGGGGTGCCAAGAAGTCATCATGCCCTGACCTTAAAATACTATCACCAGAATTTGGGGGTGACTGAAATTTCACAACTGGAGTTCGCCAAATGTCCCAGCGTCTACCCCCAAGTCAAGAATAGGGTTTAGAAAAGAGACGACTCCTAGATCAGACGTAATTGAGTCATGTTAGCTTTGGAAAAATGCCAGGGGAAACTATTACTCTGTGAGAAAGAACATGGATCAAAGGCACAGTGGTACTGCAAACATGATGAAATTTGAAGAGATAGAAAAATAAAGACATGAGACCATCAACATTGCAAATACAAGAAAGGGTGCTTGGAAGTGGAAGGGAAGCAAAGAATGGAAAGCTGCTTCTAACGTAGAACTAACACCGGAGGTATGTAAAGCTACTGTTTTCTGTCCTGTTTTAGTAATTTTTCTACAACTTGCTTCAACAAACAATCTACTTTATCAGACATAATTCTAGGTCTAGATACAATGATAAATAGAACTCACTCCTTACAAATGAGCAAATTGCATGCAGCCTAAGAAGGTTATTAGATATACTGAAGCTCAAACAGCAAGTTACAAATAGTACTAGTACTAAAATCAGGATCTCCTAATTCCTGGTGAAGCATATTTTCTAAACTGTTGCTCTTAATATTACTACATTAGCAACATTCAAAATATGATTTCTTACTTCTTTGAACCTGGGCTTTTATGGTACTGATGATTGTAGTCACAGAAACTATAAATCTTCCTCAAATTATTTCTTTTTTATCCTAATTGAGATTGTTGTAGAAATGTCATATATCTGATGAAGGATGAATATCCAAAGTGAAAATTTCAGTGAAATTCTGAATCTTTCAGCTCTACAAAGATAGTTCTTTAGTTTGTCGCTGCCTTAGCATAATATATCTAGCCAGTTATAATTGAAAAATATATACTGAAACGTGAATATGACTCACATTAAATGTGAATTTAATTAAATAATTTTTTTGACCATGTTCATCTCGAACTCCTGAGCCCAAGCCATCCTCCCACCTTCACCTGCCAAAATGCTGGATCACAGACCTGAGTCACCACACCTGGCCTATATCATGTTTTGGTTAAACAGTTTTAAAAACATGTTTATAAAATGTCAGTGCATTCCATTTTAATCTTTAACTGTAAATTAAAGCTATCTTCTGAGGAAATTATTTTAAAATAAATGAAATGTTTTGATAAAATAAATGACTTACAGCTCTAAATGAGATTTCTCCATATTTCCTTTTTTTTTCTGTAATATTACAAAAGGAATTTCTGCATTCTAAATGTAGAAACTAAGATCAGTATTTCACTCTTGCCTCTGAGGTATTTTGTCATTTCTCAATTCTTTCCTGTCTCTATAATATATCAAAACAATCAACTCATATAATAAAAAATTAAATCAACCAATTGTTTTGATATCTCTTAGACACAGTCTATAATTTTGAAAGAAAAATATCCATTATATATATATATATATATATATACACACATATATATATATCTTTTATTATACTTTAAGTTCTAAAGTACATATGGACAACATGCAGGTTTGTTACATATGTATACATGTGTCATGTTGGTGTGCTGAACCCATTAACTCGTCATTTACATTAGGTATATCTCCTAATGCTCTCTCTCTCCACTTCCCCCACTCCACAACAGGCCCTGGTGTGTGATGGTCCCCACCCTGTGTCCAAGTGTTCTTATTGTTAAATTCCCACCTATGAGAACATGCAGTATTTGGTTTTCTGTCCTTGCGACAGTTTGCTCAGAATGATGGTTTCCAGCTTCATCCATGTCCCTGCAAAGGACGTGAATCCATCATTTTTTATGGCTGCATAGTATTCCATGGTGTATATGTGCCACATTTTCTTAATCCAGTCTACCATTGATGAACATCTGAGTTGGTTCCAAGTCTTTGCTATCGTAAATAGTGCCACAATAAACATACATGTGCATGTGTCTTTGTAGCAGCATGATTTATAATCTTTTGGGTATACACCCAGTAATGGGATGGCTGGGTCAAATGGTATTTCTAGTTCTATATCCTTGAGGAATCACCACACTGTCTTCCACAATGGTTGAACTACTTTACAATCCCACCAACAGTGTAAAAGTGTTCCTATTTCTCCACATCCTCTCCAGCACCTGTTGTTTCCTGACTTTTTAATGATTGCCATTCTAACTGGTGTGAGATGGTATCTCATTGTAGTTTTGATTTGCATTTATCTGATGACCAGCAATGATGAGCATTTTTTCATCTGTCTGTTGGCTGCATCAATGTCTTCTTTTGAGAAGTGTCTGTTCATATCCTTCTCCCAATTTTTGATGGGGTTGTTTGATTTTATTCTTGTAAATTTGTTTAAGTTCCTTTTGGATTCTGGATATTAGCCTTTTGTCAGATGGATAGATTGCAAAAATTTTCTCCTGTTCTGTAGTTTGTCTGTTCACTCTGATGGTAGTTTCTTTTGCTGTGCAGAAGCTCCTTAGTTTAATTAGATTCCATTTGTCTATTTTGGCTTTTGTTACCATTGCTTTTGGTGTTTTAGTCATGAAGTCCTTGCCCATGCCTATGTCCTGAAGGGTATTGCCTCGGCTTTCTTCTAGGGTTTTTATGGTTTTAGGTCTAACATTTCAGTCTTTAATCCATTTTGAATTAATTTTTGTATATGGTGTAAGGAAGGGATTCAGTTTCAGCTTTCTACATATGGCTAACCAGTTTTCCCAGCACCATTTATTAAATAGGGAATCCTTTCCCCATTTCTTGTTTTTGTCAGGTTTGTCAAAGATCAGATGGTTGTAGATGTGTGGCATTATTTCTGAGGGCTCTTTTCTGTTCCATTGGTCTATATCTCTGCTTTGGTACGAGTATCATGCTTTTTTTGGTTACTGCAGCCTTGTAGTATAGTTTGAAGTCAAGAAGCGTGATGCCTCCAGCTTTGTTCTTTTGGCTTAGGATTTTCTTGACAATGCAGGCTGTTTTTTCATTCCATATGAACTTTAAAGTAGGTTTTTCCAATTCTGTGAAGAAAGTCATTGGTAGCTTGATGGGGATGGTATTGAATCTATAAATTACCTTGGGCAGTATGGTCATTTCACGATATTGATTCTTCCTATCCATGAGCATGGAATGTTCTTCCATTTGTTTGTTTCCTTTCTTATTTCGTTGAGCAGCAGTTTGTAGTTCTCCTTGAAGAGGTCCTTCACATCCGTTGTAAGTTGGATTCCTAGGTACTTTATTCTATTTGAAGAAATTGTGAATGGAAGTTCATTCATGATTTGGCTCTCTGTTTGTCTGTTACTGGTGTATAAGAATGCTTGTGATTTTTGCACATTTATTTTGTATCCTGAGACTGCTGAAGTTGCTTATCAGCATAAGGAGATTTTGGGCTGAGACAATGGGGTTTTCTGAATATACAATCATGTCATCTGCAAACAGGGAGAATTTGACTTCCTTTTTTCCTAATTGAATACTCTTTATTTCTACTGCCTGACTGCCCTGGTCAGAACTTCCAACACTATGTTGAATAGAAGTGGTGAGAGAGGGCATCCCTGTCTTGTGCCAGTTCTCAAAGGGAATGCTTCCAGTTTTTGCCCATTCAGTATGATATTGGCTGTGGGTTTGTCATAAATAGCTCTTATTATTTTGAGATGCGTCCCATCAATAGCTACTTTATTGAGAGTTTTTAGCATGAAGGACTGTTGAATTTTGTCGAAGGCCTTTTCTGCATCTATTGAGATAATTATGTGGTTTTTGTCATTGGTTCTGTTTATATGCTGAATTATGTTTATTGATTTGTGTATGTTGAACCAGCCTTGCATCTCAGGGATGAAGCCAACTTGATCGTGGTGGATAAACTTTTTTATGTGCTGCTGGATTTGGTTTGCCAGTATTTTATCAAGGATTTCCTGCATCAATGTTCATCAGGGATATTGGTCTAAAATTCTCTTTTTTTGTTATGTCTCTGCAAGGCTTTGGTATCTGGATGATGCTGGCCTCATAAAATGAGTCAGGGAGGATTCCCTCTTTTTCTGTTCATTGGAATCGTTTCAGAAGGAATGGCGCCAGCTCCTCTTTGTACCTCTGGTAGAATTCAGCTGTGAATCCATCTGGTCCTGGACCTTTTTTGGCTGGTAGACTATTAATTATGGCTTCAATTTCAAAGCCTGTTATTGGTCTATTCTGGGATTCAACTTCTTCCTGGTTTAGTCTTGGGAGGGTGTATGTGTTCAAGAATTTATCCTTTTCTTCTAGATTTTCTAGTTTGTTTGCATAGAGGTGTTTATAGTATTCTCTGATGGTAGTTTGTATTTCTGTGGGATCAGTGGTGATAGCCCCTTTATTATTTTTTATTACATCTATTTGATTCTTCTCTCTTTTCTTCTTTATTAGTCTTGCTAGGGGTCTGTCAATTTTGTTGATCTTTTAAGAAAATCAGCTCCTGGATTCATTGATTTTTTGAAGGTATTTTTTGTGTCTCTATCTCCTTCAGTTCTGCTCTGATCTTAGTTATTTCTTGCCTTCTGCTAACTTTTGAATGTGTTTGCTCTTGCTTCTCCAGTTCTTTTAATTGTGATGTTAGGGTGTTGATTTTAGATCTTTCCTGCTTTCTCTTAGTGCTATAAATTTCCCTCTACACACTGCTTTAAATGTGTCCCAGAGATTCTGGTATGTTGTATCTTTGTTCTCATTGGTTTCAAAGAACATCTTTATTTCTGCCTTCATTTTGTTATTTACCCAGTAGTCATTCAGGAGCAGATTGTTCAGTTCCCATGTAGTTGAGCAGTTTTGAGTGAGTTTCTTATTCGTGAGTTCTAGTTTGATTGCACTGTGGTGTGCCAGACAGTTTTTTATAATTTCTGTTCTTTTACATTTGCTGAGGAGTGCTTTACTTCCAACTACGTGGTCAATTTTGGAATAAGTGCGATGTGGTGCTGAGAAGAATGTATATTCTGTTGATTTGGGGTGGAGAGTTCTATAGATGTCTATTAGGTCTGCTTGGTGCAAAGCTGTGTTCAATTCCTGGATATCCTTGTTAATTTTCTGTCTCATTGATCTTTCTAAAGTTGACAGTGGGGTGTTAAAGTCTCCCATTATTATTGTGTGGGAGTCTAAGTCTCTTTGTAGGTCTCTAAGGACTTTCTTTATGAATCTGGGTGCTCCTGTATTGGGTGCATATATATTTAGGATAGTTAGCTCTTCTTGTTGAATTGATCCCTTTGCCATTATGTAATGGCCTTCTTTTTCTCTTTTGATCTTTGTTGGTTTAAAGTCTGTTTTATCAGAGACTAGGATTGCAATCCCTGCTTTTTTGTTGTTTTCCTTTTGCTTGGTAGATCTTCCTCCATCCCTTTATTTTGAGCCTATGTGTGTCTCTGCATGTGAGATGAGTCTCCTGAATACAGCAAACTGATGGGTCTTGACTCTTTATCCACTTTGCCAGTCTGTGTCTTTTAATTGGATTATTTAGCCTATTTACATTTAAGGTTAATATTGTTATGTTATGGGGCTCAGGGACCCACTTGAGGAAGCAGTCTGTCCGTTCTCACATCTCAAACTCCCTGCTGGGAGAACCACTACTCTCTTCAAAGCTGTCAGACAGGAACGTTTAAGTCTGCAGAAGTTTCTGTTGCCTTTTGTTCAGCTACGCCCTGCCCCAAGAGGTGGAGTCTACAGAGGCAGGCAGGCAGGCCTCCTATAGCTGCGGTGGGCTCCACCCAGTTCAAGCTTCTTGGCCACTTTGTTTACCTACTCAAGGCTCAGCAATGGCAGATGCCCTTCCCCCAGCCTCACTGCCACCTTGCAGTTCGATCTCAGACTGCTGTGCCAGCAGTGAGTGAGGCTCCGTGGGAGTGGAACCCTCCAAGCCAGGTGAGGGATATAGTCTCTTGGTGTGCCGTTTGCTAAGACCATTGGAAAAATGCAGTATTAGGGTGGGAGTGTTCTGATTTCCCAGGTACCGTCTGTCACAGCTTCCTTTGGCTAGGAAAGGGAATTTCTTGACCCCTTGCACTTCCCGGGTGAGGCAATGCCCTGCCCTGCTTTGGCTCATGCCCCGTGGGCTGCACCCACTGTCTGACAAGCCCCAGTGAGATGAACCTGGTACCTTAGTTGGAAATGCAGAAATCACCCGTGTTCTGCATCATTCATACTGGGAGCTGTAGACTGGAGCTGTTCCTATTCAGCCATCTTGGACCTCCTGTATGATACTTTTTAATCAAGTAAATTCTACACATTCAAAACAGATTAATTGATTAAAATAGAGTACTGGACTTCTCACAGAATAGGGAGAAGAAATAAATGTCTTTATTTTAAACTAATTTTAAAATGGAAAATGGCTATCATTTAGGGTTTGAGTATAGTTTGGCAGCTCTACCAATTCTCTTTTTTTCCTTGACAGTCCTTGATTGTTAGATTTTTCAACCTCAGCACTATTGACATTTCAGACCAGATAATTATTTTTTGTTGGAGGGGTTGTCCTGTGCATTGTAGAGTGTCTTAGTTGCATCCTTGACTTTTGTCTATCTGATAGTAGTATATCCTCAAATTATGACAACCAAACATGTCTCTAGACATTGCCAAATGTCTCCTGGGTGGGCAAAATTACCCCCACTGAGAGCTGCTGGACTAAAGAAGATCGATGTACAGAAAAGAAAACTCAAGTTACTTCATTAATAATGGGCAAATCCTTAAAACATCTCCAATTTCATATCTCTATTCTCCCTGGTAAATTGTGCTAGAGTACTTGGCTTAGGAAAGGAGGCCTAAATGAGGTTTTTCAGTTCCCTCTTCATGAAATGCTTACTGCACTGGAACCAGAGGATAAAAGAGGTAAGTTGTAAACTTGCCCAAGGAGTCTAAGACCTCTTTCAGCACCAATCTGATGGTAAAGAGAATGTAGAAGAAAGGAAAGACAGCATGGGTATTTCACTTTAAATCCTTTCAATTGTTCAGCAATCATGGTTTTTTTTTTTTTTTTTTTTTTTTTTTTTTTTTTTTTTTTTTTATTTCCAAGAGTTCTTTCTTGATCCCTGGTTGTTTTTTCCATAACAGGAAAAAAAATTGTTTAATGTTCTACGTTCCCTGAATATGGCTCTTTCTCTGAGTCAATTTTTCTATTTATCTTGTTCTGTCTCTTCCATGTCATTTGTTTTGGCAGGTATGCCTTCTCCTAAAAATTAAAGCAAAAAAAAGATGAGGAAAAAAGCAGGGGCATTTTCTATTTAAGACCACGAAAATAGAAATAGGAATATTTACTTTGACTGTTGTGTCAATGGGTGGTTCTTGATAACTGGCAGGCTTTGTTTCAGGGCAAGAGTTCACAAACTGGGGTCCACAGATGCTCCAACATGCTATCATGTATAGAATTCAGGGGATCCCGTGACCTTGGACAGTTAGAAAATGCATCTTATATTCTTTCATCTCTACCTGAAATTTAGTGTTTCTTTCCATTGTGAATGAATAAAGTAATAAACCAAAATAATATTAGCAATACTTGTGACTTTTTCTTACCAAAGTTACCAATATTTTCGTATTACATTACAGTTACCGAAAATGCTTTAAAATATCATTTAGATTCACAGCTATTTCAAAATTACAGTTATTAGGTTTGCTGGTAGATTTTGTTATTTGATTGCAATTTTTTTTAGTATTTTGATAAATATTTCAAGATAAATTATTTCCTTTGTAATCCCATGTATTTTATTTCATGGATTTAAAAATATTATTCTGAAAATGAGTTCACAAATTTTGCCAGACTGTGTGAAGAGTTTCATGGTCCAAAAACCTTGATTTAAGGCATTCAGGGAGAGATGAGGAGCTTCAACATAGTTTGCGAGCTCTCAAAATGTCAGAATAATGGCATGATGAAATATTGCATGTATTTTGTTTAAAAACTTAATCATTTGAAGTAATTATTGTAGCTTTCTAATCATTTGAAATATAAATTATATCATTGGGTTTTCCATCTTGATATATTTCTGTTTTGGCTTTTTTTTTTTTAACATTATCAACTGCTATAATTTTGAGTAATAATATTACTTGACATTATTTATTGAGTACTTTCTATGTGCCAGGCATAATATTAAGTGCATCGTGAATACTGTTTCCTATACTATGTTAACATGGAAAAGTCACTGGACTAGAGATCAAAACATATTGATAAAATAGCTTTTTCTGTTCTGCCACTGTGATCTTAGTTATTAATTAATTTAATTAATTAATATAGACTATGAAACAGTGTAAAACAAACTGGTAATGTAATGTAAAAATCGAGTAATGTAAAATAAACTAGTAATGGCCACTTAGCTGAATATCAATTTCTGTAAATGTTTAATGGTGGTTCATATAATTTTTGATCATCAGCTTGTCCATATATATATATTTACATATGAATATATAAGCATGCACAAACACACTACTAGGAACCAACTCAGAGATTTTATTGTATTTATTATATGACATTGGGAAAATGTCTCATGATCATCAAGTGGTTAAAATTTGTCATAGATTTGGTCTCTAATAATTCCATATTTCTTTTTTCTTTTTTACTTTTTTTTTGTGTGTGTGTGATGGAGTCTTACTCTATCACCCAGACTGGAGTGCAATGGTGTGATCTTGGCTCACTGCAAGCTCCACCTCCTGGGTTCATTCTCCTACCTCAGCCTCCGAAGTAGCTGGAACTACAGGCATGTGCCACCATGCCTGGCTAATTTTTGTATTTTTAGTAAAGACAGGGTTTCATCATGTTGGCCAGGCTTGTCTTAAACTCCTGACCTTAAGTGATCTGCCTGCCTCAGCCTCCCAAAGTGCTGGGAGTACAGGCGTGAGCCACTGTGCCCTGCCTATAATTCCATATTTCTTGAGGGTTTTGTTTACTCTGTTTCATTCTTTTTGTCTATTCTTGCCTGCCTGTCTTATTTCAGAAAGTCAGTCTTCAAGCTCTGAGATTCTTTCCTCTGCTTGGTCTACTCTGCTATTAATACTTGTGAATTTATTATGATAGTCTTTTATTCTGTTTTACAGCTCTATCAGGTTGACTACATTCTTCCTTATACTATTTTTTTCTCTCAGTTCCTGCAATGCTTTTTCATAACTTTTGCTTCCTTGAATTGTGTTACAATGTGCTCCTTTAGCTCAGTGAACTTTGTTCCTGTCCATATTATGAATTCTACTTCTGCCCTGTCAACCATCTCCACTTCAGCCCAGTTCCAAACCCTTGCTGGAGAGGTTATGTGGTCATTTCAAGGAAAAAGGGAGCCCTGGCTTTTTGAGATTTTAGCATTCTTGAGCTGATTCTTTCTCATTTTTGTGGGCTTATCTACCTTCAATCTTTGAGGTTGCTGGTCTATAAATTTTTTTTTTTTTCTTCTAACATTCTGGCCAATTTTCTGTAGTGCTGCTGCAGTATGTTGGGAGTCCACTCCAGTCCCTAGTTGCCTCATATTTCCCAGAACCTGTAGGTATCACCACTGAAGGCTGCAAAACCACAAAGATGGCAGCTTGTCCCTTCTTCTGGAAGCTCTGTCCCCACCAAGGTGGTATGGACCAGTTTCTGGCCCGAATGCCCCTGTAGGAGGTGACTGGAGACCCAGGATGAGAGTTCTCATCCAGTTAGGAGAAATAGGATCAGGGACCTGCTTTAAAAAGCAGTCTGGCCACGTTTTCCTAGAGCAGCTGTGCTGTGCTAGTAGTCTACTTCAGCTCCTGATTGCCTCAGATACTCCAAAGCCCAAAAGCTGGAACGGCTAAGTTTTCCAAACAGCAAAGATGGCAGTCCACCCTTCTTCCTGAGAGCTCCCTCCCAAAGAGGCCTGAAACCTCTTTCAGCCAGAGAACACCAGTGGGGTAGCCAGAAACCCTGCTTTGGAGGCACTACCTGGTGATGAGGAATAGGGTTGGGTACTAACTTGCAAAAGCAGTGTGGCCGTGTTTTCATGGGGCTGCTGTGCTGTGTGGGATACTGCTTCCACCCCCGGACCACTTAGGCTCTCCAAAGCCTGAAGGAAGGCTGGAACTAAGTCAAGCAAACAGCAAAGATGATGGTTTGCCCCTCCCTCTGGGAGTTCCATCCTAGGGAGTTTTTTAATATCTATAGGCCGTACAACACTATTGGGTATGGTTAGAGGGCCCAGTTGGGAGATTCCACTCAGTGAGGAGGAACGGGGGTCAGAGACTTGCGTAAAAATACAGTGTGTCCGTGCATGCTTTCACAGAGTAGCTGTGCTCTGCTGAGGTACTGCTTTCACCCCAGTTGGTTTGGGCTCTTCAAAGCCCACTGGCTGGAAAGGCTAAGTCACCCAAACAGTGAAGACGGTGGCCTGCCCCTCCCTCTGGGAGCTATGTTCCTAGGAGTTTTCAAATGGCTGTCTTCTGGAGAACATTGGCGGGGGATGACTGGAAGCCCCACTTGGGAGGTTTCACCCAGTGAGGAGGAATAGGAGTGGGGAGCTGCTTAAAGAAGCAGTCTGGCCATGCTTTAATAGAGTAGCTGTGCTGTGCTGGTATACCACTTCTGCTTCAGTCAGCCTGGGCTCTCCAAAACCTGCAGGCTGGAATGGCTAATTTACCCAAACAGGAAATATGGCAGCCCATCCCTCCCTTTGGAAGCTCTGTCACAGGGAATTTTCAAATTACCGTTGGCCAGAAAACATTGGTGGCAGTAGCTGGAGGCCCCACTTGGGAGGTCCAGCCCAGTGAGGAGGAACAGATTGGGGACTCATTTAAAGAACCAGTCTGGCAAGTTTTGGTAGAGTAGCTGTGCTGTGCTGGGGGATCTCGTCTTCCCCCGGTCAGTTTGGACTCTCCAAAGCCCACAGGCTGGAATAGCTAAGTTGCCCAAACAACAAAGATGGCAGTTCACCACTCCCCCTAGGAGCTCTGTGCCAGGGAAGTGCAGCACTTCTACTGGTGGCTGGCTGGAATTCCAAGCCTGTGGGTGTTATCCTGTGAGGTGCCATGAAAGTGGGGCCCCTAGACCATCACTGCCTGACTTGTGGGTTCAGCCTTTTTCCTAGGGGTGTGTACATGAGTTTAATCTCCCACCGTTGTATTCTCAACTCACCAAGATGTAGCAGTCTCTCGTCTGAGATAATACCGAGTTCTTTGTCTCACGTCCAAGATAATAAAGGAGCACAGAGACAAGGCTGATTTAGTAGATGAAAGCAGAAAGCCCTCTGCCAGCAGAGAGGGGAGGCCGAATGAGTTGCCCACTCTGAGGCTGGGGTCCAGTGTTTTATGGACAGAGAAAAGGAAGGAATGTGCTGAGTTTGCAGGCTGTCTTGGAGAATACATGACTCAGGTTGGCCCGGGGCCTTGGCCTGGAACCAATTAGAAAACTTGGCCTGGGGCTAGATGGAGAGACTCACGTCTGTAATCCCAGAATTTTCAAAGGCCGAGGCAGATCACGAGGTCAAGAGATCGAGACCATCCTGGCCAACATGGTGAAACCCCATCTCTATTAAAAATACAAAAATTAGCTAGGCATGGTGGCGAGTGCCTGTAGTCCCAGCTACTCGTGAGGCTGAGACAGAGGTTGCAGTGAGTTGATATTACGCCACTGCACTCCAGCCTGGTGACAGAGCAAGACTCTGTCTCAAAAAATAAAGAAAACTTGGCCTGGGACCAATCAGGGGCTGAAGGGATTATTCAGAGACGCTGCTCAGCTTGGCCCCGCACCTATCAGGAGCTGAAGTGAAAGCTTTGCCGGGGACCTTGACCCAGGACCAATTAGGAACAGAAGTGATGATTCATAGAGGCTGGCCTCACAATCCAAAAAGGAAAGGAAAGTGCCCACCAGAACCCACTGGAGCCCACTGTATTCACGCCCACAAAAGGAGAAAAAACATTTTCCTGTGAGCCCACTGATTATACAAGGGACAAAGGCATTTCTGTGTCAGGTCTTGTTCCCTTATGTGAGTGAGCTGGAGGTTAGTGCAAGATTTTACCTGAATGGGCTGGAGGTTCTCCTATCTGTGCAGCTGTGAGCATGTCTCCAGGCACAACCCCTTGTGCTAGTTTCCTTATCAGTGCCTGCAGCTTGATTTTTTTCTCAGGCTACTTTTTATGTTATGTGGGGATGAGGCACTGACCTGTGGGTCAGAGGCTCTCCAGGGACCCTTGCCTTGTCTATCTAAGGCAAGCTAGCTAAGTCCTGTCACCACTTTGCCAGAGTTGCAGTTATTTTTGCTGGGATGCCCCGAAAGCTGGGGAATCTAAAGCTCCCATGATTACATGTGTGCCTGAGCAACTGCTTGTCTGAGACTCCAGGTAGCTCTGTGTATCAGACTGAAGGTCCTGATGGAGTGGGTTCACGAGGCTATCTCTGGACCTGAGGCTTGCAAAGATCCATAGAAGAAGCATGGTTTCCCAAGGTTGTACATTTATTCACCACTTCTCTGGGTTGTGGAGGTTCCCTTAACTCCATGTCACTCCCAGGTGGGCCATCATCCTACCTTGCTTTTATCTGTTCTGGGTGGGCCCAGTTGTTTCCTTGATTAGTACCAATGTGAGTACCTGGATGTTTCTGTTGAAGGTGTGTATTTACTCACCCCTTCCATTGCTCTCTGTGGAGAGCCATGCACCCCAGCTACTTCTATTTGACCATCTTTACCACTGACTCTCCAGTAGTGTATTACAAGAACAAGAAAACTTGCCTAAGTAGGATTTAATCCAGAAACTGAAGGTTAATTTAGAAGAAAGCTTATTAGTCTAATTCATTGCATTAAGACTAAAAAAGGAAATCCATGTATTAACAACTCAATAGATACAGAAAAGTTATTTGATACTTTTAATAACAATTCTTGATATAAATAAAAATCTCTTCTATGCACTTAGTTTTTTTTACTGTGCTTATATATTGCTTCTATAATTTCAAATGAAAGTTAAAGTACTATTACCTAGTCTAACAGGAAAACTAAAGCAAAACATTGACATTTGACTCTCCATCTCAAAAATGTTACAGAATATTTGAAGAGTGATCAGATGAGCAGGTAGTTATTTATATGTGTATATGTCAAATGAAAATTTTCTGATAGCCATAGTTAATCTAAAAGACTGCACACACTCGGGGTCTAAGAATTGAACGTGACTCAAACTTTACTTGAGTGTATATATTTTCCTTTTATCAGTCATTTTACAAACTACCCCAGTTTCATAAGGTAATTTTATTGAAATTAAAGTTGAGCACTTTAAAATTGTATAAGCAGTTACTATCAGCTACAGCTATTAATTTATCCATATCTGCTATTATGTTTTTTCCTAGGTTTAACCATCTATAGTGATAGCATGAGCTAGATGGTTGGGCTTTACTGTTTTATGAATTCACGTGTGTCAGCTAATCAGATTATAAATTTGAGTAAATTATGTGAGACAATGAATTAGGTTTCAAAAAAATAAAGATGGGTAAAAATAATGTGACTGCTATTTAGTTTTGAAAGTCATCAAGTAGGGGAAACATAAAAGATCTAACAGCTATATGTTAGATACACAGGTATTTTTGTCATGATCTATTACTTTTCATCTTCCAGAAAACACAGAGGAATCATTCACAAATAGAGAATCCACTTCATTTTCTCTTATTTAATTAAAAATGGACCATTTTTCAGATAGTTGGGTCTTTTTTTTAACATTGTGATGGCATCATTTCTATAAGAAGCCCACCTTTTGATGATTTCTAATATTTGGATAGATTTTCACTGTCATGATTTTAGCCAATCTATTCTCAATGAACAAGACCCACGTTTCAAAACTGATGTTTTAATAAACCCTTATAACATTCATCCTTAATATAAAACCAGTACAGATTCTTAAAATACAGGGATCCTAGCAATTTCACCAGGGATTAATGGGTAGAGAGGCAGCTACTATAATTGGAGAACTGTGTTCTAGATGAACCTCTATCACCAACTAACAATAACATTGCAAATATTACTTGGCCTTATTTCTGTATCTATAAAGCAAAGGATTGAGCTAGATGATCTCTAAAGTCTCTTCTAGCTCAAAAACTCTGTAGTTCTAATGTGCTGAAGAAGAATATATCTGGAAAAGCCCCCTTCTACAGTAGAAGGAAGTGGTAGAGGCCATAGTTTAGAGAAAAAATTTTAAAGAATTATTACAATCTCAGATATCTCATCCTCCTCACACATTTATATATGTGTGAACTCACACAAAGTGACATGCTGCATAAGCAATAGCATGGTTTTAGAAATCTAAGGAAAAACTGTTATCTTCAGTAGCAGGCTCTTAAAAGGTAGCTGACCTATAGGAAAAATGTATAATTTGGTGCATAAACTCTCCAAATTAAAGTGACTTCTGTATTCAACTGAAACCTTAGGGAGAACTTTCTCATACTAATATAACTGTGTGAGAGTCCAGAATAAAGCAACAGTAATTTGGTAATTAGTATAATGGTTGTAAGCTGGACCCTGAAGTGATGAGGGGTTTTCTTTTTTGTTTGTTTGTTTGTATTTTAGATGGAGTTTTGCTCATGTTGCTCAGGCTGGAGTGCAATGGCATGATCTTGGCGGAGTGTAATGGCATGATCTCGGCTCACTGCAACCTCCGCTTCCTGGGTTCAAGTGAATCTCCTGCCTCAGCCTCCCGAGTAGCTGGAATTATAGGCATGCACCACTACGCACAGCTAATTTTGTATTTTTGGTAGAGACAAGGTTTCTCCATGTTGGTCCGGTTGGTCTCAAACTCCCGACCTCAGGTGATTAACCCGCCTCAGCCTCCTAAAGTGCTGGGATTACAGCCATGAGCCGCCGTCCCCAGCCAGAGTAATGAGTTTTTAAAAGTCCAATCATGAATTACAATGGCATATAGCTATAACAAAATTGTAATTAATATCATAACATACACTTAATTTTGAAAATAAAATATCTAATTTTATGAATAAATTTGCCTGGGGATTTCTAGAAAAAGCAATACATGCATTTAAGGAATTCAGTACATATATGTACTCTGAGACCAAATACATTTTCTTTCTCTCTTTTTTTAAAAAAAAATTTTGTTTAAGTTCCAGGATATATGTGCAGAATGTGCAGGTTTGTTACATAAGTATATGTGTGCCATGGTGGTTTGCTGCACCTATTGACCTGTCCTCTAAGTTCCCTCCCTTTGCCCCTCACCCTGCAAAGAGGCCCTGGTGTGTGTTGCTTCCATCCCTGTGTCCACATGTTCTCAATGTTCAACTCCCACTTATGCGTGAGAACATGTGATGTTTGGTTTTCTGGCCCTCTGTTAGTTTGCTGAGGATGATGGCTTCCAGCTTCATCCATATGCAAAGGGCATGATCTCATTCCTTTTTATGGCTGCATAGTATTATATGGTGTATATGTATCAAATTTTCTTTATCCATTCTATCACTGATGGGCATTTGGGTTGGTTCCATGACTTTGCTATTGTACCTAGTGCTGTAATAAACACACATGTACATGTGTCTTTATAGTAGAATTATTTATATTCCTTTGGATATATGCCCAGTAATGGGATTGCTGGGTCAAGTCATATTTCTGGTTCTAGATCCTTGAGGAATTGCCATACTGTCTTCCACAATGGTTGAACTAATTAACATTTCCACCAACAGTGTGAAAGCGTTTCTATTTCTCCACAGTTTCACCAGCATCTATTGTTTCTTGACTTTTTAATAAACACCATTCTGACTGGTGTGAGGTGATATCTCATTGTGGTTTTGATTTGCATTTCACTAATAATTAGTGATGTTTAGCTTTTTTTCTTTCTTTTTTTTTATTATACTTTAACTTCTAGGGTACATGTGCGCAACATGCAGGTTCGTTACATATGCATGCATGTGCCATGTTGGTGTGCTGCACCCATTAACTCGTCATTTACATTAGGTATACCTTCTAATGTTATCCCTCCCCTCCCCCCTCCCCACAATAGGCTCCAGTGTGTGATGTTCCCTTTCCTGTGTCCAAGTGATCTCATTGTTCAATTCCCACCTATGAGTGAGAACATGCGGTGTTTGGTTTTCTGTTCTTGTGATAGTTTGCTGAGAATGATGGTTTCCAGCTGCCTCCATGTCCCTACAAAGGACACGAACTCATCCTTTTTTATGGCTGCATAGCATTCCATGGTGTATACATGCCACATTTTCTTAATCCAGTCTGTCACTGACGGACATTTGGGTTGATTCCAAGTCTTTGCTACTGTGAATAGTGCTGCAATAAACATACGTGTCTATGTGTCTTTATAGCAGCATGATTTATAATCCTTTGGGTATATACCCAGTAATGGGATGGCTGGGTCAAATGGTATTTCTAGTTCTAGATCCTTGAGGAATTGCCACACTGTCTTCCACAATGGTTGAACTAGTTTACAATCCCACCAACAGTGTAAAAGTGTTCCTATTTCTCCACATCCTCTCCAGCACCTGTTGCTTCCTGATTTTTTAATGATCGCCATTCTAACTGGTGTGAGATGGTATCTCATTGTGGTTTTGATTTGTATTTCTCTGATGGCCAGTGATGATGAGCATTTTTTCATGTGTCTGTTGGCTGTATGAATGTCTTCTTTTGAGAAGTGTCTGTTTTCATATGTTTGTTGGCTGCGTAAATGTCTTCTTTTGAGAAGTGTCTGTTCACATCCTTTGGCAACTTTTGTTGAGGTTGTTTGTTTTTTTGTTCCTGTAAATTTGTTTAAGTTCCTTATGAATTCTGGATATTAGATGTTTCTCAGATGGGTAGATTGCACAATTTTTTGTCCCATTCTGTAGGTTGCCTGTTCACTCTGATGATAGTTTCTTTTGCTGTGCAGAAGCTCTTTAGTTTAATTAGATCCCATTTGTCAATTTTGGCTTTTGTTGCAATTGCTTTTGGCATTTTTGTCATGAAGTCTTTGCCCATGTCTACGTTCTGAATGGTGTTGCCTAGGTTTTCTTCTAGAGTTTTTATTGTTTTGGGTTTTACATTTAAGTCTTTAATTCATCTTGAGTTAATTTTTGTATAAGGTGTAAGGTAGGGGTCCAGTTTCAGTTTTCTGCATATGGCTAGCCATTTTCCCAGCACCACTTGTTAAATAGGAGATTCTTTCCCAGTTGCTCGTTTTTGTCAGGTTTGTTGACAATCAGATGGTTGCAGATGTGTGGTGTTATTTCCGAGGCTGAGACTAAATTTTCATGTTTATTACACTGAGATGCTCTGAAGAGATAAAAGAGCCAATGTCTGATTTCAATCATATTCTTGATGTTGTTTACCTTGGCACAGTTAAGTGTTTATTTGTGCCAAATAACAGTTATTTTTGCTTAAATGATAACTTATTTAAATTTTGGTTAGAGCTTTACAGTTTTAGGTTCTCTATCTACACATAGAAAATGATATCACAAATTGTTGGAATTAAAACCATTTGTGGCATCTATTATATAACAATAAAATAATAGCCAGGAAATACACTTTTTTTTTTCTAAAATAGCAATAAAAATGATAAAATAAACAAGAATAAACTTAATATAAAATGTGTAAGACACGTGTGAGAATAAAATGTAAAATTTTCATAGAGGAAATGATAGATAAATGTTGAGTTATATGGCCACATTTCTGGCTTAGAACAGTCAATATAGTAAATATGACAAATCTCAAATATTTCAAATTAACTTTAAATATAATGCTACTTTAATCAAAATTTTGATGGGATTTTTTGGAAGTTGACTCTAACTAAAAGTTCATCTGGGAGAATAAAAACTGTGAGAGAAAGCCAAGATAAAAATACTAAGGTTAATGAGAAGGTAATCTAACCCCCCAAAAAATACTAAAATATATTCTAAATGTATAATAATTAATACACTGGCAAAAATAAAAATATATAAATATTTTAATGAAATGAATAAGAAAATGCAGAAACAGACTAAATATGTGAAAAATTCAGTATATACTAAAGGTAATATTTCATATCAATCAGGCAAAGATGGATTGTTCAATGGATAGTTTTGGGTAACTTTCAAAACATTTGGAAAAGAGAAATATACCTAGATCACTATATTATATAAATGGTATGATTTGGCTGTGTCCCCACCCAAAATCTCATCTTACATTGTAATAATCACCACGTGTCAAGGGTGGGACCAGGTGGAGATAACTAAATCATAGGAATGGTTTCCCCCATACTGTTCTCATGATAGTGAGTTTTCACGAGATCTAATTTTTGTTTGTTTGTTTGTTTGTTTGTTTTTTGAGACAGAGTTTCACTCTGTCACTCAAGCTGGAGTGCAACGGTGGAACCTTGGGTAACTGTAACCTCTGCCTCCCCCAGATTCAAGCGATTCTCCTGCCTCAGCCTCCTGAGTAGTTGGGATTACAGGTGCCCACCACCATGCCCTGTTAATTTTTGTATTTTTAGTAGAGACAGGGTTTCCTCATGTTGGTCAGGCTAGTCTCGAACTCCTGACCTCAGGTGATCTGCCCGCCTTGGCCTCCCAAAGTGCTGGGATTACAGGCATGAGTCACTGTGCCCAGCCCATCCAATAGTTTTATAAGGGACTTCCCCCCTTACTCAGCTCTCATTCTCTTTCCTTCCACTATGTGAAGAAGGATGTGTTTGCTTCCCCTTCCGCCATGATTGTAAGTTTCCTGAGGTCTCTTAGCCATGTGAGTCTGTGAATCAATTAAACCTGTTTTCTTTATAAATTACCCAGTCTTGGGTATGTCTTTATTAGCAGTGTGAGAGCAGACTAATACAATAATGTACACAAAATAACTCTAGATGTATTAATGACTGAATGTAAAAAAAATTACGCACTTCTAAGCATGACACTAAAACAGAAAATAGAAACAATTTATATCTGTAACTACTCAAAATTGCATACATACAAAACGCCATAAATAAAAGTCAAAGACAAGACATATTGAGGAAAATATTTGCAATGCATATGACAGACAAAAAGTTAATATTCTTAATATATCCATCAGCAAGATAAAGGTTAACAGATCAATAAGTAACAAACAAATGGCTAGAGTACAGTTAACAAAATAAGAAATAAAAATGGACTTAAGTAAATAAAAGATGATGTTGCCATTTGTAGTGAGAAAATTTTTTTCCAATATTGATGAATTGTGTATTGTAAACTTGTGAAAAAGTTATAATTTAAAATCTACATTGTTATGGTATCCAAATTAACATTTATTAATATGTTTGTTTTTTTTTTTTTTTTTTTTTTTTTGCAGTGTCTTGGTTTGGATGGACCTTGCCCTCATATTTATTTGAGGAAGATTAATATTTTTGGTCTAGATGTCAATTTTACACAATGGCCTGTACTGAATTGGGCCATGGGAAATGCAAGAGATGGCTCTGGAAGAAAAGACAGTCTAGAGGAATCCTCCTTTTTAAATGGAAAAGATACTGGTTTATTGTGAAACAGTCAACTCTCTACTAGTTCCCTCACAATGTAAGTGCACCAGGAAGGAAAGAAAGTCTATCTATTGTCACTGAATTAGAATAGTCCTTAATCTTTGTGTTAGTGTTAAGGAATTGAATTTCTGACAAATAAAGTAATGCACACAATACCTAATGTTAGGCAATAATCCATTGATGTTACTTCTTGCTAAAAAAAAAAAAAAGATTTACAGGAAAGGCATTGTAATTAATGGTTTTGAAAACAAAAATGCCTGGTTTATAATCCCAGCTCTTTTTCTTATTCACTTCAAGACATTGAACATGTTACGTAACTTCTCTGAGACTCATTTTCTTCATTTTCTCAGGGCGAGTAACAATACTTGCCAAGAATTTTCATCCTCTCATTATTGTATGTTGATCCTCTCCCTTTCAACCAGATCCATCTCATAGACTGTTAAAAACTGCTAAAATCTTTCCATTTAAATAAAAGTGAGATGAATGAGGTGCCTTTCACTGATTATAAAAATGCTCAAAGAAGACCAGAATTTTTATGTTGGAAGGGACAAGATCACAAGTTTGGCTTTGGACATATTGAGTGTGCAAGGTGCCATTAAAGTTACCCCAGTGGAGAGAGCAAGTCTGGAGCCCGGAAGAAATCTCCAGCTTTTACCTTAACTTTGTCTTTTACAGCCAGAATTCTTGATAGTGTTCTTTATACTTGCCGTCTTCATTATCTCACTTCTAAGTACTCCTCAATCTCTCTTCTACCCACTTTATTCCATTAGAATGACTTTGATAAGCTTACAATGAGCCCACATGTGGCTAAGTCCAACAGACCTTGTCAGACCTTATTTCACTTGACCACTCCTTTTCTCCTACACTTCCTGCCTGCCACTCCTCCTCTGTTACTTTTGCAGGATAATTCTGCTCTCCCAGATCATTAAAAGTTGGAGCTCCTCAGGGATCCATTTTAAGCTTTTTTCTTATTCGATATTTTTTAGATTGCTTTATCCATGTCTATTGCTTCAATTTACTATCTATATTCAGAGGTCACATATATTTATATCTACATACCAAAATCCTCTTTTAAGATTGTAGACTCATAAGTGCAAGTGATGGTTCTGCTGGGATATCTCAAGAGCACCACCTATTCAATATATTCAAAACAAAATGTATGATCTCACTATCCTCCAAATCGTATCTCCTTCCTGTGATTGTCCTCTAAGGAGTTACCCTGAAACTTGCCACTCTTTTACCTGCTATAGTTATCCATATCAACGCTGGTCAATATTATCTCCTAAATATCTTTCAAATTTATCAATTTATCTCCCTTGCCTGTACCTATACCCTAGTTCAAGCTACCATCATCTTAAACCTGAACAGTTTTTTTTTCAATTTTTAAAAAAAAATTTTGTAGAAACAGGGTCTTACCATGTTGCCCAGGCTGGTCTCAAGCTCCTGGCCTCAAGCTATCTTTCAAGCTCCACCTCCCAAAGCACTAAAATTACATTCCTGAGCCACTGTGCCCAGCCTGAACAATTTCAATAGCCTCTGACCTGTCTCCCCACTTTCACTTTGGCCTCCCTCTAATCTGTTCTACCATTCTAATCGGAGAAACATTTTCTTAAAATATAAATGTGATCATATCACCACTCCTTAACCTCACTCCACTTTTCCATCCATCCCCTTTATTTAAAGCTATAAATAACTTTTCATTATTTTTAGACTAAAAAAAAAATCCATAAAAAGAATTACCAGGCAATGCATGGATTATATACCTTTCCAGTCACATCTTATACCAAGCACCACTGTGGTTTTTACATTCCAGCCATGTTGGCCTTCTTTTAGTTTCTCTAATGTATTATGTTCCATCCACCTACAGAACCTCTGCATATGCTTTTCATTTTTCCTGTAATACTCCATGACCTGAGTAACTCCTAGTCTTCCTTCAGAGTTCACTTTAGTATATGATTCTTTTAGGAAAGTCTTCCCTAATCCCTCCCCGCCCACCAACTTGATCACTTATTAGCTCTCATAGCATTATGTACCTCTACTTCACAGCATTTAGCACACTAGTAATTTTACTTTTGTTTTGTGACTCTTATATTAATGTCTGTCTTCCGCTTTCACAAGTACTACCTCTCTGTTCCCATAACTTCTAACCCCAACAGTTCACATGCCTCAATATGTGGCACGATTTATGTGCTCAATTGATATTAACTAAATTAATGAACAGTTTTGATGATTCAATGAATTAATGCATGTAAATTACCTTTGCGTAGTGTCTATCACGTAATAAGTCATCAGTAAATATCACTTCTCATCATATTATTCTATACCTTCTTCTCCAACCAATGTGAAAAATCTTCTATTTCAAATGTGAAAATTTTTAAGACTAATTATGAAATATCAAATCATTTTATATTGTATTAATAACCTCACCTGATGAATATCATTCATCTTATTCTTTTCCAAATTAAACAGAAAAAATACTAAATTGTACTCGCCGTGTTTTCATTTCATTGACAGAGCATTCTTATAATTAATTATCTTAATACAAGCTTAATCAAAGTTCCAGTGCCTTTTTTAATGGATCTGGCTTTGTGAGCATTTTTCTACATGTAGCCTTTTGACAGATTATTATTAAATGTATGAGATTTTGATTTTTTAATTCAGTGATTGCTAGGTTTATATTTTTATATAACTTTAATAGATTCTTCCCTTGGGAATTATAATGCATATTACAAACATCACAGCATATCAATAATTGGTTCCCCTTTTTTATTCTTGTAGAAATTGTGACTCAGAAAGAATAAGTGACTTGGTAAGCATTGGTATAATTATAACAACCAGATCTTAGTAACCTCTATAAATAAGTTGAGTAATGTCCAACCTTTTGTCATTTCATGACAATTTCTTAGAAAAATTATGGGTTGCTTATAATAACGGAGAGAGGGAGAGAAAATGGCATGTTAAAAAGATCACATTTCAAATACTGCTCTGTGATGCCCATATGCTAAACAATTTCATGCTTGGCAACTTCTTTTTTAGATATTTTTAAAGGGCTTTCAAACTAAAAATAATTGATGTATGTAATAACCATCCTATAATAGGAAACTTAAGGTTTAGAAATATGTTAAATGGTACTATCACCACTCTTTTCCGGCCTTTTGGGATATATATTTTTCTTCATTGAATGCCCTATTGACATTGAAAACTATTTGTGTATTTTGAAATAACTCTGTGTAGTCATTAACTACATGTAACAGTATGCTGTTACCATAGCTGGTTTACTAAATTCATGGCCCATTCACTTTGCAGAAAGCTATTAATATTAGGTTGATGCAAAAGTAATAGTGGTTTTTGCCATTACTTTTTCACCAACCTAATATCTCGAATGCATGGTAAGCAAACTGCATTATTAAATAAACAGTTGTTCATTATTACCCTGGTGACCTGGCTCTTGGCTCTTCCTTTCAAGGGCTAACTCACTCTATTCAGTCTTTTCTTTACATCCTTTTATTCTTTCCCTTTTCCATTTCTTTTGTAGAATATCAAGGCTGAGACAGTTTTATATATCTACCTGAATTCCAAACTGACTTGGCTTCATGCTGCAGAAGAAAGCAGTAAATAGATCCTTAAGTTCAAAGTCCAGATCAGCACTGTACAATAGAAATATAATGCAAGGTACATATATAATTTTAAATATTCAAATAGATTGTTCAGAGTACCGGTGTTCCAGCATTATGCTGTGATTGGAGTTTATGAATAATAGATTCTATAAGATTAACACAATAGTTTTATTACTTTCAAATTAACTTACCACTCTAGTTCATTTTTCACCTTTCTTCTTTTTATCTGCAAAATATTAAAATTACCAATTACCTTTCTTTGGGGGAAGAATCATAGAACTTACATATTTTTATCAAGTCTTTTTCTAACTTACTATATTACAATACCTACTAATTTACAATGTTCTTCAAATGATACGTTGCTTATCCTATAGCCAGATTCCTATAATTAAAGAATGTGTGCATAGAATCATCAGCAAGCTTGGGAGAAGAATCAATCAGCATCAAGTTGTTCTTTTTTCCTTTTGTTGACTTAATAAAGTCACATACATTAACTTAGTTCTACAACCAAGGACCTACAGGAAATCAGGCAATGGATCAGAAAGAAATAGAATGACTTCTGCTTCTGCTCTGGGCTAATATTCGAGAATATGTATGATAAATTATGTTAATGGCTGTAACAATTTTTGAAGAAACTCAGTCTAAGAACTTGGAAAAAATCCGCCACCATCAAAATAGCAGAAAAAACTTTGGAAGCCAAAGCCATTCATTTAGTTTATTATATAAGCGCTAAAATTAAGATGTTTGAAGAATGCCGGTATAGTACTAGGAGATACTGAAGAGTTAAGTATCTATAAGTTACTAGATGTCGTACTTTCTGTATTAGGTTATATTCTTACTATTATATATCTTAGTATATAATATATAATTATATATAATATGTAAGAAATATAATAATATATGATATACATTACATATGTTATATCATATAGTTTATATATCTTCAGAACAGATGAAATGAAAATTGGGACGATTCAGGGAAGAGAAATAAATGCCAATCACAGGGATATAAAAATAGATTCCATGAAGAAAAGTTAAATACATCGGTTTGTTTTAGTGGTAGAGAGAGTTATGTAATTATTACAACTTAGTATTTTAAAAAATTATACAAAAAGACAGTCAAAAATTAAAAATAAAATTGCAAAAATACATGTTTAAGTTGAAGCAGGAGAGCTTGAATTATCTATAAAATAAAATATATTACCAGAATTGGCTACTGAGGAAAGTGATATAGTTTCCACCTTTTAATATCTTAAATTGTGTCCTAGAGGCTTTAGGTACTCAAGCCTGAAGTAAGAAGTAGAAACAAATTGCTCTCTTTAAGTAGCTTTCCAACTATAAGGTTGCATAATTTTTCATTATTGTGGACTAGAGAGTATGTCTAGACAGTACTTACTTGTGTGTAAGATATTGCCCTGGAAGAGCTTGTAACTTCCACATTTGTCCTGTGATGTAGAGGAGTGATTTATCTACCAGTGAAGGAGATGAGGAAGGGCAAAATAAATCCATTCTTATTTTCAAAGTGGAAGAGATTTAGCTACTCAAAAGCCCAGGTCATTTGCCACGAGGGGTAATTCACTAAATAAAAAGAATAAACAGTCATATTAATCACATCTGTAACTATTTACCCTCAAATGTGGGCATGCTGTTAACAGATAGCTCCCTGAACTGAAAACTTTGGGTTTTCTAGAATGGAAATTTCTAAGAATAAAAGTTGGCCACTGCCATCTAGTGGACACCATAAGATTATTTTCTTTCTAGTATTTACCTACTGTTTTGGTTTTGGAAAACAGAAACCAAATTAATACAGGACTTGCTGAATCATTTTCAGAACTATATTTCTTTATTTTGCTCAGAACGATATCTTTCCTATTTGAATCTGTGTTTCATATGTTGGTCACGCCACAGAGGTGGAATGAATCCCCCACCCTCAATCTCAAATTTGGTTAAGAGGTCAGGACACCACATACACACCAGGACACTATGAAAATGTTTATTATTTACATAATGATGCTTTCCGGGGAGAGCAAGACAGGCATTCCTGCTGACCCAAAAATAACTTCAGATCAGGGTGTGGTGGCTCAGGCCTGTAAACCCAGCACTTCGGGAGGCTCAGACAGGAGGATCTCTTGACCCCAGGAGTTCGAGACCAGTCTGCACAACATAGGGAGAACCTGTCTGCACAAAAAACTAAAAAATGAGTAGGACATGGTAGCAGGCACTTGTGGTCCCAGCTGCTTGGTAGGCTGAGGTAGGAGGATCACTTGAGCCCAGGTCGAAGTTTCAGTGAGCTGTGATTGCACCACTGCACTCCAGCCTGGATGACAGAATGAGACTCTGTCTCAAACAAACAAACAAACAAACAAAGCTTTGTTGTTCTAGTATTAAGGAGTTAAGGCTGGAATTAAGGTTCCAGCATACGAGGGAAAGGGAGGAGGGTAGAGCTTGAAAACTATCAGCAATCAAATATCTAAAGTGGAGTCAGACTCTTTATGACCCTTCTTAAGGGATATTTTGTCCTATTAGATCAAATTTAAGTCTATATAAGGAAAATGAACTACATAATTTACATTGACTATCCTAATAGACTAAGTGGGTTATTCTGCTGGATTATATAAAGATACTATTGCTGATTCTGTGATACCAATATTATGGAATTGCAGAGAAGAAATATTTCTATTCAAGTTTATAATGTTTTCTAATGTATAAATACTTAACACACTGAAAATTTCAATTCTAAAGCAGATAAGTTAAGAATAATTGATAACTCACATTATAAAATAATCACATTACAAAATAACCTTTACTTAATATCTGACTTTTTTTAAGTAGTGAGATTTTTTTTAGACAAATGATACTTTGCCTATATTATAAAGTAATCATTTTTCAGTGAGAATATATGATTTAGAAACAAATAGGAATGACACGCATCTCTTGTGAATACATTTATCGCAAGGATCATGGTATATTTTTAGTTTACTACTTGCACAAACAATGAGGAATATCTCTATTTTTTATTGTTGCTGCTATTATGTTAGACTTCAATTTTTTTTTAGGTATAACCTACACTTTTAACTTAGAATGTGTTGAATTATTTATTTTTTAACATCATAATTCCCTTTGCCTTTTGGAAACAACCTGAGTGCCTTAAGCTATAAGAGTAACTTTGAATTTCCACTGCTGGATTATCACTCAATTGTTGAATTTCTTAATTTTAATAGGAACTGTGTTTGGATAAACCTTTTGTCAATTGCAGTAGATTTATACTCACTATAAAAAACAATAGCACAGAAACATAGTGGCTCTAAAATACGTAAAATTAGGGAACGGGAACACTGACACATTGAAGGATCTGACTATGAAAAATGTTGAAACATTGATATATAGGGAAAGAACATTCATTGAATTTGATTTAGATACAGAGTAAAAACAAAAGACTTGAAACCTGAGCAGGGCATATCCTTACTTGAGTCTGATTATTTTAGTTTCAGTAGTAGTATACTCAAACAGAATCGTACCAAGGATAATGAATATTATGCATCAAACGTTGACTTACTGGCAGAGATTGCATAACAAGAAAATTAATGAGTAATAAAAGTCAGCTGTTGTTGATGCAGCAAACCTTTTTTATAAAAAATTCCAGATCTAGGTAAATTATGGGAGAACATGTTTACATAGTGACTCAATACACTAGAAGTAAGATTGTTGAGGACATTATTGTTTAATTGTACATTTGCACATAAGATAGCCTTTTATAGTATTAATGATATTGTTATGTTCTATATAAATCTTTTTTGTGTTTTATGCTGTTTTTAATGGATATCACACAGCTTTAATTGAAAGTGTTTGGTCCTTAGAATAAGGCACATTTTAGAAAAGAAAATTTTAAGTTGTGGGAAATGGGTACTTATTTATTTTTCTTCTCATTTAGATTAAACATGTACATAAGAGCCTGTTAGAGGCTAGAATGTTGGGAATGAAACAAAACAAGTGGATATACACAAGATACCTTTAGGAGGTAAAGTCAACAACTTAGCTATAGGAGTTGAGGGAGATTATGTGTAAAGGATGACTTCTAGGCTTCTGGCTTATATAACAAGATGGATTTCATTGTGATTTTCAATGAGATATGGAACACTGGAAGAGGACCCGAATTTTAAGGACAAGACTATGAGTTTGGTCTGTGGACATGTAGAATTAGAGCTTTCTGTGAGATATCCTATGGAGTTTCACATCGTTTTCTCTTAGACTGGAGCTCAGAGAAAAGGACTAAACTGGAGATAATTTGTGATTGATAAGGTATTTGAAGCCATAGGCATAGGTGAGAACAGCTAGGACAGTGGTTCTCAAACATGAACATACATCAAAATAAACTGGAGGGATTATTAAAACACAGATTGCTGGGGCCCATTTCTGAAGTTTCTGATTCAATAAGTCTAGTGTGTGAGCTGAGAATTCACCTATCTAACAAGCCCCTGGGTAATGATGATGCTGGTGATCCTAGGTCTCTGAGAACCACTGACCTAAGGAAAGAGTTTAAAAGTGATAAGAAGACCCTGCAGAATTCCAACATTTAAGGGTTGAGTGGATCCTGCAAAGTAAACTGAAAGAATGTCCATAAAGGTGAGCAGAATTGCACTAACATTATAGCATCATTATTTAATATGTTCCTAGGATTCTATAGCAGAGATCTATAAGCGCAGCCAACACACAGTCCTTTGTTCTTAAGGAACAAAAGATGTTGAACTTTCTAAATCAGGGGTTGTTGTTACACATACAGTTTAGTTGTATATAAGGTGTTTGCTTCAGAGGTAAGAATATTTGTAGAGGTAAGAATATGTGTTGACTAATGTCATCAATGAATCTTTGACTATAACAGGTTCTTATGTTCATGTTTAATCTAAATGAGAAGAAAAATAAATAAGTGCCCATTTCCCATAATTTAAAATTTTCTTTTCTAAAATGTGCCTTTTCCTAAAGACCAAACAATTTTTTTTGCTTGTTTTTTTTTTTTTTTTTTTTTTTTTTTCTTTTTTTTAGACAGAGTCTCACTCTGTCAGCCAGCCTGGAGTGCAGTGGTGCGATCTCTGGTCACTGCAACCTCTGTCTACTGGGCTTAAGCAATTCTCCTGCCTCAGCCTCCCGAGTAGCTGGCGCTACAGATGCGTGCCACCACACCCAGCTAATTTTTTGTATTTTTAGTAGAGACAGGGTTTCACGATGTTGACTAGGCTGGTCTCTATCTCCTGACCTCGTGATCCACCTGCCTTGGCCTCCCAAAGTGCTGGGATTACAGGCCTGAGCCACCACACCAAGTCATGGACCACTTTCAATTAAGGCTATGTAATATCCATTTTATTGTGTTTCTTAATGTAAAACTAAGAACCGGGATAACTTTGAAACCTGACACAGTGTATCTACTCAGCATTCATCTACAACCACTATGCTTTCACTGATATTTAAGACTATAGAATGAACAAGAATATATTCTATATACCAGTGTTCTGTGTTGTTGGAAAGCATTAGGAAATGATTGAAACTAACTGCCTTGATTGAAGTGAATGGTGAACTGTTTTTTACAGGCTGATATTGCTTAGCATGATGATTCAACATATTTTGTTTGATTAGTTTTATGTACATTTACTTGAACTGTAAAAGAACGTGCAATAAAACTTACAAATTGTTTCTTGCTTATCTTGATTATTCTACTGTCCATAAGCTGACTATGGCACAATGCCACAAGTTAGTTTAAAGCTTATCATTCTTTCAAATAGATCATACTTGTATATTAAGCATGATCCCTATGGAAGTTGATAGATGGAGTTCTCCTTTTGTAAGAAAAATACTCCATGTGAGTAAAATATGCCCTATAAGGCATTAATTCCAATTAGGGAAAACAACACATTACTGATATTTTAAACTACATTCTACAGATTTTAAAGTGTGTTCACTAATGTCATCAATGAACCTTTGACTGTAACAGGCTATTACATTCATGTTTAAGCTAAATGAGAAGAAAAATAAATTGCCTATAATTTCAAAAGGAAAATTGTTTACATTTGTAGTAAACATGCCAGAAGGAAGGGTTGTTCTTCCCTTAGTGAGTTTATAGAGCCCACTCTCAATTTTAATCATGTTGAATTTAATCCTTTCACATTGCTAGTGGCTAGAATTTATGCCGCTGAGACCCAAGCACAAAAATATTCTGTCTTGAGAAAAAAATAATTTCTATCTTGACAACACTTAAGTAATAACTCATTATAAAAAGAAAAAAATCTGGCAATATCAGAGAGGCTGTCAGACAATTCCCAGAAAAGGGCATAGTGATAAGTGTAGCTAAAAGTCCCCTGGAAATACTCTGAAGAATATCCTGACATGGAAACAATGTTTTCTATTCTGTCAAGAAGTGTAGTAAGAAGATTGTTTGGCATCTGGGAGAAAAATCAAGATTAAAGGTAGAGTATTGTTTTAAATAAAGAAAAATATATGAAATGTATTTATATCCTAAAAGGAAGGAATCTATTTTACAATGGATGAAATGAAAGATATATCAATAAAAGAAATGACTGAGGAAGCAAATGAGGAAAGAGAGGATGAGATCAAAGACATATATGGGGAATTAGGTTATAAAAATGAATAAATAACTGAGGATAGGTAGGTATGCAGGCAAGGGTGAAATGTGTCATTACACACAAAGTAAATAATACACTAAGCCTGAGACATTTGACTGTTTGCACTAAATAGCATCAAAACAGTGTTAATGTTTTAAAGCAAAAGTGATTTAACCCAGACTCTTCATAGAGATAACCTCCTTCTCCTTAACTTTCAAATTGTCAGCAAACCCTAAGGGAATGCATTCCATAGTCAGCAAAGCAGTAGTAAAACTATGATAGATTCCAAGAATCTTAATGTCTGCTTTGTTCTCTCCATCAACATTATTTTTTAATCAGAGAAACGTTAGAATTTTTCTATGATAAACCTTTGTTGGTTGAACTTGAAATATTTAAGTTATTATATTAAAATATAAATGAAGACCTAAAACATTTCTTACCCTTTTCCAGTAATTTTATGTAATTTTAACATTTATCAGGTATCATCTAGTTAGAAAGAGGTAACTATAGTCTATCATTGTTTTTCTCTGAAAAAGTTGCCTGTCTAGTGATGATTTCATTAGAAAAATGAAAGAAAAGGAATATATAATTGCTTTAACTAACATAAACCTTTGTCTACATAGAAATATCATAATTGATTATAAACATAAAACTGGAAATGAAAAGAAAATCATTGAGAATAGATTGCTTTATGTTGCATGATGTTACATGCTGCTTTTTCTTTTGAAAGTGAGTGAAGGATATTGAATAATTTGAAAACAGTAATAATTGATAAATAAAACTATAGTGAATTTAAAAGATTATTACTAAAATGTCATCTAAATGCAGTTTCTATGATCTAAGTTGTTATGTGATAATATCTAATAAGAAAATTTGTATAAATTTGATTTTACTTTAATTTTAAATTACATACAATATAATTTTCTCTTAAAGAAAATTTAACATATATTTAGATAAAACTTTTCAAAGACTATGCTCCTCTTCATTTTAACAAATGTGAAATCTGAGACACTGATTGAATTCAATTTTGTACCCTGGATCTGGAAATATCTATTAGAATAGTTAAGACTTTGTATAACCCTGATTCTCCACTCTATGTATATAAGTATTTCTTAATAAAATGATGCGTAATATTTTGGCAAAATATTGTTTCTTACTTTAAATCTTATGTAATTCAAAATTATTTCTCTTAACATATTTACACAAGGCCATTTACTCTTAAACTGAAGAAGCAATTCTTGCATAGAGTTGACAGGGTTATAAGTTTGTTGCTTTCTTTAATTCCATTAGCTATATAGAAAAGAAAAGAGGTCCGCACATATAACCACATGGATTGTCATGTTCACATGCTAATGGTTAGAATGTCTGAAGAAACTTTATTATTTATCTCACAAATCTAAGTAAATGTTGCTTAAAAAGAGAACAACAGAATTACTTTGTATAATCAGATCAGGAGTACTTGATCTTCTGTATAGCTTTACTTTTTAAGACTCAGCAATTGTAGCAGCCCTGTTCAGTCATTACAGAAAGTATGCATGCCCTTCGTGTCTGTTTGAAAAGTCAATCATCATTTTCCTCTCAGTAAAACAGAAAATAGAAAGATATGGATCTCCAAGTACAAGCTACTTTTGCCTGTGAGCAAAGCTTGTTTGGCCAATGAGATACCCTAAAAACAACTCAGAAAATTCTTCTTACAGGTTTGTAAGAAAGGAAGTGGAAGATAATAGAAACTTCTTTGATTTTTGGTTATTAACACAGGATTATAAATATTCTGGGCAGTAAAATAAAAAGCCAGATATGGTAGAGCAAAATCGTTTAAAAACTAAAATACTCGCTTCACCTACTAACTAGAATATAAAACAGAGTGCCAAAGTTAAGGAGATAGAGTATCTCAAGGTACAAAATCACAAAATAAACACCATGGATATTTATCTAAAGAAAAACATGAATGCGCATCCACTAACATTCATGTTTCAGAATTAAATAAAATCTTTGATATACTAAGTACGTCTGTATTAGAACCAAAAATATTTATCTTGGTCTCTATCAATATGTTGTCCAATTTATTTAAATGCACATATCCATTAAAAGTTTATCCGTATGTGTTTATATTTCTTAAGTAGGCCTCATTCAACTGTAATCCTTATGAACCTCAACGACTTAACTTTCCCCTGAGTTTAAAATGTCAGTTCCTATATTTATATAGAAACTTTTCAAGTTTAGCCTATTTTGATCTCATTTTACATCCTATCTCCACAAGTATTATATGTGTAACTAAGGCAATATGAACAATTTCAAAGATATTTTTGCTTGATTTCTATATAAAAAGTGAATAGATATGAGTTTCACTTCTAACTAGCATAGAATAATAAATATGATTTACCATCTTAAAATGTTTTAAAATCTGAACAAAATATATGAAAAAGGACTTTCAAGACAATGAAGATCAATCAATGAAGGACACTCTGGAAATAAAGGAGTTGGATCATTACGCCAACTTACATTTTTCAGCAAACAGAAAAGGGAAGGAGAACCCTGGTGGAGCAAGGCAGACTCCCTAAGTTGAGGAAACGAAGTTAAGCATTTGCAGAGACCAAGGAGGCTAAAGCTTATAGAGAAAAATCCCAGAGAGTGAAAGACTACGCAAAGAGTGAGCTCTGTAGATCTGTACAGTTTCCCATCCAGTATTCAGTAGAGCACTGTTTAGGTCCTGTCTGGAAGAAAAGTCCTCAATGCTGGTAAAAGAACCACATGAAATCATTAGAGAAAATATATCCAGAGCTCACAATAAACTTGAAATAGTTCCTATTCCCACAAACCATGCTGAAAAACTGTGTAATTTATGGAACATTGATAAGAGGGTCTTGCTTCTGTAGAAGGTAATAATTTAGAAAATATTATTCTTTCTATTTTGAGAGAGAGTCACACTCTGTTGCCCAAGCTGAAGTGCAGTGGCAGGCAAGATCTCCCTTTTTTTGCCCAGGCTGGTCTCAAACTCCTGGGCCCAAGCAACCTTCCCACCACAGCCTCCCAATGTGCTGGGATTACAGAAATGAGACACCAGGCCCAGCCAACAAATATTCTGATCTCACCTAACAAATATTTTTTAAAAGACCCCAAAAGATCAAGTCATTTCAAAGTAACTTAATTGTGTCCCACAAAATGCTCAAGAATATTTATAGAAAACAAAATATCTACCACCCAAATGAAGTAAAATGCACAATATCTGGCAACCCATCAAAAATTACAAAGCATGCAAAGAAACAGTAAAATGTGACTTTTACTAAACAAAAAAATCAATCAAACCCAACCCAGAATTCACACACTGGAATTAGTAGATCTAATTATATGCTGCCTATGAGAAATTCCCTTTAAAGATAAAGACACACTTGGTTTAAACATGAATCAATGGAGTAAGACATCATGCTCAAAAAATTAAAATAAAGTTCACATGGTCAATTTGTGGAAAATGGTCAGTTCATAAGAAGGACATAGCAGTCCCAAACCCTTATGACCATAATAACAAAACTTCAAAACACACAATATATACATTTTTTTATGAGCACATGGAACTTTTACAAAGATAGATGATATGTTGTGCAACAAAACTAATCTCAATACATTTAAAAGAATTCAACTCAGACAAATGTTTATTCACAATTGGAATTAAATTAGAAATCAATAACAAAAAGATATCTGGAAAATATCCAAATATTCAAAAACTGAATAACTTAATTCTAAATAGCCCATAGGCCAAAGGAAAAAAAGAAAGAAATTGGAAGGTATTTTGAAATAAATGAAATAAAAACAACGTATCAAAATTTATAGGATGCCATTAAAGCAGTACTTAGGCAGAAACTGATAAATTCTTATATTAGAAAAGAAGAAAGGTCTCAAATTAATAACTTCAGCTTCCACAAAAAAAAGAAAAACTAAAAGGGTAAGAGCAAATGAAAACCCAAATTATGCAGAAGAGAGAAAATAATAAAGATAAGAAGAAAAAACAATGAAATCAAAACAAAGCAAAAACATACAATCAATGAAACAAAAACCTGGATCTTTGAGATCAGCAAAATTAATCATCTTCTACACCAAACGATCAGGAAAAAAAACAGTGATGAAATCTCCCAAGATTGAATAGGAAGAATTAAAACCCTGAACAGACCAATATCTAGTTATGAAATTGAATCAATAATTAACCTACCAACCAAAAAAAAAAAAAATCCCCTAACAAGATAAATTCACAGTTGAATTCTACCAGATATTCAAAGAGCTGGTACCAACACTACTGAAACCATTGCAAAAAATTGAGGAGGGACTCCTCCCTAATTCATTATATGAAGGCAACATCACCCTGATACCAAAACCTAAAAAAGAGACAACGGGAAAAAAAAAAAAAAAAAAGGCAATATCCCTGATGAACAAAGACACAAAAATCCTCATAAAAATGCTAGCAAACCAAATCCAACAGCATATCAAAAAGTTAATTCATCACTTCAAGTAGGCTTTATTCCTGGATGCAGGGTTGGTTCAACATATGCACATCAATAAATGTGATTCACCACATAAACAAAATTAAAAACAAAAACCATATGATCATCTCAATAGGTGCAGAAAAAAAGAAAACTTTCAATAAATCCAACACTCCTCTTTAAAAACTCTCAACAAACTAGGCATTGAAGAAACATACCTCAATATAATAAAAATCATCTATGAAACACCCACAGAAAACATCACACTGAATGAGCAAAAGCTGGAAGCATTCCCCTTGATAACTAGAAGACAATAAGGATGCCGACTCTCATGATTACTATTCAACATAGTACTGGAAGCCCTAGCGAGAGCAATCAGCCAAGAAAAAGAAATAAAAGGCAATCAAATAGGAAAAGAAGGCAAACTGTCTCTCTTCACTGACTATATTATTCTCTACCCAGAAAACCCTAAAGATTCCACCAAAAGCCAAATGGAATGGATAAGTAACTTCGGTAAAGTTTCAAGATACAAAATCAATGTACAAAAATCAGTAGCATTTCTATACACCAATAATGTTCAAGCTGAAAGACAAATCAAGAATGAAATCTCATTTAAAATAACTGCAAAAAAGTAAAAGTCCTATGAATACAGTAAACCAAGGAGGTGAAAGATCTCTACAAAAACAACAAAAAAAAAAAAAAAAAAAAAAAAAAAAAAAACTACAGGCTGGGTGCAATGGCTAACACCTGTAATCCCAGCACTTTGGGAGGCCGAAGTGGGTGTATCACCTGAGGTCAGGAGTTCGAGACCAGCCTGACCAACACCGTGAAACCCCGTCTCTACCAAAAATATAAAACAATAGCTGGACGTGGTGGTATACACCTATAATTCTAGCGACTCAGGAGGCCGAGGCAGTAGAATTGCTTGAATCTGGGAGATGGAGGTTTCAGTGAACCATGATCACGCCATCACACTCCAACGTGGGCAACAAGAGTGAAACTTTGTCTCAGAAAAAAAAAACATAAAACAAAAAACAAAAAAAAAACTACAAAATACTGCTAACAGAAGTCACAGATGACACAACAAATTAGAAAAACATTCCATGCCTGTGGATTGGAAGAATCAATATCACTAAATGGCCATCCTGTCCAAACCAATCTACATATTTTACACTAGTCATATAAAACTACCGGTATCCTTTTTCACAGAATTGGACAAAAGTATTCTACCATTCACATGGAACCAAAAAGAGCCTGAATAGCCAAAGCAGTTTTAAACAAAAAGAACAAAACTGGAGACATTACATTACCAGACTTCAAACTGTACTGTAAGGCCACACATTAACCAAAACAATATGTACTGGTACAAAAACACACACATAGACCAAAGGAAGAGAATAGAGAATCCCAAAATAAAGCTGCATACCTACAACCATGTGATCTTTGAAAAAGTTGAAAAAAATTAGCAATAGAGGAAAGGATTCCTTATTCAATAATTGGTGCTGGGATAGCTGGCTAGTCATATGCAGAAGAATAAAACTGGACTCCAACCTTTCACCATATAAAAAAATTAACTGAAGATGAATAGAGATTAAAATGTAAAACCTCAAACTGTAAGAATCCTAGAAGAAAACCTAGAATACACCATTCTGGATATTGGCCTTAAGAAAAAATGTATGACTAAGTATTCAAAAGTAATTGCAACCAAAAAAAAAAAAAAATTGACAAGTAGAACTTAAATAAGCAAAAGAGTTTCCACACAGAAAAAAAAAAAAAAAAAAAAAAAAAAAAAAAAAAAAAACAACTATCAACAAAGTAAACAGACAACCGAAAGAGAAAATATTTTTCAAATATGCCTCTGCCAAAGGTCTAATTTGCAGAATCTTTAAGAAACTTAATTGAACAAGCAAAACTGAATTACCCCATTAAAAATGGGCAAAGAACATGAACAGACATTTCTCAAAAGATGACATACAAGTAGCCAACCAACATATGAAAAAATGATCAACATCACTAATTTTCAGAGGAATGAAAATCAAAACCACAATGAGATACCATCTCACACCAGTCGAAATGGTGATTTTTAGAAAGAAAAAAAAAAAAGATCCTGGTGAGGCTTCAGAGAAAAAGGAATGCTTATACACTGATGGTGAGAAAGTAAATTAGCTCAGTCACTGTGGAAAGCAGTTCAGTGATTTCTCAAAGGACTACCGTTTGATCCAGCAATTTCTTTACTGGGTATATATCCAAAAGAAAATAAATCGTTCTACTAAAAAGACATAAGCACTTGTATGTTTATTGCTGTGCTATTCACAATAACAAAGATATGGAATCATCATGGTGCCCATCAATGGTGGATTGGATAAAGGAAATTTGGTTTATATATATCATGGAACACTATGCAGCCATAAAAAGAATAAAATCATATCCTTTGCAGCAACGTAGATGCAGCTGAAAGCCATTATTCTAAGCAAAATTATGCAGGAACAGAAAACCAAATATTGCATGTTCTCACTTGTAAATGGGAGCTCAGCATTGGGTACACATGAACATAAAGACAGTAACAATAGAGACTGGGGACTATTAGAAGAGGGAGAGAAGTGCAAATGTCAAAAAACTAACTATTGTGTACTATTTTTAGTACCTGGGTTATGGGATCAATAATACCCCAAACTTCAGCATTACTCAATATACTCAAGTAACAAACCTGCACATGTACCCTCTGAATCTAAAATAAATGTCAAAATTAAAAAATAAAAACTGAGATGGCACTAATTACCAATATAAAAAATGAAGGTTGATGCATGTTCTAAAGATATTTAGAACATAATAATCAATATTTAAAACAACCTATGCTAATAAATTTGAAAACCTAAATGAAATGAAACACTTATTTGAAATATACAAACTACCAAAGGTAATTCAAGAAGAAAGAGGAAATCTGAATAAACTTACATGTATTAAATAATTGGAATTTGTAGCAAAAAACTTTACCACAATCAAGACGGCAAGTTTAGGTGGCTTCACTAGTGACTTCTACCAAAAACTTAAATCAAAAACAAAACAAACAAACAAACAAAAAAAAAAAACAAAAAATTACCCATTCTACCCATTCTAAAGAAACTCTTCAAGAAAATGTTATGAGGTCAAT